>NC_066583.1:556978700-557289950 GCF_024323335.1 Lathyrus oleraceus | reverse complement strand
ATGCATAGTGAGTAAAAACCCAAGATCTATCGAGTCTAACTTGTGGAGAGAGTTCCATCTTTCTGAACTCCCACACCTTCTGATATTCAATGCTCTCCCTGACCAGGGATAAGAGTGATGAGGCACACCCCTTATATCCTTTCATCTGCTTCACCTTGGCTCTCAATGTCAAGGTTAAGAGCATCATTCACCCTATTCCAGTGGACTTTTAAGTCTAACCCCTTTGATTGAGCCTAATTGTTTGGTTATAGTGGGTGCTAAATGATTTTGTTTGCTTGATTGATTGTTGCATTTGTACATGCTTGCTCGCCTTTGTGCACTTATCATCATTGATTGTTCATTATTGCATGATCATCATTGCATATCTTGTAGTTTGTTTGAGTTTACCCATTGAGGACAATTGTAAGATCATGTTCTTTGGCCATTGTTCCTATGATCCGGAAGGGACAGAGTGTAAGACCATCTCACTTGGTCACTCATGTCCATTGCTTAAATGCTTGTTTGTTTGGTGTATGTGAGGATGCAAGTGTAAGACCATGTTGTTGGCTCTTGTATTCCTAGGATCATCCTTTGGAGGTTGGTATAAGTCCAGATAGATTGGCATCCGACATCCAAGTGTTGTTTTGTTTTAGGAGATTGGTGTAAATCCATTTATTGGTATCTGATATCCGCTTTTGCTTTGTGAGATTGGTATAAGACCATTGATGGCATCCGGTATCGTTGTTTTGTTTTAGGAGATTGGTGTAAACCCATTTATTGGTATCCGACATCCGCTTTTGTTTGTGAGATTGGTATAAGACCATTGATGGCATCCGGTATCACCTTGCTTTTATTTGCTTATTTACTTTGTTGCCCATTCCTAAGGACACACTTGAATCATCTTCTATATGATTTCAAGAGGTAAACTCCTAAGAAGTTTTACATTCCATCATCCACACCCTTTTGTTTCAAACCCCCTTTTTCACTTGTTGACTTTTAAAAATTTGTAAATGCTTGTTGTGCAAACATTCCCATCCTCTTTTCAAATTAGAAACTTGGACCCTAAGTCCTTGACTTTTCAAACTCCATTTCATAACACTTCTTTGAATCAATCTTAATCATACCTTGACCACATTTCGTGAATAATCATAATCAATTAACTTCACACATTCAATTGTTTTGGCTTTGTCCATTGTTAACATGTTTTCATACATTAGCCATAGGTTTCAATTACCATAGCGGTTGATGTAAATCTTACCTTGTCCTTAGTGAGTTGATTGTAAGTCTTCCATACTTATTATAGGGTTAACCCCTCACTAGTATGTTGAAGTCGTCCTCGCATGGTGGATTGTTGATTCGGGTTGAGTTTTCTCCCATTGGTAATGAAAAGCCTTAATGCTTGTGTTTTAAAATAAACTCACAAATTTTTTGGAAATCTTTTAGCCGAACTACGGCGTTTTGATCCTTACCTTTGATGGAAGGTACGTAGGCAACGGGTTCATCCGTTCAAACACAAAAATAACTAACTTGTACATTCTTTTCTCATCATCCCATTCATGTTTGCACAATGTGTCAAAATAAATAAACATTTTTTATACAACAAGTGTGAGAAGGGCTCCCTAGGAGTACCTAGGACGTGATGGGTGCCTAACACCTTCCCATTGCATAATTTACCCCTTACCCAGACTCTCTGATCTTTTTATTGGTTTTCTACGTGTAAAACTTCTTAGGTTTTTGTTCGCTTTTTAACCAGTCCTTAGGATAAATAAAAGTGCGGTGGCGACTCGATTCATTGTATACTTTGCTTATGGTTTAATCAATAAATCATATAGCGACGAATACACCGCTACAACTAGGTTTTTGTCAGATAGACTCAAGAAGACAAAGGCGGGTTGTCTTTGTGATGTCTGTAATCAGTTTCAATTATAGTGGATTAAGTCCTTGTTGAGAAGGAAAAATCACCTTGGACGATGGACTGGAGGTAGCTTCATTAACAGCGAACCAATATAAAAATGATTGTGTTATTTTTCTTGTTCATATTATTGTTTGATTGTGTTGGTTTTTAAAAAGTTTTCATTTTTAGAAACCCAATTCAAACCCTCATTTCTTGTGTTTCTTGCCACCTTTATCTTTGAAGGTCACAACATTGTTTGCTTGATTAGATTCACATTCTTCATCATTAGAGACATTGGAGATTCTTCTTTGTTTCCTTGAAAAACTTGAGCATTCAACTTAAATATGTCTAAAGTGTTTGAATTTAAGACATCGGATCCCTCTGCACCTGTAAGAATAGTTGAGATTTTGTCTCTTACCATCCTCTTCTTTATTCTAAACGTTCTTGTCATTGATAGTAACATTATATCCATATCTCTTGTCAAATTTTCTCATGAATTTACTAAATCTCTTATCAAGCCTGAGATATTCTTCAGAATTACATTCTTTGGAGGATTCTTAGCACCATAACAAATCTTTGGTTGATGAACTGGTCCTCCTTTATTGAGTTTCTCCATCTTGAACATAATAAGAACCCTGGAACTCACCCAAATAAAATAGGGCGCATGCTCTAATGTCAATTGAAGTTCTACTCTCAAGAGGACAACTGTTGGACCATATGTCTAAGACAACGTGAACAACTGGTTTATGACAGATAACAGCTTCTAGGGACAAATGTCAAACACAATGTTTGAGATACTGTATACCATAATAAAAACAAATTTAAAACACGAAGAGAAAATAACTTAGCATATACACGATGATGAAGCAGAAAAAGAATAAAGAACACAAGACATTGTTAACACAATTCGGTGAAACCACACCATGTCTGGGGGACACTCTACCAAGAAAGAAAATTCACTACTTTGAATTAGAACAATTAGTCTTATAAGAATCTCAAACCCTATGACATTATATTCCTTTCCTTAATTCTAGTGACTTTCTATTTAAGTCCACCCTTAAATATGAGAACCCACTCACTTTCTTCAATCACTAATCCCTAGTGATCGACCTGAATAACAAGTCTATTGTTTGTTGAATTTACAACTCAATTAAGACAAACTAACAACTATGTCAAGTTAATGAAACATAAAATGGTGTACACAAATATTCATCACTAATATTTATTATGACATTAGTGTGAAATAAAAGAAACACTTTGTTCTCAAGCTTATAAACTTAATATCTTGGAACAAAGCTTTAACAATTCAAATAACAAATCAAACTATATGCCTTAAGGCATGAAATGAGGCGCTAAAGTGATGCACAGACAAATAATCAAAATATAAACCCTAACACTAGGTATCTTCAAAACATGCACACCTCAAAAGTGAAGTTTGAGACTCCTTAAATAGTAATACAATTATGGGTTTTTCTCCTTTGGATTTCTCAATTAATTTTGTCAAGAATAATAACAGATATTGTTGGATTTTATTTGCTCCATAAATACCTCCAACAAAAGATATGATTTGTTATTAATTCAAACTCAAATTCAAATCTCCATTTAAATTGATTTGATCTTCAAAATATGTCAAACAAATCACACAAACGCATTGCAAAAATACAACAACAAATATATTGAATCTTAACCATATTTTCAATCAAAAAACGCAACAACATTGGCTTGCTGAACCAGGGTCAGATGTTGCACACATGTTGGAACACCGTGTTCCACATGTGTCCCTTCTTCACTACAACTGTAATAACATATGTTTGTTGATAGAAACCAAATGTTACAGCACACATGTTGGAACATTATGTTCCACATGTTACACTAGTACATCCAAATTAACTCTTCTTCATATAATTATTCTTTGTAGAGTAAATCTTGAACAAAAAATTCCTTTAAGGTACATCCAATCAAATATTATTTGAATGAATAAAATCTAAATCTTTCAACTTAATTTTGGATTAACGTTACATACTTCTTCCCAAAAGTAAAACTCTGCATCTTGAAGAAGTCAGTACCTCAACTCTTCTGAAAGACATCTGAAGATAGTCAGAACCCAAACCTTAAGCATATTGCTTAAATATTTATGTCAAACACTTTAGCTAAATGACTCTTGCTTAACTGGTTCTGTCAAACACTTTAACTAAGCAACTCTTGTTTAAATGGTTTTGTCAGCACTTTAGCTGAACAACTCTTCTTGGCAACAACTCTAATGCTGAAACACACGTTGACACATCTTGTTCCACTTGTTGCCTAAAATACATCTTGTACATATGTTATTTTACCTTATACAGCAAACTAAAAGGAACTGCATGTTGGTGTAAGCCCTAGAGGCCAATACTTTTGGTACTTGTGTCGAATTATTTATTAATAATAAAAAGGCTTTTTCTTTATTATATTTGTTTAATAAAGTCCCTAGAATAGCTAGTCCGTTTAATGTATCAAGTGTGACCTAATCATGAGATCACATTAAACATAAGGACATTATTCTTAAAGTATCCGTAGTCGAGCTTTATTATGAAGTGGGATAACATTAAAGCATTAAGACTATTATGTATATAAACTGATGATCATATCTCATGGATCATGGATAAGGAGTTATCAAGTCTTAAACATAAGTATGAATATTAAGAGTAATATTTATATTGGATAGACCCGCTATGAGAATACTATATAGAATGTTATGCAAAGTGTCATAAGTTATTCTCATGGTGATGATGGTGTATACCACCCTTCGACCTGAAACCACTATGGACCCTAGATGTAGAGTCGAGTGCCTTGTTGTTGATCAAACATTGTCAGTAACTGGATGACCATAAAGACAGTTAATGGGTACTCCACGAAGCATGCTAAGGGACATGAGTGACCTAGATGGAATTTTCCCATCCTGCATGACAGGATAAATGTCTATGGGCCCAATAGTGAACTGGATAAGGATGACACGGTCTATGCCTTGTGTTCAATATAGACATAAGGGAAAAAGGGTAATTGTACACATAATTATTATCACAAAAGGATTTGTCATATCACATGACATTTTCGTGTCTTGGGTAGCAGTGATGTGTTGCTAGATACTGTTCACTATTTATTATGTTAAAGACGTGATTTAATATAATTGCCAATGCCGCGAAAACCTACAGGGTCACACACAAAGGACGGATTGATGAGAGATAGAGTAACTAAGGAACAACGTAAGATATGGTGCACTTAAGTGAATTGTAGAACATCGTAAGGTACGGTGTACTTAACTAGAATACAAAATATGGTAAGGTACCACGCGCTTAAGTGATTTTGGCATATTATAAGATATGGGCCACATACACTTAAGTGGACTTTTTAGCTTATAGCTCACACAAGTGGTTCTATAAATAGATACCTTGTGCAGAAGCATTTTGTGCAGTTGCAATTTCGTTTTCTCTCTCTCTCTCTCTCTCTCTCTCTCTCTCTCTCTCTCTCTCTCTCTCTCTCTCTCTCTCTCTCTTCTCACTCACTCAAAGCCTTCATTCGTAGCAGCTAGCACTGAGATTGAAGGAATCCATTCGTGTGGACTGAGTAGAGGTGTTGTTATCGTTCAATGTTCGTGATCGCTTTGTAGATCTTTATCAAAGGTTTCAATCGTCACAAGAGGTAACGATTCTATCACTGATCATGCCCATTCGTAAGGACCACTAAAGGAGAAATTTTTTAATTCCGCTGCATTTTGGATCGCGCTTCTCCTTCAGTGGTATCAGAGCCACTTACGAAACCATGCATCTGATAACTGTTGATTTTCTGTATTAATATGATTAAAAGACATAATGAATCAAAGAATAAACACATAATTGAATTTGACATCATGTGTGTACGATTTGGATGATTGATGTTGACTATGCTTCGGAATCCGACATTAGTATGGTGAAGCAGAGATACATCGATCGTCCATAGGTTACGCAATTGAGATCGATCAAGTTATATATATGATATAAGTAATCCTAATGCAAAATACGATATATATGATATACTGTTTTTGTTTCGTTCATTCAAACACTTAATGGTTATTTTCTTTTGAGCGATCAATGGTCATTTGCTTCGGAATCCGACATTAGTATGGTGAAGCAATGACTTGTTGATCAATTATAGTGAATCAACAATCGAGATGTGTTTGACGGTCTGAAATTGGTGCATTAGGGTTAGTGACGGTACAAGGGTTGTGCTGTCAAAGAGTTGTGAATTGAGGGCTTGTTGGATCACGTATGTTGACTGTTTCAAAAGTGTTGATTTTGGCCGTGTGACGTTCGTCATGGGCCTGTGACGGTCATAACAAGCTAGACGTGATGGTCGTAACATGCCTTGTGACGGTCGTCACATTCACAGAGTCAGAATTCTCAGTTTTTCTGTTTTGTGACTGCGCAAGAGTTGTGTTGATGTAAAACGACGTCGATTTCAAATGAATTGTTCATTTAAAATTTCGGGCAAATGAAACCTCGTTCCCGCTGACCGAGCAGCTGACCCCCGGCTAACTCTGCGTAGTGTGATCGGTCGCCTAAATTTAATTTGGTTTTAATCAATTAAAAGAATTAAAATTAAAATTAATAATGTGTTTATTATTATTGTCTTGTGGTGATCGGTTATGGCCTTAGTTTTCCTTTATTTTGTTTTGGGATTTTAAAATACGACCTGCGTGTCGTGCCTCTCTTTTAATCTCTTAATGTAACTTCTTTTCTCATCTCACTCCCTCGTATGTAAAATGAGTTTCTTTTATGTAATGTAATGTTATGAAGAAAGAGAAGAATTCAATATCAAAGGAGGACAACCTTGAAGATCTTGCTTGAAGAAGCTTAGATCGTTATTATGTTAGCTTAGGTTCTCTCATTGGCTTGGGAGAACAATTGCGCTAGGGGCCATAATTGTTTCATTATGTATGTTGATGCATGTGAATGTATGTTGATGCATGCGAGAGACGATTTATATGATAAATAAGCCGGTGAGATCAGAATAATTGCAATTCTCTCAAATTAAATATTAAGTTTATGCTTTCCAAGTTTTAGCACTCATAAGTCTAGTATCGGATAATGTAGGTTTCGCCTACGCGAGGTGCATGTTCTATATTAGTAAGGTGCGATGGGATAATTGTAATATCCAATTGCTAAAACAATGGGTCAAACTTAACTAAACAAATTATAATAAGATTATATGTGTTTAGAAGCAAGAGTTGGAAATGTTCCATGTGATGGATTAGAATAATGAGTTATTCACCCAACTAAAATATTCGAGAGTTGTATTAGATATGATTGGAAGGAGTTCCTACCTAAATAAACTAGTTTTGTGTAATCCGCCTACGCGGACTTAGAACAAAGTGAAATATGGATCTCGACCCACTAGAAAATCTTCCAACGAGATTTTCCGAATCAAATGATGAGGGTCATTTGTTTTGAGTAAAATAGTGGGAGCATATTTAATTAAAGGCCTAATTAAATATGTTATTGATACTTATATTTTCATTAATTTCATGTAGATTACAATGACAACAAACACCTCTAACAACATTTTGCGATCAATCCTTGACAAGGAAAATTTGTCTGGGACAAATTTTCTAGATTGACACCGAAATCTGAGGATTGTCCTCAAACATGATAAGAAGCTGTATGTCTTGGAAAAACCTGTTCCTGAAGAGGAACCTCTTAGTTCTGCACCTAAGGCAGAAAGAGATGCTTATAAGAAGCATGTCGATGATGCCAATGAAACTACTTGTCTCATGCTAGCTACCATGAACTCAGAGTTGCAAAAGCAACATGAGAACATGGCAGCGTTCGATATGATCGAACACCTGAAGATGCTCTATCAAGAGCAAGAAAGGCATGAAAGGTTTGAAGTTTCAAAAGTCCTTTTTCAAGGCAAGTTAGCTGAGGGAGCCCCTGTAGGTCCCCATGTGCTCAAGATGATTGGGTATGTGGAAAACCTTGAAAGGTTGGGTTTTCCCCTCGGAAAGGAACTTGCGACTGATTTGATCTTGCAATCGTTTCCAGATAGATTCAGTCAATTTGTCCTAAATTTCAATATGAATGATATGGACAAATCTCTTCCTGAACTGCTAGCCATGTTAAGAACTACTGAGCAAAATTTGAAGTCAAAAGGGAAGTCCACTCTGATGATCGGAAATGGAAAGAGACAGAACAAAAGACCCACCAAGCAGGGTGATAAAGGGAAAGGTAAGGAAGTTGCCAAACCCAGACCCACTGTTGCCGCTTTAAAGTCTAGTGGAGGCATAGCAAAGGCAGGTACCTGCTTCCATTGCGGTAAGACTGGACACTGGAAGAGAAACTGCCTAAAGTACCTGGAAGATATGAAGAATGGAGTAGAGACTTCAACTTCAGGTATTTTTGTTATTGTAATTAATTTATCTACTTCTGCATCATGGGTATTAGATACTGGATGCGGTTCTCACATTTGTACAAATGTGCAGGGGCTAAAAAGGAGTAGAGATTTGGCAAAAGGTGAAGTTGACCTACGAGTTGACAATGGAGCAAAGGTTGTTGCTTTAGCCGTAGGAACTTATGTATTAACACTACCTAGTGGTTTAATAATCCAGTTAGAGAACTGTTATTATGTACCTGAAATTAGCAGGAATATTATTTCCGTTTCTTGTTTGGACAAGTTTGGTTTTTCATTTATAATAAAGAACAATTGTTGCTCAATTTATTTGAATGATATATTCTATGCTACTGCACAAATGAACAATGGACTATATGTCCTTGATCTTGAAATGCCTATTTATAATATTAATACTAAAAGAATGAAACCTAATGAGTTAAATCCAACTTACCTTTGGCATTGTCGATTAGGCCACATAAATGAGAAACACATTTCCAAACTCCATAAAGATGGACTCTTGGACTCTTTTGATTATGAATCATATGAGACATGCAGATCTTGTTTAATTGGAAAGATGACAAAGTCTCCATTCACAGGAAAAGGTGAAAGAGCGAATGATCTTTTGACCCTCATACATACTGATGTATGTGGACCACTGAACATACCAGCCAAAGGAGGTTTTCAGTACTTCATCACATTCACTGATGATTTCAGTAGATATGGTTATGTGTATTTAATGAAACACAAATCAGAGTCTTTTGAAAAGTTCAAGGAATTCAAGAATGAAGTACAAAACCAACTAGGTAAGAATATTAAAACTCTTTGATCAGATCGAGGTGGTGAGTATTTAAGCCTAGAGTTTGATGACCATCTGAAAGAGTGTGGGATCCTATCCCAACTTACTCGTCCTGGAACACCCCAATGGAATGGTGTATCTGAGATAAGAAATTAAACCCTGTTAGACATGGTCCGATCCATGATGAGTCACGTCGATCTTCCAAACTCCTTTTGAGGACATGCACTATTGACAACAGCTTACACACTTAACCGTGTTCCATCCAAAAAGGTTGAGAAGACACCATATGAGATATGGAGTGGTAAGAAACCACATATGTCTTACATGAAGATTTGGGGTTGCGAAGTTTATGTGAAACGACAAATTTCAACTAAGCTTGAGCCCAAATCTGACAAATGCTTATTTGTGGGGAATCCTAAAGAAACAAGAGGGTATTACTTCTATAATCCTACTGAGGGCAAAGTGTTTGTCGCTCGAACTGGAGTTTTCCTAGAAAAGGATTTTATTTCCAAAGGACTTAGTGGGAGGAAAGTAGACCTTGAAGAAATTCAAGAATCACAAAGCATTGATACACCTACGGAGGAATTAGAGCGGGAAACACAAGTAGTTGTGGAAGAGAAACCTGCTCAAGTAGAACAAGACCAGCGTAGGTCAGGCAGGATACGTCACCTATCTGAGAGATATGGATATCTCATAACGGATCAAGGTGATGTATTACTCATGGATCAAGATGAGCCTGTGACCTACCAAGAGGCCATAACTGGTCCCGAATCTGAGAAGTGGCTAGAAGCCATGAAATCTGAAATGGATTCCATGTACACAAACCAAGTTTGGACCTTGGTAGAGCCTCCTGTAGGAGTTAACCCTATAGGATGCAAGTGGGTCTTCAAGAAGAAGACTGACATTAATGGTAAAGTACATACCTATAAGGCAAGACTGGTTGCAAAAGGATATAAACAAATTCATGGGGTTGACTATGATGAAACCTTTTCACCAGTTGCAATGCTTAAATCTGTTCGGGTTTTACTTGCTATCGCTGCATATCATGATTATAAAATATGGCAGATGGATGTCAAAACTGCTTTCCTTAATGGGAATCTTCTTGAGGATGTGTACATGACACAACCTGAAGGATTTGACATACCTGAAGAAGCCCAAAATATATGTAAGCTACAAAGATCAATTTATGGATTGAAGCAAGCTTCCAGAAGCTGGAATCTTCATTTGATGAAACAGTAAAACAATATGGATTCATCAAGAACTAAGATGAGCCTTGTGTCTACAAGAAGGTTAGTGGGAGCATGATTGTTTTCCTGGTATTATATGTAGATGACATATTACTCATTGGAAACGATATCCCTACCCTACAAAAAGTAAAGTCTTGGTTGGGGAAATGCTTTTCTATGAAGGACCTAGGTGAAGCAACCTATATATTAGGAATCAGAATCTATAGAGATAGATCACAAAAACTGCTTGGCCTAAGTCAGAGTACATACATAGAAAAAGTGTCGAGACGCTTTAATATGCATGATTCCAAGAAATGATTCATACCTATGCAACATGGCATGTGTCTATCAAAAACACAATCCCCTTCAACTAAGAAAGAAAGGGATCGCATGAATAAGATTCCATATGCATCTGCAATAGGATCTATCATGTATGCCATGTTATGTACTCGACCAGATGTCTCGTATGCTTTGAGTGCAACGAGTAGGTACCAATCTGATCCTGGTGATGCTCATTGGGTAGCTGTCAAGAATATCCTTAAGTATTTGAGAAGGACTAAGGACTCATTCTTGATATATGAAGGTCAGGAAGAGCTGGCTGTAATTGGATATACCGATGCTAGCTTCCAGACAGATAAAGATGACTTTAGATCGTAATCTGGTTATGTGTTTTGCTTAAACGGTGGCATTGTGAGCTGGAAAAGTTCAAAGCAAGATACAATTGTTGATTCTACAATCGAGGCCGATTATATTGCTGCCTCAAGTGTAGCAAAGGAAGTTGTTTGGATCAAAAAGTTAATTAGTGAACGTAGCATGGTTCTTAGCATTGTGGATCCCATTGGTCTCTATTGTGATAACAATGGTGCTATCGCACAAGCTAAGGAACCTAGATCTCACCAACGATCCAAAAACATACTTAAGCGTTATCACCTCATTCGAGAGATAATAGATAGAGGAGATGTGAAAATATACAGAGTACCTACACTTGACAATATTGCTGACCCACTGACAAAGCCTCTTGCGCAGCAGAAGCATGATGGCCATACTAGATCTATGTGCATTAAGGGTATGCCTGATTGGCTCTAGTGCTAGTGGGAGATTGTTGGTGTAAGCCCTAAAAGCCAATACTTTTGGTACTTGTATCGAATTATTTATTAATAATAAAAGACTTTTTCTTTATTATATTTGTTTAATAAAGTCCCTAGAATAGCTAGTCCGTCTAATGTATCAAGTGTGACATAATCATGAGATCACATTAAACATAAGGACACTATTCTTAAAGTATCCGTAGTCGAGCTTTATTGTGAAGTGGGATAACATTAAAGCATTAAGACTATTATGTATATAGACTGATGATCATATCTCATGGATCATGGATAAGGAGTCATCAAGTCTTAAACATAGGTATGGATATTAAGAGTAATATTTATACTGGATAGACCCGCTATGAGAATACTATATAGAATGTTATGCAAAGTGTCATAAGTTATTCTCATGGTGATGATGGTGTATACCACCCTTCGACCTGAAACCACTATGGACCCTAGATGTAGAGTCGAGTGCCTTGTTGCTGATCAAACGTTGTCCGTAATTGGATGACCATAAAGATATTTGATGGGTACTCCACGAAGCATGCTAAGGGACATGAGTGACCTAGATGGAATTTGCCCATCTTGCGTAATAGGATAAATGTCTATGGGCCCAATATTGAACTGGATAAGGATGACACGGTTTATGCCTTGTGTTCAATATAGACATAAGGGCAAAAGGGTAATTGTACACATAAGTATTATCACAAAAGGATTTGTCAGATCACATGACATTTTCGTGTCTTTGGTAGCAGTGATGTGTTGCTAGATACCGGTCACTGTTTATTATGTTAAATACGTGATTTAATATAATTGTCAATGCCGCAAAAACCTACAGGGTCACACACAAAGGACGGATTGATGAGAGATAGAGTAACTAAGGAACACCGTAAGATACAATGCACTTAAGTGAATTGTAGAACATCGTAAGATACGGTGTACTTAAGTAGAATACGAAATATGGTAAGGTACCACGCGCTTAAGTGATTTTGGCATATTATAAGACATGGGCCACATACACTTAAGTGGGCTTTTTAGCTTATAGCCCACACAAGTGGTTCTATAAATAGAACCCTTGTGCAGAAGCATTTTGTGCAGTTGCAATTTCGTTTTCTCTCTCTCTCTCTCTCTCTCTCTCTCTCTCTCACACACACACACACACACACACATACACACACTCAAAGCCTTCATTCGTAGCAGCTAGCACTGAGATTGAAGGAATCCGTTCGTGTGGACTGAGTAGAGGCGTTGTTATCGTTCAACATTTGTGATCGCTCCGTAGATTTGCATCAAAGGTTTCAATCGTCACAAGAGGTAACGATTCTATCACTGGTCATGCCCATTCTTAAGGATCACTAAAGGAGAAAATTTTAAATTCCGCTGCGTTTTTGGTCGCGCTTCTCCTTCACTGCAGACACCTTAGAG
Organism: Lathyrus oleraceus; assembly: GCF_024323335.1. Classification (NCBI taxonomy): domain Eukaryota; kingdom Viridiplantae; phylum Streptophyta; class Magnoliopsida; order Fabales; family Fabaceae; genus Lathyrus; species Lathyrus oleraceus. Next base: position 557,277,143 of record NC_066583.1, on the reverse strand, counting down.
TTTTGTCATTATGAAGAAATTTACCAAACCTTTTGATAAGAAGAGTAATATTATCTTCTTCATTTGAATCGTTATCTTGTATCATTTCTCTTGAATCTAATTTTCAAACAATACTTTTTATGATTATTTTCTCGGGGTTCATGTTTTTCTAACCTTTCAAGTCCAAGTTCGTGTTCTTGAAGGTTTTTGAATAACGCCACATAAGACATTTTTGAAAGGCTTTTCTTTTCTGATATGGTTGTAGCTTTAGGTTGCCATGCTCTTGTTAAAGATCTAAGAAGTTTAAAATTTAATTCATCGTTTGTAAATGTTTTCCCAAGTGTTGTTAAGTGGTTGGTTAGGTGTGAGAATCTTTTTTGCAAATCTAGGATACTTTCTCTATGCAGCATTCTAAACATCTCATTTCATTTGTCGTCTTACAATTTGATATTCTAAAAATTCATTAATTCCAAGTTCTAAAGCAATTATGTTTATTGCTTTTTTATCATATAAGACATTCTTTTTATCATCATCCATCCAAGAGCCTCCTATTTTTGGTTGGATTACACCATTGATAACTGTTGTAGGGATGAAAGACCTATCTTTGACAACATTCAAACTTCAATCGCTTGTGATTCTGAAAACATTTTCATACAAATTTTTCAGAAGTTATAGTGCTCACTGACAAAACATGGTGGTTTATTTGAGTTTCCACTATCAGCAAAAGAAGGTTTAGAGAAATCCATGATTCCCGAATCTTAGGAACAAGTTACCTTAACATGCTTTGATGCCAATTGTAACTATAGAGTGCAACCTAAGAGGGGATGAATTAGGTTTTAAGATAATTTCTCATTATTTTGCAGATGTTATGATTTTTTTATTTTTCTGGAAGAACAATGATGAACTTATGAACGATAGGAAGAAAAATAAAAGTGCAATAATGTAAATGAGACACAATAATTATACTAGTTCCCCTTATCAACCAAGGGCATGTCTAGTCCCTTCGCATCCCTTAAAATATTTTCACTATGTTATATATTTATTACAAACCTCACTCCAAAACTCTCTACAATCTTTTAACAAGATCAAGAAAACACGCCACTTTCTTATCTTACAACACACAAAAAAAGAACCTACTTTCTCCTTAACTTTATTGTTTCCACAAACTTGGCAAACAATTTACAGTACAATGATATAAATATTTTTCAATGATACAAATATTTTTCAATACAGGTGATTTTGGATGATTTCCAAAGTTCTAACTTTATCTTCTCTTTCAATAAAATGATTAAGAAAATATAAATTATAAGTGCTCAAGATTTGAAGAAACTTTTTTTATGATGTTTGAAAATTAGGCAATAAAAGTTTCTAAGAGTTTTTAATACGAAGCAGATGAATTGTTTGAAAATTATAATGAAAGAGGTGAAATGAAATCTGAAAAATTCTCGCTATAAATATCTCACAGGATGCCTCTTAATGAGTGATAATATTTGGAAAATATTCATGATTAATTGCAATGGTTTGAAAAAGGTTTCATAAACATGTGCAATGAAGAGGTATTGCGATGTTTCATATTTTTTTCACACAACATCAGGAAGAAATTGATTGCATATATGGAGCAATTAGTTGTTCTATTGCCAATGTTCAAAAATTATAAAAAATTACACAGGATCAATCGATTGAATGAATGCACCAATCGATTGTAGGGTCAAAATTTACTCAGAGCACAAACAATCAATTGATGTAAATGAGCAATCAATTGCTTCCTATGAAAACTTGAAATTTTGCTAAATAAAATATAAAACTTGAAAGTATGTCATGCATAAATGTTTGGGATCTTTTAGAATGGTTTAGGTGAAAAAATTTGAGCCCATAAGACTTATACATAATTGAATTGCTTATTGTACCTTAGCATATGATATAATTCTTTGAAATCTTTAATATAAGTACAATCAATTCTTTGTCTTGAGACTTCTTTAATCATGACAGATCTTTTCATCCTTTGCATAGATTTATTTTCATCAAAACATCATCTAATAAAAATCTTATCTTCACACATCTTAATAATACCTACAAATACATAGATCCATAATCTTCTACTTTCCCTCTTCATCTGAATTCACTCTCTATTATTCTCTTATTTACTTTGTTTTTCTTAGCATTTTTTACGGTTTATGAGCACTATTTTAATGTGTCAAATCATATCATTGTGTCACCTAAGAGAGAGATGAAGATTTTCTTGATAGTACTTCTCGTTTCTCTATCTTAAATCCAAATGTTAGTGTTCCTACTCCGTTTTCTATAGGCAGTGTGCGCCTAGTATCTTCTTTATGAAAAAAAATTACAATATCACATGCTAAGGTGCTACCAAAAACAAAAATAAAAAGATAACAATGTATTCTCTCCATTTCTATTATAAACAAAAACTTATCTTTTAAATTTATTAAATAATATTTACATATTAAATAAATTTATAAAAAATAAAATTTACTTACAATAAAAAATTAAAGGAATACTCTTTACTTTAATGTTTTTTTTTGTTAAAAAGATAATTAGAAAGTACTAGTACTAGTAGTAACTTTTATATATTTAAGTCTCCCTGAATTCAAATATTCCATCATTGCTAAAAGATAAAATCTCTGAATTCACTTTCTATCCAAAAAATTATCTACAAGCCTCAATCGTTTTCTTCATTGATGATATTATTATAATATTATTATCACAGAACACATAGGCCATAACTAGTAGTAATAATGAAGTCTGTGACACTATTGTGACTTCTATTGGCACATATATTAAAATATCTTTTTCTTTTATGAAATCCAAACCTCAAAACCTTATTGGTTGGTTTGAAAGGATGTGGCAAATGCACATACTGCTAATTATCTTATCCTCACATTTCATGAATAACTCCTTCACTTTATAAACTCAATTTCAAATCCATTTTTATAATAACACCAACACTTTTTATTACATAAAATTTTCATATAGTAATGGCTCTTCAAACTGCTTCTATGCTTCCTGCTTCTTTCTCCATTCCCAAAGAGGTTTGTTGTTCTTCTTGTTGTTCTTGTATATATACTTTTTCAAAGTTGATAATTGAACTGAATTTGTGGAGAATTATTTTTGTGTTTTTAGGGGAAGATTGGTGCGTCTCTCAAGGACTCGACTCTTTTTGGTGTTTCATCATTGTCTGATTCTTTGAAAGGTGATTTCACCTCTTCTGCATTGAGGTGTAAGGTAACTCAAAGCATAACTTTGGTTTTTATATTTCTCAATTAGTCATTCAATTGTTAATACTTATACTTGAGTTTGAGTATATCAAAATATGTCACATGTATAAATAAATGTTAGGAAAATTTCTAAGTGCTTGTTTGGAGTCACGGTGTATTTGTCAGAGTCACGGTGTGGTCATGACAAATTCACCGTAGTTCCAAACATGCCATAAAGGGGGCGTGTTGATTATAAAGAAAATAGTATATTGCCGGTTTATGTTTTCGGGACATTGTCTAATTTATGTTTTCTTGCTATATATAAGAGGGAATTGCGACAAAAAGTTGGTGCTGTGAGGGCGGAGACAGCGGCTCCGGCCACTCCAGCAGTTAACAAGTCATCATCTGAAGGGAAGAAGACGTTGAGGAAAGGAAATGTTGTGATCACTGGTGCTTCATCTGGTTTAGGTCTAGCTACTGCTAAGGCTTTGGCTGAATCAGGAAAATGGCATGTAATTATGGCTTGCAGGGACTACCTCAAAGCTGCAAGAGCTGCAAAATCGGCTGGATTGGCTAAGGAAAACTACACGATTATGCATTTAGACCTTGCGTCTCTTGACAGTGTTCGTCAATTTGTTGATAACTTCAGAAGATCTGAAATGCCATTGGATGTGCTTATTAACAATGCTGCTGTTTACTTTCCAACTGCTAAGGAACCTAGTTTCACGGCGGATGGCTTTGAAATTAGTGTTGGGACAAACCATCTTGGGCATTTTCTTCTTTCGCGCCTTTTGCTTGAGGACCTTAAAAAATCCGATTACCCTTCAAAGCGCTTGATCATTGTCGGCTCAATCACAGGTAGAGTTCATTCGTCGAGGCTTTTGATGTATCTGCGACCACAAATGACTGCGATTCTCTGCAATAACTAGGATTATTATTTTGTTGTGTTTTGTACTGATTGTGTATGAATTAAACAGGTAACACAAACACATTGGCTGGAAATGTTCCGCCGAAGGCTAACCTCGGTGACTTGAGAGGACTTGCTGGTGGCTTGACTGGACTTAACAGTTCGGCCATGATAGACGGTGGAGATTTTGATGGTGCCAAGGCATACAAGGACAGCAAAGTCTGTAATATGCTCACAATGCAAGAGTTCCATAGAAGATATCATGAGGAAACTGGAATCACATTTGCTTCCCTTTACCCTGGTTGCATTGCCACAACAGGCTTGTTTAGAGAGCACATTCCCTTGTTCAGAACTCTATTCCCTCCATTCCAAAAGTACATAACCAAAGGCTACGTCTCAGAAGAAGAATCGGGAAAGAGACTTGCTCAGGTAATTAGAGACTTTTGATTAACTTATTTGAACTTATCTAGGAGCATAAATAACCATTCGGAAGACTCTTTAAAAGAGCTTATGAAAACAACTTATAAACATTTATAGTCGCTCAGTTCCAAACATGGTCTAATAGCAGTAACACTCGAGGAATGTGCTTGTGAGAAGTGTGTGAATGATTGAAGTATTGTCATTTCTCATGCATGGTTGTGTTGTTTTCAATGTAGGTTGTAAGTGATCCAAGCCTAACAAAATCTGGTGTTTACTGGAGCTGGAATAACGCTTCTGCTTCATTTGAGAACCAGCTATCACAAGAGGCCAGTGATGCCGAGAAGGCTCGCAAGGTGTGGGAGGTTAGTGAGAAGCTTGTTGGTTTGGCCTAAAGTGAGAGCCCCCAACATCTATGCCGAGTTAGAGTCTGAGGCATTGCCATGGAAGGAAGATGATGCCCCAGAAGAGTGAAATGATGATATCATGTTGAGTGCATTAATTGTTGTTGTGTTAGATAGGAACTTTTTTTGTCTTTATGTAGGAGTTGATGAATCAATAAAATCATTCAACCATTTGGCAAAGTGCTTATAAACTTCTCTGAAATAACTGTCCATAGTGAAATTTCTCTTAAAATATTGTTTAACTCCAGCACTACACTTTCGAGATTCTAACAAAAACTACACTTTCTAGATTCTAAACAATTCAAGATCCAAAGCACAAATCAAATACATCTCATCTACCCGAAATATTATGGTTTTGGTACGGGAATTTACATCTGTAATATACATATGTTGCTTTATCTATCATGAACTCAAAGTTCATAGCCAGGAAACCTTGCCACTTGTGGATCAATCATGTCTAGAAAGGTATATGCCATTCCTCCAAGACCTTCGAATAAGGAATAAGGATGATCCCCACCGTGCATTTTTCCTTCTGTGATCAATTTTTGAGCTCTATCAAGTAGAAAGCAAGAAAATCCTTTAGCTTTGTACAAGTACTCCTTGTTTCCTGTCAATCTGTATAAAGAAAGAAAGACATAGGTGTTCCCACTGACGCCGTGACAAATTCCAACTCGCTTAAGAAGACCCCTCTTCCATACTACTTCTCCTGCATCTTCAGCTGCTTGCGAAAATTCCTTATCCCCAAAAACCTAATGATGATAAAGAAACTAGTCGTGAGAACAAGAAAAAGAAAATTACATTGCACATGCAGAGTACTTGAGTTTATGCTGTAATCATTGCAATCAATTTCATGCAAACCATCAATTTACCAGTTCCTTTACATCATATAGGCTCCATGTTCTGTTCGTATTTGAATGTGGTAATGCGGGAAAAGAATGCCCCGTTGTCAAGAAAACAAAGAATGGAGAAGATTACCTCGGCTGCTTTTACAAGCGTAAGAGTTACTCCAGGAGCACCATGACACCAATGCACAAGACGGTCAGATTCGTTTCCTTCACTGGAGGGATAATTGCCACTCAAGAAATGATTCTTAATCATGTAGCGTAGTGTACCCTTTACATCTTCTATCTCGTCTGGCTTGAGTTCCATGTCCATTAAAACATTCATGATTCCTGCAAGTCCATGAGCAGCACCCCAATATTTCTTTCCATGCCATTCATACATCAAAGGGCACCTTCCCCTTTGAGCCAATAATCTACCAGCTGTTATAACTTCTTCAACAATTGGTCTCTGTCAAAGTTAAATTAAAAGCTGATTTTCATGTAACCGTGATTTTGACAAAATAAATCAAAATGAAGAGTGCCACAATGAAGCACATATGGCTTACCATGTGAGTAGTTTGTATTGTTTCTTTACCGATATGCTTGTTTAAGAATGAACAAGCCCATAAGTAACCTGCTCTTCCATACAGTACCTCATAGGGCAAATCATGGGGAAGCTCAATCTGTTCCCAAAGCAAAAAGTACCAATAGGAAAAAGAAATAAAACAACCAAAATTAATGTGTAAATTGAATTATCATACAGATCATGATTCAGAAATAAATACAACAAAATACCTCTTTGAATTGTCTGAGGTAATAGTCCAGTAATCTTTCATCACCAGCATGCTTAGCTATGACAGCACCAAGAGCACAAACACCGGCACGCCCACAGATAAATGTCACACGGCTGCAACTCAATGCATTAGCAAATAAAACTATAATCACCTTATCTCTCATTCTCCCATATTATGCTGAAACTGTAACTGTTTAAATTCTGTAATTTCAAATCACAAGTTTAATGTTTTAGTTTAAGTCATTCCTAACTTAATTCTATGAAGAAACACAAGTGCAAATTTCTCAAGTTACATAAATACACGATGACAACAACAACAACCAAGTTTTATCTTACTAAGTAGGGTCAGTTACATGGATCAAATGACGTCATATTGTTCAATTATATTTTATGTTTCTATTCAACTCATCAATCTTTAAATCTTTTTTATAGTTTCTTTAAGGTTATGTTGGATTGGTGGTACTTGATGGAATGAAGTGGTAAATAACTAGATTCTATTGTTTGAATTTGCAAATAATGGATGGATTGGAATGAAAATGGTAGATTTGATATTGTTAGTTAAGAAGTTGTTACTTGTTAATTAAGTAGTTGGTTAGTTATGGATAGTTCGTAGTTTTCTTGAGAGGTAGTTAGGCCAAATAAGGCATGCTGCCTATAAATAGATAGGAGGATTAGAAAGGGAAGTTTGTCAATTGAGAAAAATAGGGCCTTTTGGCATTGGAAGATAGGCAGACCTCGAAGTGTTGTCGTTGTTGTAATCAAAGGGGATTCTTCACCATTTTTAGTTAGAATATATACTAGTTGGTTCTATCAATTGGTATCAGAGCAATTCTAATTCAAGAAGATTCAACGACTGTGTGGGAATTTTTGACGTAAAGATGTTGGCAGAAATGATGTCAAGATTTGATGGAAGCAGTGATGCTTATCGGTGGTTGAGGAAAATTGGCTAGCATGGGTTTGGTTGGTACTTGAGGGAGAAGCTAGTCAATGGTGGCTTTCCTGAGAGGAAAAAGAATCAGAAAGTTAAGTTCTTTACCTTTGAGAAGGCTTTCATCATAAAATTCAAACACGAATTTGAAATTTATCTCTGAAATTCTAGTGAAGAAGAAATAGTGACAGAAGCAAAATCATGTAACGAAAAAGAGTCAAAGGAGGAGCAACCCCCGAAAAAGAAGAGAAGCAAAACTAACAGCATCTCAAAATAAAAGCAAAGAATAAGAAGGAAGAGAGGCAAAAACAAATCCAAGAGATAAATAAGAGTCAAGATTGGTTGGAAAACCAATAAAAGAATCAATGGGTGAAAAAGAATAGTTGGCTGGATTAGAACATGCCAATTTGATATATTGAGTCAGTATGTGGCCCTAGGGAGTTAGGAAGTTGTAACTTGTCAGTTAAGTAGTTGGTTAGTTAGTTAATTAGTTAATGGGTAGTTAATAGTTTTGTTGAGAGGTAGTTAGGCCAAATAAGACACATTGCTTATAAATAGATAGGAGGATAATAAGGAAAGTTTGTCATTTGAGATGAATGGTTCCTTTTGGATAAGTGCTTATATTGAGTTATATAGTCCATAAACACTTATACATAATTATACATTTAATTAAGTTGTTTATTCAAATAGATTATAGGTTAAGTCTTGTCTGATGCATGAAAGAGAGAGTACCTTGAATTTTGTGAAGCAGAATCACAAGCTTTAACAATGTTCAAGCATAAGTTAAGATCATCCAAGTTCTTGGTTACTTGGTAGGCCTTGAAAACCAGGTATGCTGTTCCAAGAACCCCAGTGTAAAGAGTATAGTCCTTCACACGGTTCCCACCGGAACCCCATGTCTCAGTCACCACCTGAAAAACAATTAGAAAACATAGCACAAACAGTTTGTAAGCAAATACACGCCGACCCATTATGACACCTATGTGAAAGCTACTAACTTGAGCCTACCCAAAATGAAAGAATACAAATTGAAAGAAACCCACAAATCAGAATAGCCATAGGAATCCTTCAAAAAATGAAGATTTTTTTTTAGTACCGATTGTTTCAAATGAAGTGCTGTAGCTTGGAGTTTTGAGGCGAGTGATTGGTAAGGTAGAGAAAGGAATGAGGTGAGTGAGTGTGGTGTTGGTGTGTGGGAAGGAGTTTCTTCTTCATGTGTGGTCTCCGCCACGAATGGTGGCAAATCGTTCGGAAAGAAGCGATCGGTCATCTCCGGCCAAAGGGGTAGAGTAGAAACAATAGTTACCGTCTAGAGGGCTCGAAAACAAACAGTATAAGTGTATATATATATATATATATATATATATATATATATATATATATATATATATATATATATATATATATATATATATATATATATATATAAAAAATAGTATTTTATTTAAATTATAGAGATATTGTTTAGAGAGATAAAAAATCCTCTCATAATGTTAATAATATATATAAAAAATATAAAATACTTTGATAAATGAAATCTAACAAATATCAAATATCAAAAGTATAAATCATCTCATCAATATTGCAACAACACAATTATATAATTTAGTTACCGTAACAATTCCAAATCCATTACAATAGCTTCTCTTTATGGCACATGACTTCACTATCATCAATTAGACACTCCAATAAACAAAAAGATGTTAAATTTATGACCAAGATAAATTCCATTTGAAAAGCATCACACTTGGGAAAATATTAATCCCTCTGCGTTCAATAAAGGAAATTATTTCTTTTGATATTAGTTGATGTACTTAAAAAAATGAACACTAAAGCAAAACATGACCCTTATTACAATGTATTGAAAAATAAATATACCTTTAAATCTTCAATCAAAGTTTTGTAAAATAAATATACCTCGAAATCTCCAATCAATGTTTTGAATCGTTCATTCTCATTCATCAATTTTGCTATTTCTTCAGCTTTAGCATGCAAAAAGAACCAAGAGTAAAAAATAGCAATAAGATATACAATAAGAGATAAAGATTTAGAGTATAATTAGATAAGAAGTGAAATCAGTTGGAAATCCACCATAATTTATGGAGAATTTCAATCAATTTCATTGAACAACATTGTTATCACCCACACAATGACAATAAAAGAAAAGAATAATGGAGAAAGAAAATAAAGAACGATGGAGGAATAGAAGAATATTCTGCAGAGTTTCTCTCTCCCACAACCTATGAAAAACTTCTTATTCACTTTGGAACTGCAAAATTCTGTGAATACAATGTTATGAATACTCTATTCACTTCATTACAAGAAGAATGATTACTCTCTCTATTTATAAATTTAGGTTAACTTGCATCCCAAGCCAAAGCCTAAAACTATAAAAGTCCAAAATAGTTAACACTACTAAAAATAGACCTAAGTCGAAATCTTGTGTGAAGCAACATGCTTCGACACACTAACACAACTCAGCACACTAGGTGGTTCGAAACTTCCTTGTTTCTACCGAGCAATCTGCTTCGACACAAGGAATTACAATTCAACACGCCACCTAATTCATTGTGTCTAAGCTATCTACATTCATCATAGCTCTTAGTCTTCTGAACATTTCGACCTGTACTCCTTTCATCATGATGTCAATCTCATTCTCAGTTCTGTAGTGTTTCATATTCATCTTCCCATCTGCTACCTGCTCTCAAAGATAATGGAACCCCATTTCGATGTGCTTGCTTCGACCATGTGTTATCGGATTCTTCGTCAGATTGATAGCTGACATGCTGTCGATCTTCATGGTAATTGCTCAATGACTTTTCGTTGTTATCTCTTCGACCAGATTCACCATCCACGTTGTTTGTCATGCACAAAGAGAAGCAACTATGCATTATGCTTCGCACGACGATAATGCCATTACTGGCTCCTTTCTTGAACTCCAAGCAACTGGTGCACCACCTAGCATAAACATATAGCCAGCTGTGGATTTTCAATCCTCACCATCACTACACCAACTTGAGTCGGTGTATCCAACTAATTTGCATTATTTTCCTTCATCAGCTGCAGGAAACAAAATGTCATAGTCGAGAGTTCCTTTTAGATACCTTAGTATCCTCTTCGTCGCTGCTAGATGTGATACATTTGGCTTCTGCATGAATCTACTCATCATACCTACAATGTATGCTAAGTCAGGTCTTGTATGGAAAAGGTATTGAAGTGGCCCAATAAGTCTTCTATATTGGGTTGGGTCGACATCATCTTCATCTGAATCTTTTGACAGTTGTAATTTGGGCTCAGCTAGTGTCGAAGTTGGGTTGCAATCTTGCATCTCAAATCTCTTGAGTATTTCACCTACATACCTTCTTTGATGCATCATCAAACCTCTACCACTCTTGTAGAATTTGATGCCAAGGAAATATAACATGTTACCCATATCTGACATTTTGAATTCCTTATTGAGATCACCTTTGAAGTCTCTGATCTTCTTCTTGCAGCTACCTGTTATCAATAAGTCATCCACATAGAGACATAGTATAAGCAATTGACTCTTGCTTTTTCTTACATATACTCCATGTTCATATTTGCGTTTCACAAATTCCTTCTCCCTTAGAAAGCCGTCTATCTTCTTGTTCCAAGCTCTTAGGGCTTGTTTAAGTCCGTATAGGGCTTTATGCATCCTGTACACCTTTCTTTCTTCGCCTTGTTTCACAAACCCAGATGGTTGTGCAACATAAACTTCTTCTTTTAAGGGGTCATTCAGGAATGCACATTTCACATCCATCTGACACGTCTGCCAATTGTTCATGTTTGCTAGACCAACAACCAACCTGATTGTTTAGATCCTAGCAACAAGTGCAAAAACTTCGTCGAAGTCGATTCCTTCTTTTTGAAGAAATCTTTTCGCCACAAGTTTCGCCTTGTGTCGAGTCATTTCTCCTTTGGGATTCAACTTCACCTTGTATACCCACTTCACATTGATTACCTTCTTGTCTTTAGGCAATTCGACAAGTGACCAAGTGTTGTTGACTTCGATTGACTTCAACTCTTCGTTCATTTCTTTCATCCATTTTGAATCTTTCAATGCCTTAGCTGCATTGACTGGTTAGACATATGCGTAGAAAGCATAGTGTACCAGCTCAACTTCTTCATTGACCACATCATCAAACGTAATCACACATTCTTGCAACCTTGCAGACATGTGTCTTGTTCTTTGAGGCCTACTTGGGCCTGCTTCACCTCTGACTTCTTGTCGAACTTCTATTTCGACTTCACTAGCTGGTTCATCACATAAGATTCTCACTGAATCATTCTTAACATTATCAGTCCAATCTCATTCCTTAAGCTCATCTATGATCATGTCCCTGCTGATCACCACTTGCTTGTTCACTGGGTCAAACAACTTGTATTCTCCAGTCAAATGATATCCTATCCAGATCATCTGACTCGATTTGTCATCAAGTTTTCTTCTCAACTGATCTGGCACATGTCTATGTGCTATAGATCCAAACACCTTCATATGACTCAAGCTAGGCTTGACATCAGACCAACATTCTTCTAGCGTGATTCATTCTAGTTTCTTCGTCGGACATCTGTTCAGGATATATGTTGCAGTCGATACAGCTTCTCCCCATAATTATTTGGGTAGATGTTTCCCTTTCAACATAATTTTAACTATATTCATGATGGTTCTATTCTTCCTTTCTGCTACTCCATTCTGCTGTGGACTGTAAGGTGGCACCACCTCATGCATAATCCCTTCTTTCACACATAATGCGTCGAAGTCTTTAGACACATTTTCTCCACCACCATCAGTCCTCAAAATCTTGATCTTTCAATCGCTTTGTCTTTCGACCATAAATTTAAACTTGGCAAATACCTCGATCACTTCACTTTTCTTCTTGATCAGGTAAGACCGCAGTTTTCGACTGAAATCATCTATGAAAGTAACAAAATTTTGTTACCTCCAATCGAATCCACCTGGATAGGACCACATACATCAGAGCATATGACTTCGAGAATTGCCTTTGACTTGAACTGCATCCTTACTGAAGTTGTTCTTATGTTGCTTCGCCTACACACATTCTTCACACACTTCGTTTGAAATGTCGATTTTTGATAATCCTGAAACCATATTTCTTCTCTTCAAATCTCTGGTGTATTTGAAATTATGATGGCCAAGTCTATAATGCCATATCCATCTATCTCTACTGGCTGCTATTGCAAGGCACTTCTGCTCCATCACATAAAGCTTAATCTTGAAGGTTCTATTTTGAGACATTAGAGCCTTCAAGATCAACCTTCCATTTGAGTCGAGAGCTCTCATCATCTTGTCTTTGATCGACACATTGTAGTTCTTTTCGACTAGCTGCCCTATGCTGAGAAAATTACTCTTCATGCCTGGTATGTGCAACACATTTGAAATTACTGACCTTTTTCCATCTTTCCTCATAATCAGAACATCACCAACACCTTCAGCTGCTAGAGTGTTGTCATTTGAAAATTTCACCATGTTCTTCATTAAGGGTTTTATGTTGACAAACCAATCTTTCCTTCCAGACATGTGTGATGAGCATCTTGAGTCCAAGTACCACTGGTCCTTGAATCTCTCTTCATCTCTTGTTGTAACCATCAACAATGTCTCTTCTTCTTCTTCTTCATGTTTCGCCAACTTTGCATAAGTTTCTTGAGTCTTCTGCTTTTCTGGACAATTACTAGAATGGTGACTATACTTCTGACAATTATAACACTGAATGTGACTCTTGTATGGATTTTGACCACCCCTCTTCCTCTACCTGCAACACCACCTCTTTGGTTGCCTTGGTTCCAAGGTTTTGTCTTATTCAACCAGTTTCCTTCTTGCTGATTTCGACCAGTCAAATTGTTGTAGCCTTCTCTTCCTTTGTTGCCATTCCAGCTTCCTTTTCCTTTCCTTTCTTTTGTTGCCATTCCAGCTTCCTTTTCCTTTCCTTTCTTTTGTTGATTGCGCCTGCAAAGCCATATTAGTTTTCGACTTTCTTGCAGCTCTTTCAGCTATTCTTTGTTCATGAGATTCAAGTGTCCCTTGAAGCTCTTCCTTTGTCAATTTTGACAAATCCTTCGACTCTTTTATGGCTACTACCACATGGTCGAACTTTGGAGCCAACGACCTTAAGATATTTCCAACAACGGATCTTGATGTCAACACTTCTCCATATACCTTGATTTGATTCATCAGTTTCGTAACCTTGGTGAAGAAATCAATTATTCTTTCATTGTCTTCCATCTGAAGCAATTCATACGTTCTTTTATGAATTTGTAACCTCGTCTCTTTCACCTTCTCCGCACCTCCAAACGACTTCTCCAGAATTTCCCATCTTTCGTTGACTCTACATCACTAACCTTTTCAAAGTTATCTACATCAACACATTGATGGATTATAAAGAAAGCTTTATAATCTTTCTTCTTCAATTCTTTATGTGTAGTCTTTTCTTGATCTGTCGTGTTTTCTGCAAGCGTTGTTACTCCTTCCTTCACAAGATCCCAAAGATCTTGATAACAGAATACAACCTTTATCTGCTTGCACCAATTCTCATAATTATTGTTCTTGTGAATCAGAAGGTTTGCTGGAAAATGCCTGTTTCGATGATTCATTGCCATCATGATTTTCTCACTGCAAATCGCTTCAACCGGAGCTCTTGATACCAGATGTTAGAAATCCACCACAACCTATGGAGAATTTCAAACAATCTTGATGAACAAGATTGTTATCACCCACACAATGGCAATAAAAGAAAAGAACGATGGAGAAAGAAAATAAAGAAAAATGAAGGAGAAGAAGAATATTCTGCAAAATTTCTCTCTACCCACAACCTGTGAAAAACTTATTATTCACTTTGCAACTACAAAATTCTGTGAATACAATGTTATGAATATTATATTCACTTCATTACAAAAATAAGGGTTAGTCCCTCTATTTATAGATTTAGGTTAACTTTCATCCCAAGTCAAAGCCCAAAACTATAAAAGCCCAAAAATAGTTAACATTACTAAAAATAGACAGATGAGTCTTTCTGGAAGGCTCTCATGTGAGGGACATTGTAGATGTCATTCTTACTGAGGCACAAACAACACTACAGTATATGATGCAGCGAAGGAACGCGTGTGGGTGGGTGGGGGTGGGGAGGGGTCTGACATGCGCATTAATTTAGTATTTGTATTAGAAATTATGAATATTCTTGTTTGTTACTTTGTTATTATGATTGTATTATGAATTTATTTATTTATCTATCGTATTTTCATCTTCTGCATTAAGTGTATGATTTAATTTATAAAAATCTTATTATGATAATATAGTTTTAATACACGGTTTATTACATCGATTTATTTTATTAAAAATGTCAGATTTTACTATAGGGGGAATACGAAAGTGCATCTCCGGATCAATTTAAGGCAAAATGAGTGTGTCTCAATTAGGAACGTGTATATCCCTATCAATTTAAGACATATAAGGTTAATGCGCAAGTGTATCTCCAGATCAATTTAAGGTGAAATGAGTATATCTCCGTTAAGAATGCACGAAGATCGCATAGGATTAATACGAAAGTGTATCTCCGTATTAATTTAAGGAAATAGTGAGGGTGTGTTTTATTTACGCATGTATTTGGTATGCAATAGGTGCATCTGAAAATACATTTATGAATCTTCATCAACATTTTTGAATTCTTTAGGATGCTTCTCCAGCACTTAGGGTGTGAGAAAAAATTCCAAAATTAAAAATGGTATATTTGCAAACAGAATCGACCCAAGTTAGAGTTTTAATATATTGCCGAAATTAACCATAATGTTTTTTCATAAAAATTATAATTTGTCCCTAAATTATTAAAAGTTATGTTTTCTAATAAACCTTCTTCTTTTTGGGAGGGCATTCTCTCCGGTTTTTCTCTTTGAAGTTTTGGTTCAGTGAAATGTGAACCATTGATTAAAGAGAGGTAGAGAAATAAAATATTAAAAAAATAAAGAAATGAGAGATGGATGAGAATCTAATGATGCACATTTACACTGCTCTCTCCCGAGTAACTTACACGGGAGACAATCCTCTTCCCTTCTTTTTTTATGATGCTGTTTTTTTTTCAATTAAAAATTTGTAAATCACCTAAATTAATCATATGTTTTTTTCTTCAAATCACCGTCATTTTTACTTTCATTTTTTCACAAAACTTTTTCATTTTTATTATAATAACTAGATATTTTTTAAATTTTTATGTGTTTTATTTTTAATTTTAAAATTTTGATATCATTTTTTAATTATTTTAATATTTTTTTATAATAATTTTTTATATTATATTTTCTTGTATTCAATTATCTATCTTTTAAACTTGTATATTATTTTGTTAAAGAATTTGTGTTTGAATTATGAATGATAAATATCATTTTATTTCGTTCATAAATTTATATAATAAATACCATAATTTTTATGATAAAATTAGAAAGAAAAAAAAATAAAATTGTTTTAAAATACCTCCCTTCCATTTTTATATTTTGAATCAAACACACATATAAATTAAATCCTTTCTATTATTTCCTCTCCCTCTCCATTTAATAAAAATATTTTTCCTCCCTCCATTCCCTCTCCTCAATTGATTCAAACGTAACTGTATTTAATCGACTATATTAAAATATTTTTAGACATATAACTTAAAACATAATTGTATAGAGTCAATGAACGAATGTTTTGTGAAAATAACATTTATTTATTTTTTAAAAATATTGTCTCTTAAGCCTTTTCAAGTAAAATGATCAATATTATTTTAAGAAATACATCTTTATTTTCAATAGTTTATTTCATAAAGAATTTCAATTTTATTGTTCGATATTCATATGTGATATTTTATATGACTCTTAGGTTTTCATATTGTTGTTATTATTCTAATGAATTTTAAATTTTACATATGTTTACTCACAATTGCCAAATGATGAACAACAATTAAAAAAAAACACAAAAATAAATAAATAACATGACACTACACATGTCCCAAAAAACACTTGAATATATTGTGTTACTTAGAAGGAAACAGAAAAACTACACAAGAAAACCGAAACAAGGATAAAGATAAGACAAGGTAGGTGGTGGTGGGGTTAGTTAGGAAAGGAAAGTAGTAACAATAATAAAGTAAGGTACATTTTTATTTTACATGAAATAAATAACCATAAAGTTTTTTATATTTACAAATTAAAAACCTAATGTTGTTCCCATTCCATCCAATTTGATTGACTACCAACTCTAGGTATACTGTTGACTCTTGAGAATTTATCAACCTTAAAGTTGGCCCCACACATCACTCCTTCACTGTCTATCCTTGGCATTGCTTTCAACTTGTTCATTGGATGCTCAAAACTCATTAACCCTCCTTCACTATGAAACATACACCCTGCACTCAATTCAATATATAGGGTTAAAATTGTAAAAACCATTATTATCGCAAAAACGTCCCCGACAAAATAACGTAAAATTATCGTTAATTTAATTGATATTTATCGTTAAATTGTAAAAACCATCGCTAAATTACATACAGATAAAAAATATGAAATAAATTATAATTAATTCAACGACTGCAGTAAACATCGCAACATCTTTTGTATTAATCGAAATCCCAAAAGACATTCGTACCGGTTGGAAAAGGAGCAAAGGATTTAGCGCAACCTTCTTTGATAACATCTAGATCATCAGAAATCACAACAGATCCATCAGCTGCAATACCCCAGTACAACTTCACTCCACCATCAGAGCCCTAGAAAATAAAACATCATTAAATTTGAGTTATTGTAATAAAAAACATTGATAGAGATTAGAGATGAAGATAAATATATGTACCAGTGCAGCAAAGACAGTGCCGATTTTGCTGTCATAAACAACAAAAGCGAAACTACCATCAAGTTCCTTAACAACTTGATCTGCTGGGTATGGACCACGGTCACGAAGTGTCTTATAAGCTTCGATCACAAACATGGCTTCATCAGTACCCTTTGATAAACCGTATTGTTTGTTCAGTAGTGACAGATTGTTCAAACTCCCAAGAAATAAACAGTATATGTCATCAACCCCACAAAACAACCTGCAAAAACATCATCCCATGTTTCAAAACGAATCACAAGACAAAAGACAGTGAGAGAAACACGATCGTTATTAACCTTTGATGAACAGAAAAAGGGGTGTCTGGTCTGACATAAGCAAGAACAGAAGCTTGACCGAAACTCATAGAACAAGTGTTATGAGGGTGATGAGAGAGGAATTCTGTGAGAGTTTCTTCGGGAAGCTTGGGTTTGTTTGAACCTTTGTAAGATGCTGGACTATTCAGCTCTTCGGGTGGATGAGCAAAAGCTTTGTGGAAAATTGCCAACATTTTTTTGATTCTTCAATGAATCTTAAGAGTTTCTTGAATATTGATTTGAGAGATTAAAAATGGAAGTAGGATAGTTGATTGTTGTGATATTTATATGGTACATAGATATTTTAACAGCTTCTCCATGGTGAATAAAAGAGGTTAAGATGGACTTGTCTTGTTCTATAATGTGGACGTGGGTCCTACGTTGATGGATAAGTATGAAAATCAAACAAGTATTCTTTTTCTTGATCTTATCGTAACAATTTTGTTTCGATGCTTTCAGCCTCAACGTTACTTGTTTATCATTAATCAGTAGAGTTCATTTACTTCATTTTTCTTCTTCTAGAAATCTAGTAATTAAACAAACAAAACAACTAGTGATGGTTAGTTTTATCATGTTAAAATATTTGAACCATTTCATATCAATCGATGATCTAAATATGTGTTTGCTTCTTCTTGAGTGACCAAATTAAGTTCAAATGAATTAGTTTTATAAAGTTGATTCAGATTAAAAATAAGTTGAAATATAAAATGATTTATATATGAAAAATAAGTTGAATTATAAATTACATTATAAAAATTGTTTAAATTTTAAGAGTTACAAATTATATCCGAAAGTAAAATCAATTCTTAATTCATAATATTTTCTTTTTATAAATAAAAATCTTAAAATCAATTATACACTTTAAGTATTACTCCTACCTTTTTTTTTTAAAATGAAAACAAAAATTACACTAAATAAACCATATGTGCAATTGAGTGTGTATATATAAAAAAGACAAAAGAGGCGATATATGGTCCTCTAGATATTCATATATATTATAGGAAAAATTACACTTTGGATTTTTTAAGTTATTTAATTGTAATAGATTGGTCTTTTAAATTTTTTTTTATTACAAGTCAGTTCTTTAAGCTAGATTAAGTTTATACCGTTGGTCTTTTTTTATGAATCTATTTCAAAAATACATAACTATTATTAACGGTGCTTATGTGGCTGTAACACTGTTGAGATGACTATACCGTTGTTGAGATGTAGTTGTTTTTAATTTAACTTTAAGTAATTAGATAAAATCACTTAATTATTAAGCAGCATCCTTAAACCTAATCCCTAAATTCCCAACTGAGAAAGGGAAGGAGTTGCGAATGAAGAAGAGAGATGAAACCCTAAACGTGAAAGAGGAGAGCTACGAACGAAGAAGGGAGAAGAATGATTCGAGGGAGACGAACGCTGAAGCAAAGCATTGAACGTTGAGGTATGTATTGATTTCTATATCGAACATGTATTTGCTTTATTGAAGTCTAGGGTTTTGTATGTGGTCCCTTATAACTATACTGATTTCTACATCTAACAACTCTCTTCCTAAAATGGATGTTTTTTATGTTGACTTTCATCACGGGGGACAGTTTGATGATATGAGTACATATCTAGGAGGGGTAATGTAAAACTAGAAGTGTGATGGTGATATATGGAGTTATTTTGAAATTTTAAGTGTTGTTAAAGAAATGAGGTATCCTGGGGTACTTGAAGTATGATACGATTTTGCTGGTACATTAAAGGAGCTAGTAAATGATATTGGTGCAATAGAACTGATAAACTTGTCCAAGACAAATGGAAAGATAGACCTATACATAGTTCACCCCATTTCTCAATCTGATGTAGTAGAAGTAGTTGATGTCCAACCTGTACTAACTTATGTCCAACCCACTGAACAACAAACTGAGGGTCAACCTAAGATACTTGAGACCCTTCCTGAGATACTTGACACTAAGACTCTGTCTAAGATACCTGACACTGAGACTCTGTCTAAGATACCTGACACTGAGACCCTGCCTGAGATACATGGATAAAATGCAAAAAATATTCAAAATTTAGGTGGTCTAAAAGTTTGCAAACAATTCACTTTCATATCAAATCAGCAAAAGGTAGAATTCACTTTCCTTGACTTATTAGAATTTTACCAAATGGAACTATATATTTAACTTTGTTTCTATGTATAAGGGTTGTTACCTAGATTGGAATAGGTGTTGCTAGGAGTTGACCAAAGATTCTGTGTAAGACACTTGTACAATAATTTCAGAAAAGGTTTCTTGGAAAGCAATTGAAGGAAATGATATGGAGGACAACCAAGGCAACATATCCTCAAGCATGGGAAATGGAAATGAAGGAAATGAGGAAGGTTAATAAAGAGGCCTACAAATACTTGTTGAAGATTCCTCCTAGATTTTTGAGTAAGCCTAGGTTCAATTATAATAGTGTGATGTGCTGGTAAACAATATGTCAGAAATATTTAATAGTGTTATAATTGGACCAAGACAAAAGCCTATTGTAACAATGCTAGAGGATACAAGAGGGTGCCTTACGGATAGATGGGCAACAAATATAACCAAGATTGAAGCTTATATTGGCTTTGTACTTCCAAGAATTAAAAAGGTTTTGGAAAGACAATCTAAAATCTCAAGGTTCTTTATGGCTAGTTAATTTAAGAATTATTGTAGTTATTGAAATCTCTGAAAATTCTATTTGATGCCTACTAACTGACTCATTGCATTTTATTTGTCAATAAGGCTTGTCGGTGAGACGATTTATGAAGTAAGGCACATAAAAATGACATGAGATAAATTCACAATTGATCTCAAGAAGATGCAATGCTTTTTTAGGAGTTGGATGCAAACTGGTATTCCATTCTACCAAGCAATTACATGCATCTAAGTAGAGTTGAAGACCCTGTAAATTACATTCCTTCCATGTATAGGAAGTAGACTTACCAGGCTTGCTTTATGCTTATCATATATCCAACCAATGGTGAAAACTTATGGGAAGAGACCCCATACCCCAACATACTTCCACCACCATCAAGAAGAGCACTAGGGAGGCATAAGAGAAGAATAAACAAAGATGCCGATGAAAAGAGAAAAGATACAACAACTGTTAGCAGAAAATGACTGCCAAATAAATGCTCAGTGTGTGGTAAATTTGGCCACAACAAATCCTCATGCTCAACTGCACCAAGACAACTTGAACAATCCCAAATACAACCAACCAAACCTGAACAATCCCAAACATAACAAACCCAATCAACACAAGTCTAAACACAACCAAATCAATAAATACAATCCCAAACATAACCAACTCCAAGAGTTCAAACTAAACTATCACCAAGAATAACCTAACACACAAATTCACAATCCCAACCATAACTAACCACAAGACTTCATACTAGGCTATCACCAAGAAGAACCCAAACCCAATCAACACAATCCTAAACACAACCAACAATAAGACTTCAAATAAGTCTATCACCAAGAAGAAACCAAAACCAAGTTGCACAAGGCCAAACACAACCAACCTTTACACTCCAAATAAGAGTATCAACAAGAAGAGGCACTGCAATATTTCATGGACCAACCCCTACACTCCAAACAAGGGTATCACCAAGAAGAGGCACTGTAATATTTCATGGACCAACTGCAACATTTCAACCACCATGAAGAACCACACCTAAGTTGCCGATAAAGAGAAAAAAACATTAGGATGTTGCTTGTTATATTTTGATGAACTAGGATCATGTATTTGGGATGATGTTTTTGTTTTTAGGATGCTATGTTGCTGACTTAGAAATGTGTATTTTAGATGATGATTATATGTTTTGGATGGCTAATATGTATTTTGGACGGATACTTTATGTATTTTGTTTGGTTTAATGAAGGATAGTAACGCCTTACCACTGTTTTGGTTAATTGGCATTTTAGGTTTAATCAAGGAACCTTGTGATATTCTGTCCAATTTTCAGGTCCATTCTCTTTACAGTAAACTGAGTTGTAAAACATAGGTCATTGAAGTCTCTTTTAGTGTAGCAAATATATCCTTTAAGTCTTATTTAGTGTAATAAATATGGACACAAACTATGTCCTTACTGCAACATAAAATTTCACAGAATCTAATAACATCAAATTGGACACAAACATATCCTGTAAAAGTGCTTACTTCAACATCAAATATGGGCACAAAATAAACATCGTCATTGAAGATGATCGAATCCAGTTCATCTTGGATATCATCTTTCCAAAAAGAAGTGCCCCTTGAAGTCATTTCTTCTTTATAGGTTTTATGACCATCTTCTAATTGGAGAATAATAGGGATCTTATGAACATCATTCTTGAAATTTCCTTCAACTAGATAAAAGGAAATGAGTTAATAATCAATTTCAATTGGTCTTAGAACTTTAGCTTTTCGGGCTATTTTGCTTATCCTAGGCTCAGATTGTGTTTCAACACTCCGCGAGATACTTTTGGGTTGTTCTTCAAAAATTTGTGGAGAGTCTTCATCACAAGATTCTTCATTCGTGGGAATCTAAAATTCCTTATCTTTCGTGATAAGTCTTTCAAAAAAACTCCACATCTCAGGATTCAACAATTACGTTAGACTCCATATGTAAAAGTCTATATGCCTTGTTATTGGATGCATATCCTATGAAAGCACATTTGATCCCTCGAGGATCCAATTTAGTTCTTTTATGATCCATATTCTTGTAATATGCCACATACCCCACACTCTAAACTAATCGATATTTGGTGATCTACCTTTCCATATCTCATATGGAGAGATACCTGTTAACTTTAAAGGAATCGAATTCATTATATGACATGCGGATAGTAATGCTTCACCACACAAATTAAATGGTAATTCATAACGCATTAAATAACATTTATCATTTCTTGATATGTTCGATTCTTTCTCTCGGCTAGATCATTTTGTTGTGGTGTACGAGGCACGGAAATTTCATGTATAATACCATATTCTTTACAATATGCATTAAATTCCGCAGAAAAATATTCACCGTCCATATCACTTCTAAGGACTTTGATACTTCTACTTAATTGATTTTCTACTTCCACTTTATAAATTTTAAAGGCATTAAAAGCATCATTTTTATGTTTTAGAAGATATACATGTGTGAACCTAGAGCAATAATCAGCAATAAAGGTTATGGAATATCGGTTCTCCCCACGGGTTAGTATGCCATTAAATTCACACAAATCAGAGTGCATTAGATCAAGCAAATTTGATTTTCTTTCAACATTTTTAAAAGGTTTTTTGGTCATTTTTTATTTGACACATATTTCACATTTTTCAAAATCATGAATATTGCATGAGATCAAACCAGATTTAATTAGTCTATTCATAGTATTAATACCAATATGTACTAATCTAAAATACCATAAATAAGTAGATTCAATCATATAAGTAGAATTAGAAATTTCATTAACAATATTATCGGTAGTATAAAGTTTGATCATTCCCTCAGCAGAATATCCTTTTCTTACAAATACACCATTACGGGTCAATATTAGTTTGCCCGATTCATATACAGACTTAATACAAGGTTCTCCCAACAAGTTTCCACTAACTAGGTTCCTATTCATGTCGGGGACATGGTGTACATTGACAAGAGTGACTTTCTTTTTGGAAGTGAAATTCAGTTCGACGGATCCCTTTCCAACGACTCTAGATCGTACTTCATTTCCTATCTGCACTTCTTGTCCATCCTTTACTTCAGAATAGGTTTTAAATGTTGCTTTTTCATAAGAAACATGCACGGTAACACATGTATCATACCACCATCCTTTCACTTTGCCTTTGATTGTCATATTCTCGCTTACCGTAGCATTTATGTCATCATTTGCATGAATAATATTAACTTTGTTTTCGGACTTGTTATGCATGCAATCTCGAGCATAGTGGCCTGGTTTGCCACACACATAACAACCTCCTTTTGGTCCTCTAGAGTTCTTAAACTTGTTATGTTCCTTCTAGGGCCAAGATGGTTCTTCATGTCATCATGTTTCCTCTTTACTTTTCCAATCACAATATTGGCTTTAGAGTATCCAGCGAACTCTGACCTTTCTCTATCCTTCATCTCCTCCTCGATTTGAAGGTGTTTTTAAGTTTCTCCAACGAGAAATCCTCAGAATTATGCAGCAATTTCTTCCTGTATCCTTTCCGACGCTGCAATTTCAAGCATCAAAGTTATGAGGATTTCTCGGTAAAGTTGAATGGATCCAGGTCTGAATTGTGATTGGTGTCACTTTCCTTTAAAGTTTTTCAAGCACTCTCTTTATTCTCTTAGAGTTGAACGCAAGAATACCCAGGATAATTCAGCCTAATCGAATCTGCACAAGACTGGTGAGGATTCAAATGTAGAGAAGTGCGTCTGGAATTTATGAGAAAAGGATGCACGATTCTGTTGTGTTGATTTTCAAATACTTAATAATGTATTTATAGGCCATACATATGTTGTTTCACAAGGTTACAACTCTTGATGAAATAACACATTTCCATCATAGGTTTGCAATGGTTTGCCTATGGATACATTATGTACCACTTCATGAATTGTTGCATATTTCGAATTCGAAATTCAGACTCTAAGCAACGACCAAAACTAGGAGAAATAATTAAAATTAAGCTGTTGCATGGTGGACGCATGTCACCGCCTGTTGGAGCGCCACTGACGCCACCGTATAACGTTGCAAGTAGTCCCGATTACTCTGATGTGTCGTGCCTAAGTGCGCAAGTACCCCCTACAAAGCCATCACTAGCGCCTCTACACCCACACCCTTGGATCCGGTCCCGGATCCGGAGCCGGTGTCGCTAGTGGCAACACCAGTGATGGGTTGTTTAGATGAGACATGTGGCATAATGTTTGGGACTACCATATTTGTTCATGTGACACTTTATCCTCTTTAGATCCTTTGTTGAGTTTAATGTTTTTAAATCTTTATAAATGCTTTTAAAGTGAACACCACTTTCTATGTGGGACTATTGATAATGCATTTGTTGTCATTAACTCAACTTCACACTTCTTGTCATAGTGGAACACTCCCATGGGAATTAATTATCCATAATTTCCAACATGCCTTATCTTTATCATTTTATCCTCGTCCTCAGTTGCAATTATTATGGTGATCTCTATTGTAATCTTTTAGATTTTCTGCAACTGTCTTCTTCATATCTATGCATCTTCTTTTCCTTTTTCCTAAGCATGTATATCATTTCAAATGGTCTACAGATTAATGAGTTAGAAAACAATCTTTGTTTGAGACTTGTCACTAGTTGTTTTAAGGCCATAATTGGATTGAGGTTCTTGGTATGTATCATCATTGAAATGATCCATGAAATACTTAAGAAACTCCTCTAGCCATTTTCTGAATTTGACAAAGCATGTTGAGCTCTTCTACGTTATCTTAATCATAGTGGAACTGGAGATAAACATCGCGGCCAATTGTTTCTATGACTTAATTGATCTCTTTTAGAGTTGAGAAAACTATAAAAGTGCAACCCTCTTTAGAGTGTACGGGAATATGATGCACTCCGAGAAGTTTAATGCTCGTTGGAGTTTCATTTTGTTATTAAAGGATGCGAGGTACTCACGTGAGTTTATTTTTTCATCATACTTCTCCATGGTTGAAGGTTAGAACTATATCGATATCTGTTATTTCGTAATCTCGTATTTGAATGGGAGTTAAGTTATGTCTTCCTCCATATCTTTTACCTCGATGTGCTTAGAGAGGATGCTCCACTCACTCATTCAAGTTGCAACATTGTCATGGACATTGTCAAGGGGACTCGTTCTACCATGTTCATTTCCTCTTAATCAATTCTAATTTATTCTTGAGCCTCTTGACATGGGCTTCCATCACGCATATGGTGTTCTTCAACGTGTTCATGTAGAATTCAAGATGTTTGGGTTGTGATGCATCATGCCTTATCGACCCTTTTACCTCATTCCTTTACAATGATTGAGAATATTGAAGGGTGCAATTTTTTCTTCATCGACATACCTCTTAGATTGTAAGTTATTGCATGTGAATTCATAGTTCTAGAAGTTGTGGTTATGATGGTTGGGCTTGCCTTATGATGGTTCTTATGAAGCCTAAATTT
This sequence comes from Lathyrus oleraceus, assembly GCF_024323335.1. Classification (NCBI taxonomy): domain Eukaryota; kingdom Viridiplantae; phylum Streptophyta; class Magnoliopsida; order Fabales; family Fabaceae; genus Lathyrus; species Lathyrus oleraceus. Next base: position 557,251,382 of record NC_066583.1, on the reverse strand, counting down.
TGATTACTACCATGATGTTAGATCTATAAGGCATTTAACAAGGCCCATGGTGATCAAAAAATTTCCTAAATGAATTTTTTGGATGTACCACTTGTGCATGTGATGTAACCTCCATGACACTTGTTGTGATGTGTTGATGTGGTGAATCAAGTTTCTCGCCTGATTCTCGTAGCATATTCTATGAGTGAGAATGTATATGCAAAGACACTATGATTTCAAAGTAAGGTAAAGTGTAAGTACATAGCAAGCATGCATGGCGAGTCTCCTATTTATATAGTGGGTGAACTCTGGACCACTTTATGTTATTATTTCTATTTAAATTACTTACGAGATCATTAATGAATAAGTATGAGTTTGATGGTGTAACTAACTTCAAGATAGGTGGTGACACCTATAAGAGTTGAATGTGATCCATATAGCTTGAAATAATGTGAACATGCTAGTACTCTTAAATATGGTGACACCTTAATTTGTAGAAATGATCTCGAAGATAAATTATCACATTGTGTCATCTTGATACGCTGAAGTGAGCATGAGACGTAGCCTCACTATTCAATATATTTTGTATTATAAGTTGATGACAATTATGATAAATGATATGTATTATATTTGGCTTAAAGTGTGTTATGGCCAAAAACCTAAATCACTGAGATCAAAATCAATGCAAATTCACTCCATTTTTTGAACTCCACTTTTCACAAAAATCATCTTGAATTTTAAATTAACTTATTAACTTGATATCTAGCCACCGATTCAGAATATTGTACCACGTGCTTCAACTATTTTTAATTCTAATATAAAACAAAATGCATAGACATGTTATATATATATATATATATATATATATATATATATATATATATATATATATATATATATATATATATATATATATATATATATATATATATATATATATATATATATATATATATATATTCCTCTTATATTTATTTTCATAGTCTACGAGGTCACTATCATCGTCTACCATCCGAAATCCCACCATATTTTACCATGGGAGATGGAACCATCCCTTGGTTGGACACCAAAGTCACAAAGTTATGTACGCAATGTGATAAAATAAATTTATCCTTCAACGAAATTCCTCTTTATTTCTTTTCTGTTTTATGTTTTAGTTAAATATAGATTCGAGTTATGTTTTTAGCGGGTAATATGATTCTTCAGATAAGACAAGACAAAGATTTAGGCTATTTTTATAATATATAAATAGAAGTGACATCCTATTACAACTTTAATGCAGTTTGAATACTCTATTTCACGTACCGTTGTTGTAAAAAGAAAATCTGACGATAAGTACTTAAATATTTTTAAATAGAACATATATACAAATTAAATATTTAATACAAATAGGAGTTAAGAAACCATTTCCAAAGGCGGCTTTAAAGTCACATCCATAGTATTTTTAGTATCCTATGGGTTTTTTTTGTAACATTATCTTATCTCTTTCTGCAATACTATGAGCTTTTAAGATTCCTTCAATAATTGCTGTACACAACTTTTTCTTTTCCTTTTAAAAGCTGGACACACGAAACCCCATCTTATGATTAATGTGGCTAACTTGCGTCTTCGTTTTAATTGAGTTGAGTTTGACTAAAATTAACATTCAAAAACATTCAACTGTATACTTTTTTTAATAGAGATCATATTAAAAAAGAAAAGATACTAGTACTATATAATAGCGAGAGGAGAGATTAGGTCAAAATTTTCTCAAAAGGAAATTAATTTATAAAAAAAAGGTAAAGTTAAATTTATTTTTTATAAAATCATTTTTGACTACCAAAGAAATGAAGTCAACAAAAATAAGAGAATAAGAAGTATGGTCTAAATTGGCAAAATAAATAAATAATGAGCATTACTAATATCTTCTTTATAGTTGTGTGAGATAATAAATAACACATTTGCAATGATATTTTATACTAATTCCGCTTGTTTCTTAATTCCCAAAGCTCTATTATATTTTTGTAAAAAACTTGAACTATTAATAGAGAATCATTCTCAATCCAAAACTTAGATCATGTTTTATCCCTAACAATTACATGACTCTAAAAACTAAAAATCAAACATGTAAGGAGTTGATACTAATAGTTTGCTCTACAAAAACAAGGAGAAAGTTTCCTTTTGAGTCTCTAAAGATGTCCCCCCTAACCACTAGTTTGCTGGGCAAGGGCACTATCACAATTACATTTTAGTCGATCCTTAAAAGAAGGTTGTCAAAGAACCTCTTTCACCAATGAAGCACGAGGGGATGAATGATCACTTCAAAGTTTTATGAAGATCAAAATTCATCATAGAAGAAGAAGAGATGAGCAAAGAGTTATTACCGACCATCATAATTTGAACAATAATGCTAAAGATTGTTGAGTGAAGATGATGAACCTTGTTATGATGCCTAACCAAGTTTCTGACATGCCAAATTAAGAAAATTGTGAACACAACAGTTGCCTTATTGATTAAAAAACCTTGATGAAACTTTCTTTTGTTACACAAGGACCATTTATCATCAGTAAAAGATATGATGATGGAAGACTTGAGAGATTTGCCAAGTCAATCAATCTTTTTTTTTGTCATGACCTTGATATAGACTTGAGAGATTTGTCAAGTCAATCAATCTTTTTTTTTGTCATGACCTTGATATATATTATTTATACTAGCGTTCAGACGGGCACTCCCGTGTCCGTCTGTCCGCTTTTTTTAATGCGCACAGCAGAGAAAAATAAATGTTTGTTTTTCTTTTTACGAGGTTTATATTGTATGTCGCATTAAAAATAATATTATTACACTTTGAAAATGATAAACAAAGATATTCATAATTATATTGAAGCATGTAAAATACTATTGATACTGTGTAATCAATGACGTTCTTTAAGAAGAATGCCGAACATGAAATCTTTATTCGAAGTATTTTCTTTTTCCCTACAATTGTTTTTCGTGGTAAAGAAAAAATGTAAGACTCTTCAATTAGAATTTTTTTAGAGAAAAAGATAGTAAAATTAATAGTAAGTAGTGCAATATAGTTTTTTTACCTTATAAAGATTTGAATCAATTCTCCGTACATCCCTTTATCAATGCGCTCTTGAGATTTAAAAAACTACAAATAACAAAATGTCATGTCATCAAAGAAATACATTCAAAATATTTGACTCGTTTGAATATAATATGGTTTATTGTGATACAAATAAATACCTAGAGAATGGAGATACTTTGTTTTAGTCTAGATTTGGTAGAACAACAACTATGACTTGTTTCTGAATTACATGGATTTCTGGTAAAAAAGGAAAACAATGGACTTAGTACATATATATGATTTTATTTATATAAACCATAAATATAAGTTAAATTCATGCATTCAAAATAATGGACTTAGTAACTATATATGATTTTATCACTGTGGAGCTCCAACCGACAAAATAAATTTTTAGACGTTTGATCTGTTTCAATAAGGATGATAAAAATGTTAGTAAAAGAGTGGTGAAAATGCAAGAAACAGTTTTTTATACGTATTGCGGAAAAGGTAAATACACCTTATTGTCGAGTTTGCCGATGGATGAAATTGTTTGTTCATCCATCCATATGTTCCATTTATCTTCAAAGTCTCATATCTAAAATTTATTCCATAAGAATAGTGAGAATAAGTATGATCCAATTGATATCTAACATAAAAGCATAAAAGAAATGATTAAGTATAACTTACTTTTATGTCGAAGCAAGTTTCAACATTCTTCCGTCTCAACTCCTTACATAATTGGAAGATTTCATTGTGTTATAGTTTGAATGTATATTAAAGCAAAAGAAAATTATATTTAGTTATGATATAAAGAATACAATATAATCTTGGTATGTCATATAACCAAAATGGAAATCAATCTGTGGGCAATTTTTTAATGTACTTTATAAATACTTGCGGATGCGATAAAAGAATTTGTTTAAAGACTACATTTTTTGTGTAGTCACCATATTCTCCTTTCAATTTTATTTCCTCGATTAAAACTCTTGTCGTAGTCCGTGAAACACACATGGATAAAGTCACATATAACTGTCAGTGACTAAAAACATGTCGTGGAAGATATATTCCAACATTTGGATTGGTTTGTCCTTGTGATTTATTTATTGTAATTGCAAAACTTAGTCGCACAGGAAACTGCTTTCTACTAAGGACAAAAGGCAACCCATCATTTGCAGATGTTTTTATTTTAATTCTAGGCAAAAAAGCTCATTTTCCTGCGTTATTTCCTGTCAAGATTTCCATATCCAACATATTAATAAATATACCACGACATAATAACCGCGTCCCTATTACACAATCCATATCTAGAATCTAGATTTCGTAATGTAGCGGGGTATTCGTTACCATTAGAGATATTGACTAAATCCAAGGTAAATCATACAAGTCAAGTCGCCACCGCACTTCTATTTATCCAAAGGAATGGTTAGAAAGCGAACAAAAACCTAAAAGTTTTATCGAATCAAAAACTAGTAAAAATGTCAGAGATCTGGATAAGGGGGTTGGTTATGCAATGGGAAGGTATTAGGCACCCAAAGCATCCTAGGGAGCCCTTTTCACATTTGTTGTAAAGGTTGTTGTTTTTTTTTTTGAAAATTTATTTGTACAAACATGATTGAAGAGATGAGAAAAGCCTGTATGTTTATCGAATGTACTACGTACTAAAAGAGAGGCCAAAAGAAAATGACTCGCACGGACGTCGCATCCACTACATACGTATCTCATCTGAATATGAGAATCAGAGTCTTCGTAGCTCGGCTACCTATGGGTTAAAGAGGAGTGTGCTCGCTAAGACATCGCGTCTTATGCCTACGTATCTCATCTGGGATGAAAATCAGAGCAAAACGTAGTTCAACCACCTATGGGGTAAGGGTTGTGTTTTGGGGTGAACGACGTTACTATGCAATCTACCGGATGCTCGACCTTTGGAGACTTACTCGCCTGTAGTAGAAGGAGATAACGTGTTCTTAGGAGAAGAAAAATCAATGAGTTTGGGGTGTTTAGGGATGCTCATGCAAAAAGGCAGTCCTAGATGAAGGAACCGCGTTACCTTAAATGACATGCCACGAGAGGCTATATGAAACCTAAGAAATCGGTAACATGCGGGAAAAGTAAAGGGATCGAGAGATCTACCGTACGGATAAAGATCCGAAGTAACAACAATTAGATATATAAGAAACCCAAAGATTCACAAGCTAAATACCATCAAAGAAAGTGAGTCAGTACAGGTAATCGAAATAAACCTCCAGATTATATCCCACAAATAAAGTGGAACACCAGGCAAGCCATCTCTGCAAGAGTCATATGAGCCCTCACAAAACAAAACTCAACAAACAGGTTAGAGAAACAAGATAGGGTAATCAAGAGTTGCCCCCAAATCAAAATATAACCACATGAATCATGCCATTAAAATTCACAAAAAGCTCACAAAAAGCAACCAAGGGTAGGAGGCCTAAACCTCTTGTCAAACACATGCATCAAAAGGGTATCAAATTCACCCATAATACCTCATACATTCAGAGCATTCAAATTAAAAGCATAAAGTAATGGGAATAAGGCAAACCTGATTGGAGAGATCGAATGAAATTGAATTGCCCGGTTGGGTTTGCAAAGCAATCTGAGGGTTTATATGAGAGGGAATTGATTCTTTGCCGATGAGTTCCCTTCAGTCTCTGGAGGTTGCTCTGAACTCTGTTAGCTCTTCTCTCACTATCTTTTTCCTGTCAGATTAATAGGAATAGAATAGAATTTTGTTTTACTGAAACTCTGAATTTATAACCTGATTTTTGTGGACCTGTGGGCTCAAATGAGAGAGGCCCAAGTCCAAAAATTTTCTGTTATATTTTATTTATTTATTTTTATTTTTTTTTCGTTTTTCGTTTTTTTTTTCGTTTTTTTTAACACGTGGGTTTCGCCTAGCGAGCATGACAGTTCAAGAAATTCCTCTGAGCGTAGGTGATTCTGGTGGCTTTTCTTGGGACTCGCTAGGCGACCCATTCTGCTCGCCTAGCGAGCATGACAGCTCATGAACAAACTTTTGCTCCTTCAAGATTAACGTTTTGATTGACGAATGGACCCCATTTGAACCTGTTGGAAGTATCTCAAGCCATTCCCTTGTGTTGACTGATCATCTAAATAGAACCCACAAAGTGTCTTGGATGATACTCAAGCTTCAAACAAAAGATGTTAGTGACACATTTTTGTGCTTTTGGTTAGTAAACAAAAGTAAGAGAAACAATGATGTATAATTCAAGCATGCTTGGTGATCTCAAACCAATCACAAGGAGTCCCACCCAAAGGCAAAGGGAACCAAGATGCTAAAGATCCTTGAGGCAATGCAAATGCAATGTTATGATGCCATGAGGGATCTTAGGGTCAAATTTGGGGTCTTACAGATGCCCCTATTTAAGGTCATTCTAGCCGGAGAAGTGAAGGTTAAAATCTTCGTCTCGACGGGGTAGAATGGGCTTAAATAATAACAAAGAGACGAATTTTGGTCCCTAAGAGACCTCATGATGCAAATGTAGGTATGAAAAATGGTAGCACTATGTGGAGATATGTGTCCACAAAAGCAAAGAAATCAGAAGCCACTGATAATCCATATGAGCAATTCACTCCATGGGACCAAGACCCTGGGACTCTCCTGGGGATAGAAAATGGATAAAAATGCGCGAGCAGGTCACGACTCAAAGCGTGGGGAACAAAATTCCAATGGGAAAAGATCCAATGGAAAGACTCAAGCTGACTCGAAGATGCATGTATTGGGGAATATGCCAATACAGCAAAAAACTATCCACAGCGGATAAAATCCGGATGAAAACAACCCACTAAGGGACTTCGCTGGGGATGTCCACAAGGACACTCCTGGGGAAGCAGCGGGACGAGGTATTACCGGTTACTGGGTAATAAGCTCAAGGAGACATGTGATCTGAATGCCAGGTATGAGGGTGAGAGATACAACATGCTCAAGAAGAGATGAATATCCAAGACCGGTATAAGGGTGAGAGATATCAAAACTTCAAAACGTCTGAGGAAAACCTAAAAGGTATACTTCAACTCAGGGATTCTGACTCCACAGGGGACAAAAAAGTCATAATAGGGAGCAGAGAGGAAGGAACACCAGGGATACCGGTTACTGGGCATATAATAGGTGGCCAACCAAGGCGTGAATTGGGGAATATTACCAAAACACTCATCATCCAAAAGAGGGTTAAAAGCAAACTCGATTACAGGATGGATATTCGACTAGGAAAACCTAAAAGGTATACTTCAACTCAGCGATTCTGACTCCACAGGGGACAAAAAAGTCATAATAGGGAGCAGAGAGGAAGGAACACCAGGGATACCGGTTACTGGGCATATAATAGGTGACCAACCAAGGCGTGAATTGGGGAATATTCCTAAAACACTCATCATTCAAAAGAGGGCTAAAAGCAAACTCGATTACAGGATGGATATTCGACTCCACAAAGGGGATACGGATCTTACTCAACTGGGGAAGAACAAAAGGCTTCAGACCCGAGAGTGCATGAGATATACTATCTATTACCGTCAGAACGTAGATAATATACTCGCATGGACGATTATCCACAACCGGTTACTGGGTTAATAAAGGATAAATCGACCGAAAAGAAAAGGCATCGGGATACCGAAACTAGGTATATAATGATGACCAATTCAGGGGAGAAACAATCGTTACCAACAACAACAAGGTAGACGAGAGATGACCCGCTGGGGATAAATTGCGTAATCAGGGCAATTATCCAAGCAGATGAGGGGATATCATCACCGAATATTGGATGAAGATAACTGTCACCAATTAAAGATGAGCAAAAATAGTTACTCTACAAAAAGGGAAGAAACAAGGTTTACAACTACCGGTATGAGGGTAGAGAAACACAGACTCCGCCGGGGATAATAATTACTAATTATTGAGAAATTATTCATTTACCACGGGGAAACAGGAAAAGAGCCTCAAGAGACCGATCTAGGATCAAACTAGATAGGCACACCAAATCAAGACTTGTCCCAGTGAGGATATAACTCAATGGGGAAAACCATCCCAGTATATGTGTTGGGAAGGAACAAAAACAATCAACATCCACGAGGATATAACCCGGTGGGGAATATGGAAGAAAGGATAGACGCTTTCTGCCTATGGAGCTGACTCTATATGGAGAGATCAGACACACACGCCTGGTTGGGGAAGTATATCACCAAATAGCAGGAGACAACAAACAACAATATGTGGCAAAGAATGCAACATGAATATATGAATGTTATAATTATGCATGTATACGCGTGGTTTATGTATGATGTATGTTGACAAACAAACATATTTAACACAACCAGGTCCAGGAATCAACCACCCGGTACTACATCTCAAGAGAGAAAGCCAAGTTCACCGGAGAGTATCCAATCTGCTGGGGATCAGAGATACCAGGAAGCAAAGAACTCTGTAGGGGATGAATCATCAATCATTCCAGCTGGGGACGAGAGTTATCACAGACAAGGTCCACCACACCAACAACTCTACTGGGGAATCTATCCGAGGAGATAAAGGATTTATCGGGATCAACCACCAAATACCGTTCTTGCCCAAAGAGATCCAAGCTGCTGAGGAAGAAAGATTGCTACGTTGCTGAAGGGAAGAGAGGTGACTCTCAACAAGCAATCCACTTGGTAGGATAAACCACAAGGGGTTCCGGAGGGAGGAGATACAGTCGTGCCAGGAATATGGACAAAAATCTTACCCTGTTGGGGATCATACCACCCTTGGGAGAGCACTGAGGATCTCCTAAGTATCCTTTCGTCATTGTGAATGTCCACTTTGTTTAAAAACAAATTATAAAAAATTTGATCGTTTAAAACAATGATATTTTCTTAATTAAAACATGCAAAACATTTGTTGAATAGAAACAGATAAGAGTGCCAATAATTGGATAAAAGGCTCAAATTTATTTGATAGAATGGTAGTTTGCGAATGGCAAGACTCCATAGATCTTTACAAATTTGAAATTGGTGATATATATTGGAAAAGGGCTACATTGAACATAATGACCATTTCTCCACCAATTCTGAATCCGATGTATTTGAAGCTTTGGCTGATAATGAGCAAGGATTTCTGACGGATGACAGTTGTAGAACAAAGTCTTGTCAGGATGCAGTTACTTGCCAAATCCCTAATTTTTGCCTAGATTGCCCCAGGATGAGGTACTCAATCTAGCGGGATACATATATCTTTTATGTCTCTAATTTTTGCCTGGATCGCCCTTTCGGGTTTTCAATCCACCGAGACGCTCATTTTTGCCTAAGCCACCCTTTCGGGTTTTCAACTTAGCGAGCTATATATTTAGTTTTTATTTTTTTTAGGCGAAGTATTTCTTGACTGCATCTGAATTCACAGGACGAGTGAAATCCTCCCCATCCATAGTTGTAAGTATCAAAGCACCGCCTAAAAAGGCTCTCTTAACAACATACGGACCCTCATAGTTCGGAGTCCACTTGCCCCTGGAATCGGGCGCGAAATACAAAACTTTCTTGAGCACAAGGTCACCTTCTCGGAACACACGAGGCTTGACCTTCTTATCAAAAGCTTTCTTCATCCTTTGCTGATATAACTGACCATGGCACATGGCAGTCAATCTCTTCTCTTCTATCAAGTTCAGCTGGTCATAACGACTCTGAACCCATTCAGCATCAGTCAACTTGGCCTCCATCAAGACTCTCATTGATGGGATCTCCACCTCTACTGGGAGTACCGCCTCCATGCCATAAACAAGAGAGAAAGGGGTTGCCCCTGTTGAAGTGCAGAAAAATGTACGATAGCCATGCAAAGCGAATGGTAACATCTCATGCCAATCTTTGTACGTAACAACCATCTTCTGGATAATTTTCTTGATATTCTTGTTAGCAGCTTCAACAGCCCCATTCATCTTGGGTCTGTACGGAGAAGAATTATGATGTGCAATCTTGAATTCACTACACAGCTCTTTCATCATCTTGTTATTCAAGTTAGATCCATTATCAGTAATGATCTTATCTGGCACACCATATCGGCATATGAGTTATTCTTGATAAACTTCACGACCACCTGCCTGGTCACATTTGCATACGACGCCGCTTCAACCCACTTGGTGAAGTAATCAATTGCTACGAGAATAAATTTGTGTCCATTGGACGCTTTCGGCTCTATCATGCCAATCATGTCAATTCCCCACATGGAGAAAGGCCATGGTGATGAAATCACATTCAAAAGTGTCGGGGGAATATGAATCTTATCCGCGTAAATCTGACACTTATGGCATTTCTTCACATATTTGCGACAGTCAGACTCCATTGTCAGCCAATACTAGCCTGCTCTCAACATCTTTCTAGCCATGGCATGTCCATTGGAATGAGTACCAAATGAACCCTCATGGACCTCAGTCATCAACAGGTCTGCTTCGTGTCTATCCACGCATCTGAGCAGAACCATGTCAAAATTTATTTTGTAAAACACTTCGCCATTGAGGTAGAAACTGCCTGACAATCTCCTCAAAGTCTTCCTATCTTTTACAGATGCCCCGGGCGGGTAAATCTGGCTCTGAAGGAAACATTTGATATCATAATACCACGGCTTATCATCTTTTACTTCTTCTACTGCAAATACATGAGATGGTCTGTCCAAGCGCATCACGGTGATATTGGGGACTTCATTCCACAATTTAACCACAATCATCGAAGCAAGTGTAGCAAGAGCATCTGCCATCCGATTCTCATCTCGAGGAATATGATGGAAGTCGACCTCAGTAAAGAACGTTGAAATCCTCCTCGCATAATCTCTGTATGGAATGAGGCCAGGCTGATTCGTTTCCCATTCACCCTTAATCTGATTAACAACGAGGGCTGAATCACCATATACATCAAGATGCTTGATCCTTAGATTAATACATTCCTCCAATCCCATAATACATGCCTCATACTCAGCCATATTATTCGTGCATTTGAAAGTTATCCTTGCTGTAAAAGGAATATGCGCGTCCTGAGGAGTAATAATCACGACCCCAATACCATTTCCATACTGATTTACAGCGCCATCAAACACCATACTCCATCTAGAACCAGGCTCTGGCCCTTCATCAAGTGTAGGCTCATCGCAATCTTTCACTTTCAAATACAGAATTTCCTCATCCGGGAAGTCATACTGAACTGACTGATAATCTTCAATAGGCTGATGTGCCAAATGGTCAGCCAAGATACTACCTTTAATAGCCTTCTGAACTCGATACTCAATATCATACTCAGATAACAACATCTGCCAACAGGCAATTCTCCCTGTTAAAGCAGGCTTCTCGAAGATGTACTTGGTTGGATCCATTCTGGATATCAACCAAGTCGTATGATTTATCATATACTGGCGTAAGCGCTTAGCAGCCCAAGCCAAAGCACAGCATGTCTTTTCAAGCATTGAGTATCGAGACTCACAATCAGTGAACTTCTTACTCAGGTAGTAAATAGTATACTCCTTCTTCCCTGATTCGTCTTGCTGACCAAGGACACAACCCATCGAGTTTTCAAGAACAGTCAGATACATGATCAAAGGTCTTCCCTCTACAGGCGGAGACAGAATCGGAGGCTCAGACAGATATTCTTTAATAATGTCGAAAGCTTTCTGGCAATCCTCGGTCCAATCATGGGACTGATCTTTCCGGAGGAGCTTGAATATAGGCGCAGATGTGGCAGTCATGTGGGATATGAATCTGGAAATGTAATTCAAGCGGCCAAGAAAACCTCGGACTTGCTTCTCAGTTTTGAGCGCAGGCATCTCTCGTATTGCTTTGACCTTTGCAGGATCAACCTCAATACCTCTTTCACTAACAATGAAGCCCAATAACTTGCCAGAACGGACTCCAAATGTACACTTGTTGGGATTCAGACGAAGCTTATATTTCCTCAAACGCTGGAAAAGCTTCAACAAATGCTCTACATGTTCAACTTCCATTCTTGACTTAGCAATCATATCGTCAACATATACCTCAATCTCCTTGTGCATCATATCATGAAACAAGGTGGTCATAGCTCGTTGATACGTGGCTCCGGCATTCTTCAAACCGAAGGGCATCACTCGATAACAGAATGTTCCCCAAGGTGTGATGAATGTTGTCTTCTCCATATCCTCGGGTGCCATCTTAATCTGATTATATCCGGAAAATCCGTCCATAAACGAGAAGACATTGAATTTAGATGTATTGTCTACCAACATATCAATATGTGGTAGAGGGAAATCATCTTTCGGACTAGCTTTATTCAAGTCTCTATAGTCCACACACATCCGGACTTTTCCATCTTTCTTAGGCACGGGCACAATATTGGCCACCCATTGAGGATATATAGAAGTCACCAGGAACCCCGCATCAATTTGCTTCTGAACTTCCTCTTTGATCTTCACTGCCATATCATGATGAGTTCTTCTGAGCTTCTACTTTACAGGCATGCACTCAGGCTTTAGAGGTAGGAAATGTTGCACAATATCAGTATCTAGACCAGGCATGTCTTCATATGACCAGGCAAAGACGTTAACATATTCTCGTAGCAACTTAATCAACCCCTTCTTAACAGATTCTTCCAGAAGTGCCCCAATCTTTACCTCTCGCACACAATCTTCAGACCCCAAGTTGACTGTTTCCAGATTCTCAAGATGCGGCTGAATGATCTTCTCTTCATGCTCAAGTAGCCGGGTGATCTCATCAGGAATCTCTTCAACATCATCTTCCCCTGCCTCAAATACAGGGAATTCAAAATTGGGAGATGGTGTTGGGTCATTATGTTCAATGGGTTTAGAAATCAACCTGCCTAATGATTTTGGATATGAAAAGATTTAGAATTCAAACAAGGCAAATCATTATGCAGATGAAAAGATTGATTTTATTCCATTTTGAGGTTTTATGTGATCACCAATTTCATGCAAAAACAAAAAGGGAAAATAAATGGGAAAAACAAACATTTAACATGAATTTATTGAATGAAAATATCATTGTATTTATGTTGCCAACAATGTTATCACTCCTCCTTTTGGCATGGGAGAAGGGTTTTTAAACAAAGTGATCATTACGTTGACTTATGGACAACTGTTGGAATATCCACAGCGACCCAATTGTTGCAGACCCCTCTAGGGATGATGAAATTGCCAGAATCCTCTGCATCTTCTTCTAAAACGGCAGCAGCCTCCTCATCTAGACCAGTGTGGATGAAACCTCCACTCTTGAATAACCCTTGCTTGTTGAAAGTACCAGAAGAAAAACCTATGCCAGCCCGGGACTCGTTGTCTTCTAACTCAATCATTTTTCCTAAACCAGTGGTTGCACCACGCTCAATGGCCAGCTTTGCATCTTTGTAGGAAGCAAATGAAGGAGTTCTCTTCTCAATAAGCTCAGCAATAAATAAAGCTTGGAAAGGAGTTCCAACTTCAACCTCAGCATCTATATAAGAGAAGGAAGACAAATGGCTAACCAGGAGAGCCCTTTCTCCCCCTACCACCACCAACTTCTTGTTTTTCACGAATTTCAATTTCTGGTGTAGGGTGGACGTCACGGCGCCTGCCTCGTGAATCCATGGTCTGCCTAAGAGACAACTATATGATGGGTGAATGTCCATAACCTGGAAGGTAATCTGGAAATCACTTGGTCCGATCTTGATTGGGAGATCAACTTCCCCGATCACAGTTTTGCGAGACCCATCGAAAGCCTTCACAACTACTCCACTCTGTCTCATGGGAGGCCCTTGATATGATAGCTTTGAGAGAGTGGACTTTGGCAATACGTTCAATGATGACCCGGTGTCCACCAACACATTGGACATGGCATCGTCTTTGCAATTCATAGATATGTGTAAAGCCAAGTTGTGGTCTCTTCCCTCCTCAGGGAGATCAGAGTCACAAAATCTCAGGTTGTTGCAAGCAGTAATGTTTGCAACAATGCTATCGAATTGCTCCAAAGTGACATCGTGATCTACATATGCCACATCCAACACCTTCTGCAGAGCCTCTCGGTGTGGTTCTGAATTTAAGAGTAAGGATAACACAAATATTTTGGATGGCGTTTGTAGAAGTTGGTCTACAACATTGTACTCGCTCCTTTTGATGAGTCTCAGCATCTCATCACAGTCTTCTTTCACATTGCCACTCGGGCCAACAGAAGTAGGAGTTTTCAGTACGGAGGAGGGCTTAACAGCAAGTGCCGGATTCGGAGAATTCACAGCGTTCCCGATCGGGCGTTCAACAAAATCAGCATTAATTTGAGGCTTCGGCGGTGCTAAAAATACACGGCCACTACGGGTCAAACCGCTAACATCGGCAATATTCACAACAGAAGAAGAGGGCAAGGACACCTCTTTCCCATTCTCTACTGCTACGGCGTTGTAGCGATAGGGAACTGCCTTTTCAGAATAGTAAGGCACAGGACCAACAGGCTTAATGATCAGAGCGGGAGAAGCCTTCTGCTTGCTACCATTGTACTTGATGATAACAGGCTCGGGTATCCGGAACACTGGGGAGATCACATTGACCTCAGGCTCATTTTCATCAACATTCCTGTTTTGAAGGATCTCAATGACTCCTTCATCCAGCATTTCCTGAACATCCTTGCGCACCTGGCAACAACCCAATCGGTTAACAGAGCAGACTCGACATCTATCATGGTCATGCTCATAATGACTGTAGTCACACAACAAACGATGCATCTGGACCAGAGACTGTTGAATATGACTGACATATTTGACCTTGTATTTTCCAGGGCAACCCTGGACCATGTTGACAGATTTCCCATGTTCGGGCAATGGGTTCTTCTTCACATTAGGGCCTACGTCCTCAAAACATAGAATACCACACCTCACAAGGTCTTGAACCTTGGTCTTCAAAGGGTAACAATTCTCCACGTCGTGGCCGGGAGCACCAGAATGGTAAACACAATGTAACTCAGGCTTATACCACCACTGGGGGTTAGCAGGTCTAGCCGGTGGGTCTCTTGGAGTAATCAGCTTCCTTTCTATCAAAGAGGGATATAACTCTGCGTATGTCATAGGAATAGGATCGAAGGTGACCCTTTTCCTCTCGTAACTCGTGCTGATTTGATTACTGTTTCGAGGCTGGTAGGCCTGCTGCTGCGGTCGGTGTTGTTGTTGTTGATATTGCGGATGTGGTTGCTGATTGTTATTATGTTGCTGATACTGTTGATTGTCTCTGAAAACAGGTGCTATATGAGCCACCTGGTGCTGGTTACTGGCGGGACACACAGTCTTCCTCTTCACAAAGGGTCTTCTTGGTTTCTCATGGGAGATCACATCATGTGCCTCTCCATCTTTCTTCTTTGCAAACGCCCCATAACGTTTGGCAGAAAAGCCTTCTTCTCTGGTTAATCGTCCTTCATGGACCCCTTCTTCTAAACGCATCCCCATATTCACCATCTCGGTGAAGTCAGAAGGAGCACTAGCAATCATCCGCTCATAATAAAAAGAACTTAAAGTCTTCAAAAAGATCTTAGTCATCTCTTTCTCTTCTAGCGGAGGCACGATCTGTGCTGCCACCTCTCGCCATCTCTGGGCGTACTCCTTAAATGTTTCTTTATCCTTCTGGGACATGGCTCTCAATTGATCTCTATCGGGAGCCATATCCACGTTGTACTTGAACTGCTTGACGAAGGCTTCGCCGAGATCATTGAAGGATCGGATGTTCGCGCTGTCTAAACCCGTGTACCAACGCAAAGCGGCACCGGACAGACTGTCCTGAAAGTAGTGGATGAGTAGTTGGTCATTTTCGGTTTGAGTCGACATCTTCCTGGCATACATGACCAGGTGGCTGAGAGGACAAGTATTTCCTTTGTACTTTTCAAAATCAGGGACCTTGAATTTCACAGGGATCTTCACATTTGGAACCAAGCAGAGTTCGGCAGCAGACTTGCCGAAAAGATCCTTCCCTCTGAGAGTTTTCAATTCCTTGCGAAGCTCAAGAAATTGATCGTTCATAGCATCCATCTTCTCATAAACATCTGGACCCTCAGACGGCTTAGAATGATAGATGGTGTCGTCTACCCTGGCCAAAGTATGCACGACAGGAGGAGGAATGGCAAGGACCGGGCTAGATGCCGGCAGAGAAGCAAAGGTAGGAACAGGACCATCAGGCATGAAATTGGGAGGCATCCCCCACGGGAACCCGGTTGGCATGGCTGTTGGAATAAAGTGTGCACTGGCAGCGGACACAGTAGAGGAGACAATCTCGGAGATACCTGTCCTCTGGGGAGGAGTTGAAGGTGTCGGAGAAGACTGGCTCTGGGCAGCCATGAGTGACTCCATTAGGGCAGTCAATCTGGCCACATCCTCTTTCAGCTCGCGGTTCTCTTGCTCTAAGTGATCCCTCAGTCTTGAAATGTTGGCTCTAGTGTAGTACCGGTGAGTCAACTTGTCTTTAAAATAAATGAAGGACACAGAGTTAGACCATAGGGAAAGGGACCGAAAACAAAACCTGCTTATGCATATGATGCATGCAATGTTTGTGCATATGATTTGTTTTTTATTTAAAAGGAACTTTAGAGTTTTATTTGCAAATTTTGGAAATATTAAGCATTTTATCACATATGGAAATATCTCATCAAATAATATCAGGGAAAAGAAGTGTAGCATCGTCAATCTTATACAAGAGAAAAGGAAAATAATCGTCTTATGGATCCCTAGAAACAATCATCTAAAGCTCGGGACACAAGAAGATAAGATGCGCGAAGCCTCTTCACCTCCCTCTCGTAGGCTGCCTCCATATCAACCTTCTCTTTGGCGAGTCGATCATACTTCCTCTTCCAAAACTTAGAAGACTGAGGAAGTAGAGAAGTCCATACACCATCAGGGTCATCAATAACCTGATGCTCAAGAAACTCAATCAACGCATCCTTCTCCTTAATCTGCTGAAGCAACTCTTCACGTTCACGGATCCAGGCACGTGAACGGTCTTCGTCTCTCAACTCCTCTACTCCTTGATTAGGGAGGGTTGAAGGCCCAGCCATAATCACAGGTGTAGGTCTCGGATACTCGTAAGGCATGAGATACTCAGACGCCCTCTTCCTAACCCAAACAGTGTAAGGCTCCAAAGCGATGCAATTCTTAGGACCCAACTCTTTCCTTCCTTTCCTATGAATCTTGCGCCAAGCGCGGACCATTCTAGCTTTCAAGCCTTGGGGATCTTTACCATCCTGAAAGAATACACCCTCTAACAAAATGTTATTAGGTTTATCCTTTAGGGGGAACCCAAGCTGACGACGTGCCAAAATAGGGTTGTAGTTAATCCCACCACATGTACCAAGAAGAGGTACATTGGAGAATTCGCCACAAGAGTCAATAATCTGCACACCATCATACACGCGGTTGTACCAAGAGATATCATCATTAGTGAGAGACATAAGTCTCGTGGACCACCGTAGACATTCCTTGTTCTCCTTAAAAGCGACTGTCTGAGGTAAGTGAGAAATAAACCACTTATACAACAGAGGCAAACAACACACAATGGCGCCACCACCCTTTGCATTCCTCATATGCAAAGAAAAATAAGCGTCACCCAACAGAGTCGGAATGGGATTAAGAGTAGAGAAAACCCTAATAGCGTTCACATCCACAAACTTGTCGATGTTGGGGAATAACACTAGCCCATAGATGAGAAGTACAAATATGGCCTCAAAGGCGTCCTCACTCATGGCCTTCCCATACATAGTAGCTTGAGCAATGAGGAACTCAGAAGAGAGACCTTGAATTCCTCCTTTGGTAGTCATATGAGCATCAACCAGAGATTCATCTATGTGTAACATGTCAGCTATCTCTTGAGAAATAGGAATACTCTCCAAGCCACTGAACGACAACTGGTCTAGAATAGGTATATCCACAAGGTAAGCATACTCCTCAAGGGTAGGCAAAAGCTGGAAATCCGGAAACGTGAAGCAACGGTACAAAGGATCATAAAACTGCACCAATACACTCATCAATCCTTCATCCACCTGAGTAGTCAGAAGAGGAAGAAGCTTCCCAAAACGAGCCTTGAAACCCAAAGGATCTAATACATAGGATGTCAGATTCCTTAACTCTTTCAAGTCTGGTTGTCTGAAACTATACTTCTTTGTATTCCTTCTTTGTCTTTTCATGTCTGAAAATTTTGCAAATAAACCCCTTAAGTTCCTTGAAAATTTTCTTATTTATTGATGATATGGATGCAAATGGGTGCATGAATGCATGAATGCAACAATCACACTCAAGGATCAAGCAAAGCACACCAAACAAAGGTCATGGGATGGATCATGTTATCCTTAATATCAACCATCCATTTTGGTGGATTATGGTTTACACCTTATCAACACCCAAGTTCCATTGATATTAAGGATTCATGAACGGATCAACCATGAATCAAGGGTTTGTTGTAAGTCACGAGCTTGGAGTTAGGTTAAGAACCACCCAAAGGGAGTGTACTAAGGTTTAACCTGCCAAACATGTTCTACAAAAGGTTCCCATAGTCATCATCCCATCTTTCGGATATTATTGGAGAAACGACTACTCGTATTCCGAAAATATTCTCAAGAGAGACTCTTATGAGTGTAGTATCGCGTAACAATCGTATCAAATCTTACACTTGAACGACCTTCGCACTACATCCTAAGAACAGGCCAAGATGGGCTTGGTAAACTAAGGTCCTTGGCTTCTAAGGTCTATATTGGAGAGAGTAATGTCTAACCACAACTTACTTGTGTGACATTATTGATCCCAACATAACCCCCACCAAGTGAATGGACTTGCAAGTCAACTTGCTAAGGAATAACTCCACACAAGTCAATAAGACTACGCCATTCTCCTATCCTAAGTGCACTCGAGTCCGGGTATAGAACTCATCTCACAAAGATCACCAATCATACAAGGAATTAATATTCAAGCAATTCAATCATTACATACAATACAGTAATCCCAAATTGCACAAAAATATGTCACAAAAAAATAAAAATAAATATACAATACAATACAAAAAATATGAAAAGTAGGCAAAACCCACTAGGATGTTTCGAATCCCCAGCAGAGTCGCCATTTTTCTATAGCGGGGTATTCGTTACCATTAGAGATATTGACTAAATCCAAGGTAAATCATACAAGTCGAGTCGCCACCGCACTTCTATTTATCCAAAGGAATGGTTAGAAAGCGAACAAAAACTTAAAAGTTTTATCGAATCAAAAACTAGTAAAAATGTCAGAGATCTGGGTAAGGGGGTTGGTTATGCAATGGGAAGGTATTAGGCACCCAAAGCATCCTAGGTACTCCTAGGGAGCCCTTTCACATTTGTTGCAAAGGTTGTTGTTTTTTTTTTTGAAAATTTATTTGTGCAAACATGATTGAAGGGATGAGAAAAGCGTGTATGTTTATCTAATATACTACGTACTAAAAGAGAGGTCAAAAGAAAATGACTCGCGCGGACGTCGCATCCACTGCATACGTATCTCATCTGAATCTGAGAATCAGAGTCTTCGTAGCTCGGCTACCTATGGGTTAAATAGGAGTGTGCTCGCTAAGACATCGCGTCTTATGCCTACGTATCTCATCTGGGATGAAAATCAGAGCAAAACGTAGTTCAACCACCTATGGGGTAAGGGTTGTGTTTTGGGGTGAACGACGTTACTACGCAATCTACCGGATGCTCGACCTTTGGAGACTTACTCGTCTGTAGTAGAAGGAGATAACGTGTTCTTAGGAGAAGAAAAATCAATGAGTTTGGGGTGTTTAGGGATGCTCATGCAAAAAGGCAGTCCTAGATGAAGGAACCGCGTTACCTTAAATGACATGGCACGAGAGGCTATACGAAACCTAAGAAATCAGTAACATGCGGGAAAAGTAAAGGGATCGAGAGATCTACCGTACGGATAAAGATCCGAAGTAACAACAATTAGATATATAAGAAACCCAAAGATTCCTAAGCTAAATACCATCAAAGAAAGTGAGTCAGTACAGGTAATCGGAATAAACCTCCAGATTGTATCCCACAAATAAAGTGGAACACCAGGCAAGCCATCTCTGCAAGAGTCATATGAGCCCTCACAAAACAAAACTCAACAAACAGGTTAGAGAAACAAGATAGGGTAATCAAGAGTTTCCCCCAAATAAAAATATAACCACATGAATCATGCCATTAAAATTCACAAAAAGCTCACAAAAAGCAACCAAGGGTAGGAGGCCTAAACCTCTTGTCAAACACATGCATCAAAAGGGTATCAAATTCATCCATAATACCTCATACATTCAGAGCATTCAAATTAAAAGCATAAAGTAATGGGAATAAGGCAAACCTGATTGGAGAGATCGAATGAAATTGAATTGCCCGGTTGGGTTTGCAAAGCAATCTGAGGGTTTATATGAGAGGGAATTGGTTCTTTGCCGATGAGCTCCCTTCAGTCTCTGGAGGTTGCTCTGAACTCTGTTAGCTCTTCTCTCACTATTTTTTTCCTGCCAGGGTAATAGGAATAAAATAGAATTTTGTTTTACTGAAACTTTGAATTTATAACCTGATTTTTGTGGACCTGTGGGCTCAAATGAGAGAGGCCCAAGTCCAAAATTTTCTGTAATATTTTATTTATTTATTTATTTATTTATTCGTTTTTGTTTTTCGTTTTTCGTTTTTTTTCTTCGTTTTTTCGTTGTTTTTTTTTTAACACGTGGGCTTCGTCTAGCGAGCATGACAGTTCAAGAAATTCCTCTGAGCGTAGGTGATTCTAGTGGCTTTTCTTGGGACTCGCTAGGCGACCCATTCTGCTCGCCTAGCGAGCATGACAGCTCATGAACAAACTTTTGCTCCTTCAAGATTAACGTTTTGACTGACGAATAGACCCCATTTGAACCTGTTGGAAGTATCTCAAGCCATTCCCTTGTGTTGACTGATCATCTAAATAGAACCCACAAAGTGTCTTGGATGATACTTAAGCTTCAAACAAAAGATGTTAGTGACACATTTTTGTGCTTTTGGTTAGTAAACAAAAGTAAGAGAAACAATGATGTATAACTCAAGCATGCTTGGTGATCTCAAACCAATCACAAGGAGTCCCACCCAAAGGCAAAGGGAACCGAGACGCTAAAGATCCTTGAGGCAATGCAAATGCAATGTTATGATGCCATGAGGGATCTTAGGGTCAAAATTGGGGTCTTACACGTAACAACATCAATGGTGCACCCTTTTTTATCTTTAGAATATGTGGTGACAAACTACATTGTGCAATTGAGTTTAAGAATTCTTACTGGTATAAATTATGATTATCCCTATCAACCTCGTCAAACGATAACAAATTATGTTCTTCTCCTGGAAACTGGTCGATAATCAGATCATTCAATTTTTGGACATCATCATTTGTTGGTGTCAAAATAGCTCTTTGTACCATATACGGGGCATCCCAACCATGCAATTCTAAATTAGGAAAAATATGTTGGATAAGTACTTGTATGGAATGTTCACCTTCCCATGGGATTGCAATCTATGAAGGTAACCTCACCATGTCATTTGGTTTGGTAGGTTCAACACCATCACCAATGTGAATAAGAAATTCTACAAACTCTTGATCATGCAATGATCGCATATTTTGACGCAAACGCAAAATCTTAGTATGATCCCATAAATGAGATTGAACAATACATGCTGAAATCATTTGTGCCTTAGTACCTTTTCTTACAACAGGAAGAACTTGACGAAAATCTCCCCCCATGATAAGAACTTTTCCACCAAATGGAGCACTATTACTACAAATGTCTTGTGATGATCGATCTAAGACTTCCAAACAATTTTTGTTTGTCATTGGTGCTTCATCCCAAACTATTACGCTAACAACTCTAATGAGATTTGCAAGATCTTTTTGCTTTTGAATACCACAAATGGAACTCGGTTGTATATCAATAGGTATCTTAAATCGAGAGTGTGCAGTCCTACCACCGGGAAACAATGTTGCAGCTATACCAGATGATGCAGCTGCTAAGACAATTTCTCTTATACTTCTTAAACTTACCATTAATGTTCGATAAAGGAATGTTTTACCTGTTCCTCCTGGACCATCAACAAAAAATACCTCACTGTGTTTTTGAACAATTACATTCATAATGGTCTTGAATGCAATCATTTGATCATTATTTAACTTAGCAACAAATTCAATATCTTCATTGGGGTTATCGACCGCTAAATCCTCTTGTATGAGACTTGGAATTGAATTTCCTTCTATTGTATTAGGGGGTAAAGATGGGAGATCGTAATCTTCAATTTTTTTACCGTGCATGTTTAAGAGTTCATTCAAGTCCTTCAACAACATATTAGTTAAGTCTGATTCCACAACATTGTTAGTTGTTTGATAATCCTCCGCCATATGTGTAAAAACTCATTCCAAAGGCCTTTAACATTAGTAGGTTCACAAAATTTTAAAATCATCATGCATAACCTCTGTAAAGCACATGGCATTCGGAGACTCGTAGCCTCAATCAAACAATCACGAATACTATGATTAGTCTCTAG
The DNA here is from genome assembly GCF_024323335.1 of Lathyrus oleraceus. Lineage (NCBI taxonomy): Eukaryota > Viridiplantae > Streptophyta > Magnoliopsida > Fabales > Fabaceae > Lathyrus > Lathyrus oleraceus. The sequence goes on along the minus strand of NC_066583.1, from coordinate 557,228,831 downwards.
AAATCCGCTATTCTCGGCTGATTTTTTGAATGTATTGAAAGTCGTGTAATCATTTGTAAGAAGATATTCCCAACTGGTTGGACCTGTGACATGAGATAACAACAATCGCAAGTAAAACTTATCTCCCTCCGAAGATGATACCGTATATATTCTCCCGATAACTTTTCTTGTTGACTGCCTACGATGCCATTCCATGTCCCGCTTGTTCCAACAATAATGCTCTGGAATCTCTCTATACAAATAATTTCTTGCTTGTGGATCTCGTATATTCAATGCAAAGAATTGTGTGAGCATTATTTTGGAGATGCGTTCATTATTTAACACATATGTAATTTGCTGATGATCATAAAAACGCACTTGATGGCGGTTCGGCAAGTGGATCTGCAATCTTTCAACCAAAGGATATAATCGGTAAAGAGTGAATCGAAATATTTTCCATAATGCCTCGGGAGCACAAATCCATCTTGCATCAACATATTGCTGAACTTCATCCATATATGATCCTTTATGAACCTCCATAGCCACACGATCAGGGCCCTTGTACACATATTTGTATAGATACTTATTACTTTTAATGCTACTGCAAATCTCTACATTAATGTGACAGTCATACTTTAACAGTAACCAAGGGTTATAAGGAACCACCCATCTATTATCGACAGACCTATCTCTACCTAACGATATAGATTCATCAAACCTTCTCATATTGATCGGTCACCATTTCCATTGAATTCCCGCCGCTAATCCGACATATTTTCATCACCTTGGTAAGATTCATGGTTGTTTTTAGTTGCATTTGAGTCAATTAGCATGTTTTGTTGGTTTGGTATTGCATTGCATTTGATTACGAGTTTATGTCAAAAAGATCTCGTTTATGCTTCGTTTGGTAGTGTTATTGTTACAGGTTTAAAAGCAAGAATGGTGAAGTTCTGAACACTCTGAAGGACAAAAATATGAGAAAACAGCAGGTCAACACGGGCACCCGTGTGCCACAACACTGCCCGTGTTGTTGATCAAGCAGAGCAGAGATAAAGCAGAAAGCAGAAATCAACACGGCCACCCGTGTGCCACCACACGGCCGTGTTGATTAAAACAGTGCATTAACACGGGCACCCGTGTGTAGGGACACGGCCCGTGTTGTTGCCACTGTAACGTATGCTGAAATTAATTAATACAGTTGAACAACACGGCCACCCGTGTGCCACCACACGACCGTGTTGATTCAGCGCAACTTGGAAAACCTAATTTTTGCTGTTTAACCCGATTATGCTCATTAAGGGTAGTTTGGACCTTTAGCTTGGAAGAGAGTCATCTGAAGCTATAAGAAGGCTTGGAAGAGAAAGAAGAAGGGACCTTTTTTAGACAGACGAACGAAAGCATTGCATTGGAGAAGATAGCGAATACGACGGATTTGAAGACGGCGAGATTCAAGGGTATCAACCATTGAAGATCAAACTCTCCTAATTCCTTGTAATGTCTAATCTTTACTTTATGAGTTCTTTAAGTACTATGAGAGGCTAAACCCCCTGATGCTAGGGGGGTGGTCCTGATGTTATCACATGTTATGAATTTGAACCTATGATTTCTTAATTACTATGTTACGTATTTCAATTCAATTGTGTGATGTTATTATGCTTTTGTATCGGACAAATACACATTGATCTATGACTTCCAATAACAGGATTGTGATTGGTAGGGTTTTCACACAATTGGGTTTATGAATGCATCATCTAGGACTAGTAACTTTCGTAAATCACCGTAAACCTTGATATTTTGTATGATTAAAACCAATGATTAATTGAATGGACATTTGAGTGAGAATTGGTAGTTTAATAGTTTCTTCTTTAAGGACTTAAGTAAGAACATTCTGAGGTTAGGAGATTTAATGTATCATATGTATTAAGGAAATCGGGACTAATTCATAACCGGTTAACTCAACCACTCACCCTAGCATCTTTTATCTTAATCAATTAATTTTACTATTTTCGTGTTACTATTCTAGATTCCAAAACAACACAACCATTATCTTTTTGTTCTGATAGAATCGAATTAAAGTAAGTAATTCCTACGCAATCCTTGAGATCGATACTGAGAAATAAACTCCTTATTACTACATCGGTAAAAATAGTACACTTGCTATTTTTTCGATCAAGTTTTTGGCGCCGTTGCCGGGGATTGCCAAACTACATATTTTAATTTTTATTCTATCGTAATTTTGTTGCTTGCCAACCAAAATTCTATCTGTGACAATTTTGTTATTCAATTCTAATCTTTGTCTAACTTGTTTATGCGAGGTAAGTCCTCAGCGAATTTTTCTTTTGACGCAGATCCAGAAAGAACTCTTCGCGCTAGACTGAGACAAGCTAAGAGAAAGAAACTGGAGTTAGCAGAGAAAGTGGAGGGAGAAGTTGTTTCAGTGCACTCAGAGAATTCAGATTCAGACACGGAAACAGTTCCTGAAATCATGGCTGCTAATCCACCACCACCACCACCAGAGAGACTTCTCGGTGACTATGGCGGAAACAACAATCCGGGTGGTCGTATGACAATTGTAAACCAACCGGTAAATGTCAACCAATTTCAGCTGCATCCCAGCACCATTAATCAACTTGAAAGGCGGTCCTTTTTTGGAAGAGTGAATGAAGATGCCAACAAGCATCTCCAAAGGTTTTTAACTATGAGCACAACACTGAAAATGCCTGGACATAACGAAGAAGCAATAAGGCTTCGTATGTTCCCATTCACTTTAGCAGATGAAGCCGAAGAGTGGTTCTATTCCTTACCTACTGGTAGTATCACTACATGGGAAGAGATGGAAACATCATTCTTGCATGAATATTTTCCTGCATCAGTGTCACTGAGAAAAAGATATGAGATCCTAAACTTCAAACAGAAGGAGGGTGAGTCACTAGGAGATGCCTATAAACGATTCAAGAGGATCCTAGTGGCTTGTCCTACTCACAACATGGATGAAACTGAACAAATGCAAATGTTTGTCAATGGTCTTCGAATTCAAACAAGACAAATCCTGGATTCAGCAGCTGGTGGCTCAGCCAACTTTGCAACAGCCACCGGTATGAAGAAGATAATAGAAGCTATTGCCTCGAACGAGCATTTAGAGTTATATGACAGGGTATTAAGCAAATCTCCAGTAATTGATTTAAAGCTTGAAACAAACAAACAAGTAAAAATTGAAGAAGCAGTTGCTGCAGAGGTGGAGAAAAGGTTGAAGGCACTAAACATAGGTGCTCAGAAAGTGGCTCAAGTACAACAGGCACCAAACGATGTGTGTGGCATTTGTAATGGACCACACAATACTGTTCATTGCTTTGCAACACCACAACAGATAGAAGATATAAAGTTTTTAAAGCAAAACAATCCCTACTCCAACACATACAACCCGGGGTGGAAGAATCATCCCAACTTTGCATGGAAGGATCAGAACGGGAATGTGCAACAGCAGGTACAAGGTCAATATCAAAATCAATATCAGCAGCAGCAACAACAGGTACCTAAGAAGGCAGATTGGGAGATTGCAATTGAAAAGATGGCAGCTCAAAATATGCAATTTGAAGAAGAAACTAGAAACAATCAGAAAAATACCACCGCCTCCCTAAGGAATCTCGAAGTTCAGCTGGGGCAGATAGCACAACAATTGGCAAGTTCTCGAACACCAGGTTCCCTACCAAGTGAAACAGTTCAAAATCCGAGAGGTCAGGAGAATGTTAATACTGTCACGACGAGAGAGAAAGAGGTTGCTAAAAAGAAAAAAATTATATCACCGAGCGAGCCGACTAAAGAAGAAACTACAAAAGGAACTAAACCGGTGATTAAGTTGCCCTACCCTCAGAGAGTGACAAAGAAGGAACCTAGTGAGTCAGACTTGGAGAAATTCATGACAATGTTTAAAAGGATTGAGGGTCATATGGCCTTGTTTGAAGCACTTGAAAGGATGCCCATGTACAAGAAATTTGTGGAAGAGGTAATGGCTGAAAAGAAACCAACCACTGAAGAACAGGTATCCGGTAAGGAACAATATAATGCAAACTCCCTGGAGCAGAACATTCCTAACAAACAAAAGGATCCAGGAACCGTCACAATACCTTGCACAATCAAAGAAAGAACCTTCAAAAAGGTACTGATAGATTCTGGAGCTAGTGTGAATCTGATGCCATTATCGATCTATCACAGACTGGGTATTAAAAATATCAGTGATATAAAGACCAATCTGAAGTTTGCGGATCACTCAAGAAAGGATGCGTATGGTATAGCTGAAGATGTGCTGGTAACAATAGCTGACTTGACTTTCCTAGTCGATTTTGTAATCCTGGACATACCTGAAGACAATGAGGCACCCATCATTCTAGGTAGACCTTTCATGAAGACGAGTCGATGCAAGCTCGACATGGATGAGTGCACGTTAACCTTGAAAGTTCACAACAAGGAAATAACATTGAATGCTATTGAAAACCAGGAGATGGAGGAAGATACAAAAGCTCAGTATCAAGTAGGCTTAATCAAGACATTGAATACTATCAAAGTCTCACCACTGCCAGTAGCCACCCTAAAGGGAAAGAGTCCTAACACTGAAAGGATAGTTAAAAAGGAATCGTGGCACAAAGGAGTCCACACTGATAAAAGAGACAACATCCGAGTTGTAGACAAGAGGTGCAACAAGGTTTTGAACCTGAAATACCCCCCATGATCAGGGAAATGAACCGTCGAGCCATGTGACGTTAAACGAAGCGCTTCGTGGGAGGCAACCCACACGTTTGATTTCTAATTTATTTTGTTTTTATTTTTCTTTGTGTGTGCTAAAATTTTGTGTAGGGGAGGAGGAGAATTAAAAGGGCAAAGTCACAAACACCTCCAAATGGAAGGAAACCACACAAGTGCAGTAAACCAACAGTAGTCGCTGTGAGTCCTTTGTATCTGAATTTAAACATTGAGGTCAATGTTTAGTTCAGGTGTGGGGGGGGGGGTTCCTTTCATGTTTTATTTCCATTGCTTTTGTTGTCGTCGTATTGTTTTTGTTTGTTTTCGTTGTTGACTTGTGTGTACAGAGTGATGAGAAATGGTTGGACGAATCCGGGATAAATGGTAGTGGATGAAAGACACCCCTCAAACTTAGGCTGATAAGGCACCCCGGAAGTTGATGCAACCTTGAGAAAAGAAGTCGGACACAATTTGGGGACACCGGACCAAGAGAGCGGTATGGAAAGACCAAGTCAGAAAAGAACCACATAACACGAGGAGACTTCAGAGCTTGCAAGCTAACCGACATGGTGAGATCACAGAAAGCCAAACACGAAATATCAACATGAGAGTTCAGCCAGGTATGACTTTATCACTCTGATTTTGCGTATGTCCTGTTGACACGTCACAGCATGACAACACACACTGAGGCAAGTTGTTTGTTTAGCCAGGGCCTTTCTAACCATCCCTATCTGTATGTTTCCCTTCGTAAACCCCGTTGAGCCTTAGCCATTTTATTCATCGTAAACCCCAGGTTAACTTTTAAGCATTATTCATCATAAACCCCCTGTTAATTTTTAATCATTCAATTCCTTTTGTTTCACAACTCGGTATGATTGTGTGAATTGCGAGATGTGCAATAAAACTAAGTTTGGGGTGGAAATCTTGAAAGAGAAGCAAGTGCATAATAAGAGATCATACAAAAAGAAAAATAGTATGTATTGTCTTTAAAAGAAAAAAAAGAAAAAAAAAAGAGAAAAGAAAAAAAAATGCACTTGCCGAGACTTAAGACTCGAACACATATAAAATGCTCGAAAAAGTTGAGTAGAAAAAGAGTCAAAAGAGTGAAATTAACCCCCAGAGTATACGTGATGCACGAGAAAAAGAGAAAGAAAAATCACATAACATGACTACCGAGTTCAAAACCCTTTGTTATCCAATTTTTTTGTTTATCCCACCGTACCCAAGCCCCGTTACAACCTAAAAAGACCTCGAAAAGTGTGTGGAATCTGCTGTGGTAGTAACATTAGAATGTATTCAAAGTTAAGAGTTGGTATTGCATACTGTGTTGTGAGTGTACACACCTAACCCTGAGAGATATTGTGAGTGTGTGAAAAGCTTGTAGGTGAAGAGGTTTCTGATGTGGAAATGTGGTAAACTGCCTGAATCGGAGAGACCGGAAACTCGATTGGAAAGGAAGAACACAAAGGGTAAAAGACTAGGTTGCATTGTGGAAAGCGAATTCGGGGGTGACCTTTGTTTGGACTCAATACATCACTTGAGGACAAGCAATGAGACAAGTTTGGGGTTGTGATCTGTCACCATTTCCATTGAATTTCCGCCGCTAATCCGACATATTTTCATCACCTTGGTAAGATTCATGGTTGTTTTTAGTTGCATTTGAGTCAATTAGCATGTTTTGTTGGTTTGGTATTGCATTGCATTTGATTACGAGTTTATGTCAAAAAGATCTCGTTTATGCTTCGTTTGGTAGTGTTATTGTTACAGGTTTAAAAGCAAGAATGGTGAAGTTCTGGACACTCTGAAGGACAAAAATATGAGAAAATAGCAGGTCAACACGGGCACCCGTGTGCCACAACATTGCCCGTGTTGTTGATCAAGCAGAGCAGAGATGAAGCAGAAAGCAGAAATCAACACGGCCACCCGTGTGCCACCACACGGCCGTGTTGATTAAAACAGTGCATTAACACGGGCATCCGTGTGTAGGGACACGGCCCGTGTTGTTGCCACTGTAACGTATGCTGAAATTAATTAATACAGTTGAACAACACGGCCACCCGTGTGCCACCACACGACCGTGTTGATTCAGCGCAGCTTGGAAAACCTAATTTTTGCTGTTTAACCCGATTATGCTCATTAAGGGTAGTTTGGACCTTTAGCTTGGAAGAGAGTCATCTGAAGCTATAAGAAGGCTTGGAAGAGAAAGAAGAAGGGATCTTTTTTAGACAGACGAACGAAAGCATTGCATTGGAGAAGATAGCGAATACGACGGATTTGAAGACGGCGAGATTCAAGGGTATCAACCATTGAAGATCAAACTCTCCTAATTCCTTGTAATGTCTAATCTTTACTTTATGAGTTCTTTAAGTACTATGAGAGGCTAAACCCCCTGATGCTAGGGGGGTGGTCCTGATGTTATCACATGTTATGAATTTGAACCTATGATTTCTTAATTACTATGTTACGTATTTCAATTCAATTGTGTGATGTTATTATGCTTTTGTATCGGACAAATACACATTGATCTATGACTTCCAATAACAGGATTGTGATTGGTATGGTTTTCACACAATTGGGTTTATGAATGCATCATCTAGGACTAGTAACTTTCGTAAATCACCGTAAACCTTGATATTTTGTATGATTAAAACCAATGATTAATTGAATGGACATTTGAGTGAGAATTGGTAGTTTAATAGTTTCTTCTTTAAGGACTTAAGTAAGAACATTCTGAGGTTAGGAGATTGAATGTATCATATGTATTAAGGAAATCGGGACTAATTCATAACTGGTTAACTCAACCACTCACCCTAGCATCTTTTATCTTAATCAATTAATTTTACTATTATCGTGTTACTATTCTAGATTCCAAAACAACACAACCATTATCTTTTTGTTCTGATAGAATCGAATTAAAGTAAGTAATTCCTACGCAATCCTTGAGATCGATACTGGGAAATAAACTCCTTATTACTACATCGGCAAAAATAGTACACTTGCTATTTTTCCGATCACATATACTCGGGATATGAGTCAATGTCTTGACGTGTTTCATCCAAGAATTGTTTGGGATACCTTTTTTTATAATGTCCGTCTTTCATACATTTTGGTGCAGCTGTGGATTTTCCTGCATTCTATTATGTAGCTCATTATCGGTGTCGTAGCTGTACATATTTAAAAAAGCGGATCCTGTGTCCGTTCGTCCGCTTTTTTATTAAATACATGTGTCAAAAATATAAATGGTATGTTGTTAATTTTGATTTTAATTTAAATTATTTATATAAAATTTTATGATATGCTTATCCTTCTATTTTTAGTACGTAAGCAAAAATTATAAAATACTCTCTCTGCTCCGTTTTCATACTTTTCTCAACATATTTATTTATAATTGGAGAAATAATATTAAGAAGCATATAATTTTTTCTAAAGATTTTTTTTATTGATTTTAATTAATAAAATGAAAAAAAAAACTATAATGATGATTATAGTTGGTTATCATTTCATTATAACTCATTTGCTAATAAATAAATACAAATTAATAGTAAATATATAGAATTATAAATCAGGTAAAGTGTGAAAGGATATTTTAAAAGGAAGGTAATAAAATAATTAGAGGTTCAAATTTGAAGAGTATTTGTTGCAAATGTGGTTCACATTCTAATTTAGGTATTTCTGCTCTTACCATACTATCATAATCTTTTGGTCACGTAACTTATCGTTACTTTCTAAGACCAATAACATATGCACATGCGACATGCCTCGCTTTTGAAATTTAGTGACATACATGTAGCTTTTAACTTTTCCCAAGACTCCTTTATTAATAACAGCATCCTTCAATTGCTCGAATTTTGAACGAAATATTCTTGTTAGCAAATCTGGACGATCTTGTGGTGTTTAAAAAAGGCAAAAGTTCTGATGTTATCTCACTCCAAGAAGGGTTACATGTCATTGTTAGAAAAATATCTGGTTTACCTCCATTAAGAACAATAGTCATGCCATCTTCATAACGATGTGTTATGTCTCGACGACCGCCAATAAATGATGATGGCAAAATTGATATTTTTCCAATGTTTTCTAAATTGGTTAATGAAATGCATTAGTATTAGAATACATGAATGATTAGAATTAGAAGTACAACTAATTATTAATTTAAAACTGTATATCTATACTATATGAATTTATACATGCATTAGTTTCACCAACATGCAAAGCATCCTGTAAACCTTGGTACAATTCATAACGTATATCACTTTGGTGCTCTTTAATACACCTTAACCTCCATGATTCAATTTTGACATAATTATCTACAACATATTGTTGCAACAGTCGACCCGCATTTAACAACATTGATTGATCATTTGGGCGAATCTACAGTTGATTAAAGAAAATGCCAGTGCTAAATATGAAGTTTTTTAAACAATGCTTAGCCAAGTATATTATCTACTAAAATTAATCTAAATTTACCTGAAGCATGTAACTGTAAATTAATCTAAATAATGCTTACCCAAGTATACTATCTACTAAGAAAGTTCAAGAGACAAAGGGATATTATGATCCTTTACAATTTGTTGTGTTGACGTCCCAACCATGCGTCCCAAATGGAAACAATATATGGTATTGTAAAGGATCATAATATCCCTTTGACTCTTGAACTTTCTTGAGATTTCCATCATGACGAATGACATTAATATCCCTTCCATATTCCATAGAATATGCATCATATCCAACAATAATTGTCGCAACTTGTTCTGCAGTTGAAAGATTGTATTTGTGGTAATTACTTGGACGCTCGTTAAGTATGAGGCTACATTCACTGATATTTGGAAGTAGTGACAATTGCTTGAATCTAATTACAAAAGGATTAAACTGATGGAGCATTTTTTGTCATTTGTGAACTACATTTTGGTGTAGCTGTGAATTTTCCTGCATTCTATTATATAGCTCATTATCGGTGTCGTAGCTGTAAGTAGCAATTATGTATCTGGGAGCCATATCGTATTTCGTCATGTCATTCACAAACTTTCTTTCATTATCTTTTAAACGGTCTAATACGTCATGACCATCTAAGTCCTTAGGTAATATATAATTGTGAAATCCACATCTAATTGTAACCTTCCAACCTCTACCACTTGACACAGATCTCAACATAAATGGACATTTAACTTTCATACTATAGCTACTATTAGAAAAATTCTTAGAAGAATTCTTCTTCTTGTAATTTCCTCCTCTCTCACAATCCATAATCAATTTATCTCCTCCCTCGAATCCCGTGTATGGTATCAAAACGAATAGTAACAACAATAATACCATGTTATTTACCAACTGACTGTGCCCATGCTAACACGTCAGCTCGGGAGGAAAATATATATCATTTACAATATATACATAATAAATTATCAATGTCGGAGATATCGTAAGCCTCTTAATGTTTGAACTAGTTAAAAATTAAACATGTACGTTAAACATACAATATTAGTGGTGAAAAACTGTGTAAAATTTACGGGGGAAACATTCTGAACTATCTGACTTTCTCATGTCTGTAAAATATCCGATGTATCGAATTTTTCCAAAAGTTTGGAACTTCTCAAAGTTTCACGGATATTTTGAAATATCCGATAAAATATACCAAATTTTTTAAATATACAGATTAATTCCCAAATTTTTCTAGATTTTTCTAAATAAAATGGTAAAAGTCCAACAAAATATCATATTTAAAAAAAAAAACTCCAATATAAATGCAACAAAATACCTGATTTAAAAAAAAATGATAAAAACTCATGCCAAAATTTTAAAATTTTGATAAGATTGGATACATTTTGCCTTTTCCGAAAATGTTAGTACCAGACGTTTCTAATTAACTACCAAATTTTTTATTTTTACTAATTTTTCAAAATAATTTTTTTTTATATAAGATAAATTTTTAAAAAGTAAATAATGCGAAATATAATTTTATCATTATAAAAATACGTGGGGTGTTAGGGTGTTAGGTAAAAAGTGTGAGAGTTGTAGATTAAATCTCAAAAAATTGGAGTATAATGATTTGGCCCAAAGCATTGTATTAGTTTTTCTTTTAGAGATTTTTTTCTTACTAAAACAAAGAAAAATAGGCACACAAAAATCCCAATGAGTACAGTATGTATTAGTAATTAATATTACAACACGAACATTGAGTTGATCATATACTCCCTGCACAAACCAATTTTCTAAAACAACTCTTTGCTTTTATAGCACAATTAAACGTGTTTGTTGTATAGTTTGCGTAGGTTTTAAGATAAAAGATTATCTGATGTAGAAATTAAAATTATATGGGGTTGAATTTGTTTTGAATGACACATTTAAAAAACTGATCTAAGTCTACTAAATTAGGTTTATATTGAATTGATTTTCGAATTCAGTCTTGGCACGCTGAAATTAGAGGATATGTGTTTGAAACCATCTGAACATTTGAGGAAGAGTTTTGTCATCTATTATAGTTCTACGTGGTTTGAGAGATTAGTTTATGCAATTGTACGCTGAGAATATTTAATTTATAAAAAAATGATTTATATTGAATTCATTCAATTATACATGACAATACAATCCGTTTATACGAGAATCCATTCAAACTCACACAAGTTTGATAAGAAAAATCCACTTTAGTTAGATTTGGGTATAAGTTAGAATTTCATCTAATTTTAAAAGATAGGTAGGAGACGGATAATGAGGACTCTAGTACTTATCTCGAACTTATCTCGAACTCGTTTTTTAACCCTTCTCATTGATAATTTAAAATATTTTACTTGAAATATATGTCAAAACATTTTCTCGATTTTTTTAATTTATTATTAGAGTTGGAGACAAACTATTGATTTGAGAGAAAATGATAATATTAATTTAAAAAATTGATTTTAACGCGGGGATGAGGCGGAGCGGGATACACAAACACATTTGTTATGAGTTTTGGTTTTAATTATTTATATCCATTTAGATTTAGGGTAGAAAACATATATTGAATCTCATATTTAAATACGGGGAGGACATAATTCCTCTCTGCTCGTCCCATTACAATGTCTACATCCATCGTAGTGATACAATTGTAAAATTTTCATTAATACTTCATAAGAGACAAAAAAGAAAGGCAAAATATTATTAAAAAAAGTTTTGTTGGAAATCCCCCAAAACCTATGAAGAATTTCAATCAATCTTGATGAACTAGATTGTTATCGCCCACACAATAAAAATGAAAAAAGAAGAACAATGGAGAAAGAAAGAAAGTAAAGAACGATGAAGGAGAAGAGTAATATAATTCTGCAGAGTTTCTCTCTGCCCACAAACTGTTGAAAATTTCTTATTCATTTTGCAACTACAAAATACTGTAAATACAATGTTATGAATGATTTACTCACTTCATTAAAAAAATAAGGGTTACTCCCTCTATTTATAGATTTAGGTTAACTTGGACCTCAAGGTAAAACCCAAAAATATAAAAGCCCAAAATAGCTAACACTACTAAAATAGGTATAAATCAAAATCCTGTATGAAGCAACATGCTTCGACACTTTGACACACTAACACAACTCAACACACTAGGTGGTTCGACACTTCCTTGCTTCTGTCGAGCAACCTACTTTGACATAAGAAATTATAATTTAACACACCACCTAATTCATTGTGTCTAAGCTATCTACATTCATCATATCTCTTAGTCTTCTAAACACTTTGACCTGCACTCCCTTCGTCATGATGTCTGCAATCTGATTTTCAGTTCTGCAGTGTTCCACATTCATCTTCCCATCTGCTACCTGCTCTCGAAGATAATGGAACCTCATTTCGATGTGTTTGCTTCAATCATGTGTTATCAGATTCCTCGCTAGATTGATAGCTGACATGTTGTCGATCTTAATGGTAATTTCTCAATGACTCTTCGTTGTTATCTCTTCGACCAGATTCACCATCCACATTGCTTGACATGCACAAAGAGAAGCAACTATGTATTCTTCTTCGCACGACGGTAGTGCCACTACTGGTTCTTTTCTCGAACTCAAAGCAACTGGTGCATCACCTGACATAAACACATAGCCAGCTGTCAATTTTCGATCCTCAACATCACTACACCAACTTGAGTCGGTGTATCTCACTAACTTGCATTCTTTTCCTTCATCAGCTGTAGGAAACAGAATGCCATAGTTAAGAGTTCCTTTCAGATACCTCAGTATCCTCATTGTCGCTGCTAGATGTGATACTTTTGGCTTCTGCATGAACCTACTCACCATACCTACATTGTATGCTAAGTCATGCCTTGTATGACAAAGGTATCGAAGTAACCCAATAAGTCTTCTATATTGGGTTGGGTCGACATCATCTGCATCTGAATCTTTTGACAGTTGTAATCTGGGCTCAACTGGAGTCGAAGTTGGGTTGCAATCTTGCATCTCAAATCTCTTGAGTATTTCGCCTGCATACCTTCTTTGATGCATCACCAAACCTCTACCACTCTTGTAGAATTCGATGCCAAGGAAATATGAAATGTCACCCAGATCTGACATTTCGAATTCCTTGTTGAGATCACCTTTGAAGTCTTCGATCTCCTTCTCGTAGCTTCCAGTTATCAACAGGTCTTCGACATAGAGGCATAGTATAAGCAATCCACTCCTGCTTCTTCTTACATATACTCCATGTTCAGATTTGCACTTCACAAATTCCTTCTCCCTTAGAAACCATCAATATTCTTGTTCCAAGCTCTTGGAGCTTGTTTAAGTCCGCATAGGGCTTTATGCAGCCTGTACACCTTTTTTTCTTCTCCTTGTTTCATAAACCCAGCTGGTTATGCAACAAAGACTTCTTCTTCTAAGGGGCCATTAAAGAATGCACATTTCACATCCATCTGGCACATATGCCAGTTATTTAAGTTTGCTAGATCAATAACCAACCTGATTGTTTTGATCCTAGCAACAGGTGCAAAAACTTCATCGAAGTCGATTCCTTCTTTCTGAAGAAATCCTTTCGCCACAAGTCTCGCCTTGTGTCGAGTCACTTCTCCTCTAGGATCCAACTTCACCTTGTATACCCACTTCACATCGATTGCCTTACCTTCTTCATTGACCACATCATCTGACGTAATCACACATTCTTGCAACCTTGTAGGCATGTATCTTGTTCTTTGAGGTCTGCTTGGGCCTGCTTCACCTATGGCTTCTTCCTGTCGAACTTCTCTTTCGACTTCACTAGTTGGTTCATTACGAAAGATTCTCACTGAATCTTTCTTGACATTATCACTCCAATCCCACTCCTTAAGCTCATCTATGATCACGTCCATGTTGATCACCACTTACTTATTCACTGGGTCGAACAACTTGTATCCTCCAGTCGAATGATATCCTATCAGAATCATCTAACTCGACTTGTCATCAATTTTTCTTCTCAACTGATATGGCACATGTCTACGTATTTTAGATCCAAACACCCTCAGATGACTCAAGCTAGGCTTGACACCAGACAAACATTCTTCTGGCGTGATTCCTTCTAACTTTTTCGTTGGACATCTGTTCAGGATATATGTCGCAACTTCTCCCCATACTTCTTTGGGTAGATGCTTGCCTTTCAACATACTTCTAACCATATTCATGATGGTTCTCTTCTTCCTTTCTGTGACTCCATTATGCTATGGAGTGTAGGATGGCACCACCTCATGCACAATCCCTTCTTTTACACATAATGCATCGAAGTATTTCGACACATATTCTCCACCACCATCAGTCCTCAAAATCTTGATCTTTCGACTGCTCTGTCTTTCAACCATAGATTTAAACTTGGCAAATACCTCGATCACTTCACTTTTCGACTTGATCAGGTAAGACCACATTTTTCGACTGAAATCATCTATGAATGTAATAAAATATTTTTTACCTCCAATCGAATCCACCTGGAGAGGACCACATACATCAGAGTATATGACATCAAGAATTTGCTCCGACCTACTTCCTGTATCCTTACTAAAGTTGTTCTTATGATGCTTCACATGCACACATTCTTCACACACTTCGTATGGAATGTCGATTTCTAATAATCCTAAAACCATATTTCTTCTCTTCAATTATCTGATGTCTTTGAAATTGAGATGGCCAATTCTATAATCCCATATCCATTAATCTCTGTTGGTTGCTGTTGCAAGGCACTTATGCTCCATCACATTAAGCTCAATCTTGAAGGTTCTATTCTGAGACATTTGAGCCTTCAAGATCAACCTTCCATTTGAGTCGATAACTCTCATCATCTTGTCTTCGATCGACACTCTGTAGTTCTTTTCGTCTAACTTCCCTATGCTGAGCAAATTGCTCTTCATGCCTGGTATGTACAACACATTTGAAATTACTGACCTCCTATCATCTTTCCTCATAATCAAAACATCACCAACACCTTCAGCTGCTAGAGTGTTGTCATTTGCAAATTTCACCATGTTCTTCATTAAGGGGTTTATGTTGATAAACCAATCTTTCCTTCCAGTCATTTGTGATGAGCATCCTGAGTCCAAGTACCACTGATCCTTGAATCTCTCTTCATCTCTTGTTGTAACCATCAGCAACGTCTCTTCTTCTTCATGATTCACCAACTTTGCATAAGTTTCTTGATTCTTCTGCTTTTCTGGACAATCACTAGAATAATGACCATACTTCTGACAATTGTAACACTGAATGTGACTCTTGTCTGGATTTTAACCACCATATCTTCCTCTACCTGCAACACCATCTCTTTGGTTGCCTTGGTTCCAGGGTTTTCTCTAATTTGACCAGTTTCCTTCTTGCTGATTCCGACCAGTCGAATTTGTTGTAGCCTCCTCTTCCTTTGTTTCCATTCCAGCTTCCTTTGCCTTTCCTTTCTTTTGCTGATTGCGCTTGCAAACATATCACTCTTCGACTTTCCTACAGCTCTTTCCGCCATTCTTTGTTCATGAGATTCAAGCGTCCCTTGAAGCTCTTCCTTTGTCAGTTTTGACAAATCTTTCGACTCTTCTATGGCTACTACCACGTGGTCGAACTTTGGAGCCAACGACCTCAAGATCTTTCCACAACAGATCTTGATGTCAACACTTCTCCACATACCTTCATTTGATTCACCAGTTTCGTAACCTTGGTGAAGAAATTAGTTATGCTTTCATTGTCTTCCATCTAAAGCAATTCATACGTTCTTTTGTGAGTTTGTAGCCTCACATCTTTCACCTTCTTTGCACCTCCAAACGATTTCTCCAAAATTTCTCATGCTTCTTTTGCTGACTCTGTATCACTAACCTTTTCAAAATTATCTGCATCAACACATTGATAGATTACAAAGAGAGCTTTATAATCTTTCTTCTTCAATTCTTTATGTGTAACCTTTTCTTGATATGTCGCGTCTTTTATAAGCGTTGCTACTCCTTCCTTCACAAGATCCCAAAGATCTTGATAACAGAACACAACATTTATCTGCTTGCACCAATTCTCATAATTTTTGTTCTTGAGAATCCGAAGATTTGCTGGAAAATGCCCGTTTGGATGATTCGTTGCAATGGTGGAAATCCCCTAAAACCTATGGAGAATTTCAATCAATCTTGATGAACTAGATTGTTATCGGCCATACAATAACAATAAAAAAATAAGAACAATGGATAAAGAAAGAAAGTAAAGAACGATGAAGGAGAAAAGTAATATAATTCTGTAGAGTTTCTCTCTGCCCACAAACTGTGAAAAACTTCTTATTCACTTTGCAACTGCAAAATACTGTGAATACAATATTATGAATGTTCTATTCACTTTATTACAAAAATAAGGGTTACTCCTTCTATTTATAGATTTATGTTAACTTGGACCTCAAGCCAAAGCCCAAAACTATAAAAGCCCAAAATAGCTAACACTACTAAAATAAGCATAAGTCAAAATCTTGTGTGAAGCAACATGCTTTGACACTTCGACACACTAACACAACTCAACACACTAGGTGGTTCGATACTTCATTGCTTCTGTCGAACAACCTGCTTCGACACAAGGAATTACAATTCAACAAATTTAAAATTAAAAAATATTAAATTAAATTAAATTACAGTGAGTGGGGAAGGTTAAGTTATATTAATAATTTATTTATAAAAAATAAATATTAAATTAATTCATATTAATAAAATAAATAAATATATAAAATTTATATATTCATTTTCATTTGATTATGAAGAAGAAATATAAAGTTCAAAATTATTTAAAAGTAATTAGTTTTATGTATTTTTAGTTTTTTTGAATCACAAGTCAATTTAAATTAAATAAAGTAAATGAGACTTGGATTCTCTCATTCTATTTCATTCTTCATTCTTCTCTTTCCATTCTATTTCTCTTTTAATTTTAGTCTTTCTCTTTATTTATAAAATTATTTTTTCTATAGAATGAGAGAGCTTCATTAAGAGAGATATAGAGAAAGGAGAGGAATGAAAGAAGAATAAAAAGAGAATATAAATGACAATTTTGTATTATTTTTCTGATATTTTTTTAATTTAAAGATAATATTTTTTTACTATTAGTATTTTCTATTTTTATTTTTATAAAATATATTTAAAAAATAAAAAAATGGTTGAATTATTTTAATTTTCCTATTTTACCTCATTTATAAAATTAGTCTTTTTATTTTAAATTCAAATAACTTTAATTTTTTTCTTATGTTTTTATATTTAAAAATTGATAACATGTCTATGTTTTACTATGTGTAATTTATATTTTTTTTCTAATTTTTCTGAAAGTATATTTGAGAATTTTTATTTAAAATAACAATTTTTTTCATTAAAATTCTAAAATAACGTTTGTTTCAAAATATTTACCGAAATAACCATCTTTCATGAAGCATGTGTCAGTTGGACTGACGCATCTATTTTCCTATTGAACATAGGCGTCAATGGCTTGGGCGCATGCATGCAATGAAGCCAATTGCATTGACGCATACAATGAAACTAGTTGCATTGACGCATGCATACAATACATCATGTGTATGCGCCAATGCATGTGGCACATGCTCTATGTAAAAAAAAATTAATTTTAAATTTTATACTTATAAATAATTAAATTAAATAGGTAAATAAAAAATAATTATTAATATTATAATATAAAGTTAAAATACATAACAATAGACAAGAAAATCAATGATCTGTCTGATTGAAACGCCCTATTGTTCCACATTCTGATGCATTAGTCTGCCTTCGAGGTCTCCCACGATTTCCCTGGGATGTTTGAGGTCTTTGAGTGCTGACATGATGCAATGGTGGTTTATGTGACGGTCCGAAGGAAGGTCCAGCGGTTTTTGACAAATTTGTCATAATTTTTCCCCAATAGCTGGGGAGTTGTCGCTAACGACGCTTCCGTAATTGAGTTTCGTGTCAATGTTGTCGTAGTTGAGTTGTTGTAGTTGGGTGGTTTATGGACGGTATGATTGTCCGAATTGAGACCTCGAAGGCAGACTAACACACCGGTATTTGAAGAAAGAAAAAGGGCCGCCCAAACAACACTCGTATTCGAACCGAAATGGATATGATGAACAAAATGGTTAGATTATGTAGTTCATGTCGCCAACCCGGTCATAATCGTACTAACTATCTCAGTTTTGGAACAAGCACAACAAAATAATTTTAATTGTAAATTTTTTGTTGTATATTAAAAACAACATTCATTTCATATGATAAGTAGAACAAATACAATAATTAAACAACAACACAAGATACTACAACAAATAAAGTAAAACCACAAACAAATACAACACATAAACAACATAATTATGCGGTTGCAACCATCAAAACAATTTTGTAAGAAGTATAAATCATCATGTGAACGTCTCTGTCAGTTTTAACATTGACCCAGAAACAAACTTCTCCATTTTCGTTGAACTTCGTATCAAGCCATTGAATTCTTCTGATCCTTCTCCATTTTCGTTGAACTTCGTATCAAGTCATTGAATTCTTCTGATCCTTTCACCATCTGCAATTTCTCCATCTAACCAACGATTCAAGGTTTAAGATGTTCGAAAGTATCTACATTCCAAAGTAGGATCTTCATCGGAGGCTGCACTGTTGAAAAGATTAAATCGACATTTCTCTTGTGAATATAAGGACACAAGTATGAATATACAAACATTTTAAAGAAAATTGAAGGAGATTTGAGGAAAATGAAAGGAGAGGGTAAACAGTTGTGTAAAACATTATGGGAAGGTGATATTGCATTTATAGATTAGTGGTGGAGCAGTAGCCACTTGCATTAGTGCATACATAAAAGCATTATGTATGCGCCATTACATGTGGCGCCTACACATGGCCTACACATGCATACGCCATTACATGTGACATCTTCACATGCATATGTGACATCTTCACATGCATGCGCCATTGTATATGGCGCCAATGAGTACAATTTTCATTGCATACGCCCAGGCCATTGGCGCCTATGTTCAATGGAAAAAATAGACGCGTCAGTCCAACAGACGCATGCTTCATGAAAAGTGATTATTCCGGTAAATATTTTAAAAAATAGATTATTTTAGAATTTTAATTGAAAAAAATGATTATTTTTTATAAAAAAAAATCTATATTTGATAATAATTTGTAATGTTTCATAAATGATATATAACTTTAAAAATAAACACATAATTAACTTAAAATAAAATATAAAAAACGGAGCAAAACAATTTCAATTTTAAGAATGAGAACTAATTATCAAAACTTAATCAAGCAAAACAAATCTTAAGTGTATGTTAAAAAATATAAAACATAAAACATTAAAAATAACTAGATAAACCTAAGAAACCTATACTTATAATTCTATTAAATCAGCTTAATTGATAATTAAACAAATATTTAATTGTAGGCACGTGAGTTCAAACATGTAATATTTTATTTATTTATTATTAATTTTTAATGTGTGAAATTATAATTAAATTGAAATTGAATAGTCTATAAAGTAAATTAGACACTAACAAAAGAGATCAAATTAAAGAGCGTTACCATTTTGGCTAATTATTAGGTACTAATAACACATGAACTAGGATGGTAGTGTTTGGGCACAGTCCAATGAAGTTCGTGAACTTTTGCAGCTCTGGACTGTTGTTATTTTAGTTCGGTGTTGCTTTTCCCACACCCCAACAAACTTAAAACCCATCTGAGAGATTTTTTCCAATCAATTCTATCCCCATTCAAAATATATAATATAACTAATATCTCGTTAGGTTAACTCAATTCAAATTGTATGAACATTTTATTGCAGAAACATAAATTTAAAACTGCGACACTTCACTTGAAATTCCAGCTAGTGAGTTAAAAGAAAAAATAATATTACGAATGGTGTTGATTATGCAATTCCATATGAATTGAATGTAGAATTAAGATTTTTGCATTCAATTTTCTTTTATTTACTACTCATTCGGTAACAATTTATAAGAAAAAAAAACACATTTTTTTAAAATTATATATATATCGTACTGAAATCAAAATTGTGATTGATTGATGATGATAGATCTAAATGCGGTGGTGCTGATCTTCGATACGGTGTTGCGGGGATGAACCTGCAAGGTTAGCATTCTAACGTCCAAGTCGGCTACAAAGTTCAAGATGAATAAATTTAAATTATGAGATCATAAAAGTCTATCTTGAGTCTCACGTGTGTTGATTATATATGATGAATAATTCGAGTTTTTGTTTGAAATGCCCCACTTTTGAAAAAATTGTACCAATATACCCCATTTTGAAAAAAAATTCTCAGTCTACCCCTTTTTAGCTGAGTCTCGTCACTTGGTTTGACGAGGGATTGAAGAATTTTTTTTGGTGAATACGCTCGTCACTTGAAGTGACGAGGGATTAAAGGATTTCGTTTTTTTATTTATTTATATTTTAAATAGTATATTAAATAGTAATAATAATTAATGTAATTGTTTTTTAAATATTAATTCTATATTAAATAGTATATTAAATAGTAATAATAATTAAATATTTAATATTAATTCTATATTAAATAGTATATTAAATAGTAATAATAATTAAATATTTAAAAAACAATTACATTAATTATTATTATCATTTAATATACTATTTAATATATAAATAAAAAAAAACGAAATCCTTTAATCCCTCAAGTGAGGAGCGTACTCACCAAAAAAATTTCTTCAATCCCTCGTCAAACCAAGTGACGAGGCCCAGCTAAAAAAGGGGTAGACTGAGATTTTTTTTCTAGAATGGGGTATATTGGGACAATTTTTTCAAAATAGGGGCAAGGCAGGAAATTAATCGAATAATTCTAATTGAGCTTTGCATGGTTGCCCCAAAGGCTTGCCGGGTGTTTTATCAGCAGAGAAGTCTTTCAAAGTTACGGGAAAAACATCATTATGAAAGCCGACCACAGGGAGAGATGGGACAATTTGTAGAAGTAGTGGGGAACAATCGCATTAAATATATTTCCCATCATTGAGATGTTTCACTGACTTTTCAGGCACGTGGCCTCGAGTGCACTTGAGACTCTGACTTTTGATTTTTAACTTTATGTTTTCTCTTTGATCTGACATGATGATTGCTTCCTCCTATATAAGGGTTTCCTGAATTTTGGGGATTTATTTTTTTGTCCATTTCTAAGAGTCTACTTCTCTTTTGTGAGAGTGATTTCTTTCTTTTCCAGGAGCCTTTGCTTGAGCGTTTATCTTCTTTAGAACGAAGCTTTCATATTTTTCATTTAATCTCGACCCTTTTCACTAGATTCAATTCTCTATAGGTACCATTCTTACCCTAAGCTTATTTCCTCGTACCTAGTCTTTATTTTCGTGATGTCTCATTTGAATAATTCTCCTGTAAATTTTTTTAGTGATTATGGAAATAATTTTTCCTCTCCTTTAGTTAGAACTGAAACATCAGCTAGTTCAAACTCCCATCTTTTACTTATTAACCATTTTGCCCCAGTCATTATAAACGTGTTCGATAGTTTTGAGTCAGAGAGGTTCTCTAGCGCTTCTCTTAAGAGAGAAAATTCGTTTGATGAGTCTTCCTTCGACACTCTCCTTTTTTATGACAATGCTAGAAGTGATAGTGTAATCAGTTTTGTGCTTGTTTCCTTCGTAGCCATCAGAAATTCAGTTTTCCATGCTTCCACTTCACTAGAGGCAGAAGCTGCTACATTGAACTGGGAAGAGGCTTGAAATTTCATCAGGTCTTACCATTCCATCTTTGTTCAGGATCCAAGTGATGTCGAGATTAAGTATCATCTTACACGTGGGACCTAACCTGCTGGTGTCGATATGCTCTAGCCATATGATATATTTCGAGCTAACGTGAAACCTATTAGGAGTATCGATCTTATGGAGCCAGTTTATGCGAGCAAGTATAGTTGGGTGGATTCTGAAATACTTGGACCCTCTTGCTTTAGATAGTCTTGTAACAGTGAGGGACGTTATACGGAAGTAGGTTATCCCTCTGATTGGTTGGTTCACCCTGTGGAATCAAGCAAAAGGATATGTAGAAACTTTGGGGAATGCTCTATTCCTTTCTAAGAATGCATGTTTACTTGGATAAATTTATGGTTATCTTTGTCCGAGTTTAAAGTGGAGGTGTTGAAGTTCTTGAAGATTGCCCCTCGTAGCTTCATCTGAGTGCTTGGGCTTTGATAAAGGTGTTCCAACTCTTGTATGATTTGTTTTTTTAGTTAAAATGAATTCCTTGAAGAAGTTCTTTGATATTACTAAAGAACGGGAGGCTAAAGCTCTCACTACCACTTCTTCATCTCGGGCCCCCACTCCTCCTCATGTTGATTCTAGTGTATTTGCTGCTACTGAAATCCCTCGGTCACTTCCAACCTTTTGTTGGGGTTACTGTTGTAGGTGTTCAAGACCATGCTCTATCTCCTCTTGCAAATAATAAGAGGGATTAGGACTGAGATGAAAGTTCTCTAGAGGGAGAACTGGTCAAACGAGCATAACTGTCAAAGGGTGCTTCTTTTGGGTCATCTACACCTTTACTTAAGTTGTCGGCCTTTCTTCCACCCCAGATTCCCCGCACTTCTCAATAAGAACTTACTTCAATCTCTAAGGAGGATCTTCCATACCTCTAAAACCTTCATGAGACGGAGAAGATGGAACTCTTTTCCAAGACTACTTACCAAACGACTTCTATGTTCTCCCTTGCTACTGCTGGTGGGGGGGGGGGGGGGGGTAATGTTCTAGCCATGGGTGACCCCCATCAAGGAAAGAGATGCTTGGAAGGGAAAATGTGAGGAGGATGATCTCAAGAGATCTCAAATCCAAAAGAAATTGTTGGATTTTCAGAAAGAGGTAGATAAGATGAAGTCTCTCTAAGAGGAAGTAAAAATTCTTGGGCCCCCCCACTTCTATTGCTTCCAAGAATGTGAATCTTCAATCCTCTTGGATGTAGGGAGGAAGTTTTTCTAGGAGGCTATCACTACCACTACAGATATGACCTCTCACACAAACAATGTTGTGAAGACTCTTCAGCAACAGAAGGAATCTTAATGGAAGGAATGAGAGGGTTACGACTGTATAATTCACAGCAATACTCATTTCTTGACAGTAACAACCATAACATAATATTATTTTCATTAACATTCTATTACACTCAATTAATTCAACTAGCTAATTAAACTATAAATAACTTGTAACTTAAATAAGTAAATACGAGAAAACTTAAATCCTTCCAAATTTTCTTCCACTTCATAGTGTTCTTTAGAGCCACCTCTCCTAATTCTTGCTTTTATGCACCAATTATGACTTTTTGTGCTACAATTCTTCTTTAATATTGAACAAGTTTATTCGCTTGAATTTAATTTGCGTTTGTCAAAACTTTCAACCTCTTTTTTTTGTTTCATCATAAAATTGTCATTATCATCTTCTTTTCATAGAACCAATCAAAGTAACCACACCCAATTTACATAAAACCTTGTATTAATTCATGAAAAAAATCATCCACAATCCACAGTTACAAAATAAGCTCTATTTTAAAAATATTATTTAATGAAGGATTTTAGAATGCATACCCTATGTGGATATTCTGAGAATAACTATTACTATTGTCTTCGTGTTTACCATATTATTTCGCAACAGAAGAAGAATGTTTAGAACTCATTCGTGTTCTTCGATTGATATGACAAAATATAGCAAAGATGAACATAAGTGGTTAGACATCAGAGGTTATGACGTTTACAAAGAGAAATAGGAACGTTGTACTTGCCCTAATTCAATTTAGGGTGAAATTTTTTCATATGGAGAAGAAACCAGGTAAACACGACGAGGGTGATGATACATACGCCAATCAGAATGCCATGTAGACTAAAATAAAATTTGCTTGTAGGAATTATACGGTAAAGATGTATGTGACAATTTTTAATAAGTCTAAAGATCAAATCGATCTTTTTAAAAGTTAAGAGATTAAAATGAACCTTGACCCAAAGATACAGGAATAATAAGTCTATTAAACATAATTTGTATGCATATGTTACCAAGAATGCAAACATTTCTCCAATTTTAAGACCAACGTGTTTTCTCAAAAGGATTAAAACATGATTTTTTTTCCAATTCCAAAAGTGTAAAGATTTATAGACTCAACTTTAAAGTTTTTTTTCTTCCCAAAGGAATTTTCTCTCATATCTCCAAACTTTCTCATCCACTTTCAACTTAGACCAATATTCATCTATACATTGACTCTAAAAATCTCCTATGTAACTGTCATAAGGAAATTTCATGTGACGACCATCATAATTGTTTGAATGTATTATTTATGGACTGTTGGGTAGGTGGACCACGCTCTCTTCCCTTTATTTAGTGAGTAATTTCTTATAACTTTTATTCTTCTATCTTTCGAAACTCGCAATTTCTTTGAAAATTTTAAGTCAATTTTGTCAATAGCTTATTCTTCATCGTAGGCTTCCTTGCAAGTTTGATCGTGTTATTTAATTTACATTTGTGGGAAGTTTCCAAAATTTCATCATTTTCCTTATATTTAAAATCTCTGTATTTTGTGTTTTTCTAAAACTTTTTCACTTTACATACTACATGGGAAGAGTAAAATCAGATGATCTTCGCAAATTTGATTTTGTTATTCTAACAAGTTGATGCACATTAAGGATTCCATTCATGTACTTAAAATGTCCTTGCACAACAGACCATTAAACTGTCTTAATGAAAAAATATATATTTTTGATGTGGCAAAATTACATCCTTACTTATTTTTCATTTTATTGCTTTGATACACATTACAAAAAAAGAATATGCACAATTATGGATATAATTATATTTTAAAAAACCTTTTCTATCATCTTTGAATTAAAATATGAGTTTCTGATAACAAGTATTTATGCTGTCATAAATAATATAATGGTCTTTTTATTAAATATATGATTTTCAATTATGTGATAGTTGAATTTACGAAGTAAGTTGAAAATTAGGTAACAACTGCCAAAATTTGAAATCGATAAATA
This sequence comes from Lathyrus oleraceus, assembly GCF_024323335.1. NCBI lineage: Eukaryota > Viridiplantae > Streptophyta > Magnoliopsida > Fabales > Fabaceae > Lathyrus > Lathyrus oleraceus. The sequence continues at coordinate 557,203,677 of NC_066583.1, read as the reverse complement.
AACTATAACATTTTATTTTATTTTGTTTTCACTACAAGTATTTGGTTCATGGAACTAAGGCGTCAATTCTGGCATTTGAAATGATTCCAACCTCCTTTTGATTGGAGTTGCGGATGATCAAACTGTGATTTTTCCTACCAAATCTAACGTCAATCATCATTGGATCAACTGACAATTAATTACAAACTCTATCATTTTAATATAAGACAAATATAGTGTTTTTATGTTGTGAGATAGGGAAATTTTGGGAATTTTATTTTTAATAACGTTTGAAATCACACATATGAATTAATTGATATATTAAAACAATCTTTTTATTTTATTTTAACAACGAAAATTAAAATCTAAAAAAATCAATAAAAACTTAAAAAGTTTATATAAATATATTAATAATTGAAATGTTAAGTGTTAAATATGTAATTTTTTGTGCCGAAGTCGAAATAGTATGTCTGTATTCGACGAATGTCGAAATTAGTTTGTGTCGAACATAATTTGTATTTGCTATATTTGACAGAAACTCAAATATAGTCTATTGAAACATGCCGTAGAAGCAGATAGTTGTCAAAAGAGTTGACAAAGTCGAAGAAGATTGACTTAACTTAGTTTTAGTTAAGTTAGTTAGTTTGTGATTACTTTGAGTGAAAGTAATATCTTCTATAAATAGAGAGAGCCTCTATTTTATTTGTAACTAAGTGAAAGATATAACTTTGTGATAGTCTTGTGTAGTTTCTAAAATCACAGTTGTGATTAACATACATTATCAAATACTTAGAGTGCAATTTGCACAACAACATTACATTTTTCTTCTTCCTCAAGAATTTCTCTTTTCTCTCTGTTTTAATTGCATTGCTTTCTTCTTTCATTCTTTGTGTAGTGTAGAATCATCTTGCAACCAAGGCAAGGTTGTTTCACCTAAGTAAAGGGAGAAGAACAATAAGCGTGATCAATCAGAAAGATTTATTACTGTTCATCAAGATTAATTCGGTTACCTTCAAGATTGGAGTTTTCCCAACTTATGGTATCTAGAGCAATGTTTGTGTGATCTTTGGGACACATTGAATCACGATGAATCATACAAACGAACATTTTCTGCTGAATCTTCCAATCCTGAATATTAAGAACTATGAAAGTTTGGGCAAGCAGATGAAGGTTGTTTTCTGCTACCAAGATCTTTGGAATCTTGTGAAGAATGGAGTAACACCAGTTAGAGAGAATATTACGGATGAACAAAAGGTTGCACACAAATATTTGAATAAGAAAGATTACAAGGATCTTTTTTTAATCTATCAATGTGTTGATCTAGACAACTTTGAGAAAGTTGGTGATGTGGATTCAACAAAGGAAACATGAGACATCCTAGAAAAGTCATTTGGAGGTGTTGAGAAAATGAATGAGGTGAGGTTACAAACTTAAAAAATAATGTATGAATTGCTTCAGATGGAAGGCAATGAAAGTGTGAGTGATTTCTTCACCAGAGTAACAAAACTAGTGAATCAAATCAAGATGTGTGGAGAAGTGTTGACATCAAAATCTGCAATGTCAAAGATTTTGAGGTTATTTTCTCCAAAGTTTGATCATGTGGTAGTATCCATAGAAGAATAGGAGGATTATTCAAGTATGAAAAAAGAAGAGCTTCAAGGAATGCTTGAACCTCACGAAAAAAATAATGGTTGAAAGAAATGCAAGCGAGTCGAATACTGGCATGGCTTTGCAAGCTCATTCAAGAAAAGAAAAGCAAAGGAAAATGAAATGGAGAAAAAGGCAGAGGAGATCATCAAGAAGGAAGTTCATCAAATAAGAGAAAATTTTCTAACCAAGGCAATCACAAAGGTGGTGATGCATGTAGAGGAAGAGGTGATGGAAGGCAACTTGATAAAAGTCATATTCAGTGTTATAATTGTCAAAAGTAAGGCCATTATGCAAGTCAACATCGACAAGGCAAGAAAGATCAAGAAATTTATTCAAAGCTTGCAGAAGAAGAAGTGATGCTAATGGTCACAACAAAATAAGAAGAAAGATTCAAAGATCAACGGTATCTCGGCTCAGGCTGTTCGTTGCACATGACTGGAGGAAAATATTGGTTTACCAATGTCAGTCCCTCGTCGAAGAATATGGTGAAATTTGTAAAGGACAATAGCTTATCTTCTAAAGGTATTGGTGATATTCTGATAAGGAGAAAAGAGGGTAAAAGATCAATGATTTCCAATGTGTTGTACATACCTTGCATGAAGAGTAATTTGCTAAGTATATGACAGCTGATTGAAAGGAATTACACAATATTGATCGAATATAGAATGATGAGATTGATCAAATCAAGAAATAGGTTAATATTGAAGGTTCTTATGTCTCATAATAGAACCTTCAGAATTGAACTTGATGTGATGGAACTCAAGTGTCTGGAGACTGCAACTAGCAGAGATAAATGTTTTATGCATTATAGACTTGGTCACTTAAATTTTAATGACATTAGTAATATAAAGAGGAAGAAGATGGTTTTAGGCCTACCAGAAATCCATATTCCATAAGAAGTATATGAAGAATGTGTTCAAGAAAAGTAACACAATAATAACTTCAACAAGGATGCAAGAAGCAAGTCGAAAGCCATTCTCGACATAATATACTCAGACGTGTATGGTAATCTCTAGGTATTTTCACTTGGAGGTAACAAGTACTTTGTTATGTTTATTGATGATTACAGCAGAAAGTTGTGGACCTACTTAATCAAGAAGAAAAGTGATGTGATTGATGTTTTTACCAAGTTCAAAGCAATGGTCAAAAGACAGAGTGGTCACAAGATTAAGGTTCTGAGGATAGATGAAGGTGGAGAGTACGTGTCGAAAGATTTTGACACACTATGTACAAAATAAGGAATTATGCATGAGGTGGTGCCACCATATACTCCTCGACAAAATGGTACCACTAAAAGGAAGAACATAACCATTATGAATATGGTGAGAAGTATATTAAAAGACAAGCATATCCCAAATGAGTTATGAGGTGAGGATGTGTCGAATACATCATACATATTAAATAGGTGTCCAAAAAAGAGGCTTGAAGGTATCACACCAGAAAAATATTGGTCTGGTGTTAAACCTAGCTTAAGCAACTTTAGGGTGTTTGGATCTATAACACATAGACATGTGCTAGATCAACTGAGAAGAAAGTTGGATGATAAGTCGAGTCAGATGATCCTAGTTGAATATCATTCAACAGGTGGATACAAACTGTTCGACCCAGTGAACAAGCAAGTCGTGATCAGCAGGGATGTGATTGTAGACGAGCTTAAGGAATGGGATTAGACTAAGAATATCAAGAACGATTCAGTGAGAATCTTGTGTGATGAACCAACTAGTGAAGCTGTTAGAGATGTTTGACAAGCTGTTAGAGATGTTCGGCAAGAAGCTGTTGAAGGTCAAGTTAGAACAAGCAGACCTTAGAGAACAAGAAACATGCATGCAAGGCTGCAAAAATGTATAATCACATCAGATGATGTGGTCGATGGTGAAGGTGAGTTAGTATATTGTGCCTTTATGCAAATATTGATCTCGTCAATACAACTGAAGTATTGAAAGACTCAAGGTGGATGAAAGTTATGGTGGATCGAATACAATCAATAGAAGACAATAATACCTAGTCACTAGTTGAATTGCTAAAAGGGAAGAAGGCAATTGATGTGAAGTGGGTATACAAGGTCAAGCTGAATAAAAAAGGTGAAATGATTCGACACAAGGCAAGACTTGTAGCAAATGGGTTTCTTCAGAAAGAAGGAATCACATATGATGAAGTCTTTACACTAGTAGCTAGAATCGAAACAATCAGGGTGGTTATTGGTCTAGCCAATATACATAATTGATCATATGTCAGATGGACATGAAATATGCATTCTTGAATGGTCCTCTAAACAAAGAGGTGTGTGTAACACCATCAGTTGGGTTTGTGAAACCGAACTAAGAAAGGAAAGTATACAAGCTGCATAAATCCCTGTATGGATTAAAACAAGCTCCAAGAGTTTTGGACAAGAAAATAGACGACTTTCTAAGAGAGAAATAGTTTGAGAAATGTTCCACAGAGCATAAAGCCCTATATTTGTTTCCTTCATTCGATGAAGGTAAAGAATGAAAACTTATGGGCCACACTAATTCTAGTTGGTGTGGTGATACTGAAGATAAACAATCGACAGTAGGATATGTGTTCATGTTAGGTGGTGCACCAGTCACATGGAGTTTGGGAAAGGAACCAGTGGTAGCTTTATCATCACGTGAGGCAGAATACATAGCAGTTTCGCTATGTGCATGCCAAGCAACATGGATGATGAATCTAGTCGAAGAAATTAAAGGAAAGAATCACAGAGAAATGATCATGAAGATTGCCAACATGCCTGCTATCAACCTGACAAAGAATTTGATAGCACACGGAAGAAGCAAACACATCGAAATGAGGTTCCATTACCCGAGGGAGTAGGTAGGGAATGGAAAGTTGAGCCTGTAGCATTACATATCAGAGAATCAGATTACACATATAATGACGAAGGTTGTATAAGTCAAATTGTTTAAGAGATTAAGAATAATGAAGAATATAGATAGCTTAGACACAATAAATTAGGTGGTGTATTAAATATGTAATTATTTGTGTCGAAGTCGAAATAATATGTTTGTATTCGACGGGTGTCGAAATTAGTTTGTGTCAAAGATAGTTTGTATTTGTTATATTTGACAGAAAGTTAAATATAGCATGTCGAAACATGTAATTGAAACAGGTAGCTGTCAAAGGAGTCGACAAAGTCGAAGAAGATTGACTTAACTTAGTTTTAGTTAAGTTGGTTATTTTATTATTACTTGGAATGCAAGTAATTTCATCTATAAATAGAGAGGGTCTCTATTTCATTTGTAACTAAGTGAAAGATACATCTTTGTAATAACCTTGTGAAATTTCTGAAATCACAATTGTGATTAACCCACATAATCAAACACTTAGAGTGAAATTTGCACAACAATATTACATTATTCTTCTTCCTCCAGAATTTCTCTTATTTCTCACTTTCAATTGCATTGTTTTCTTCTTTCATTCTCTGTCTAGTGTAGAATCATCTTGCAACCAAGACGTGATTGTTTCACCTGAGTAAATAGTGAAGAACAAGATGTGTGATCAATCAGAAAGATTGATTCTTGTTCATCAGTTAACCTTAAGATTAGAGTTTTCCCCATTAATATTTTGTAGACTCAATGTAAGTTGATCATTGTTCAACCATGACAAAATAATTAAAAAATTTATTTAGTTATATTTTAATAGTAACAAAAATTTAATGGATAATACTAAGGAGAAGTTTGTCTTGTAAAAAGCAATCAAAAAATTAATTATTATTGATTATTTTGATTATTAATAAAAAGAATGCATAATTTGTAAGAAAAACTAGTAACAAACCTGTGTTCGCACGGGTTCCGTCTGGATTCATAATATGCTTTTTCAACTTTGAATTCATATTTTCAGATCGTTAATATTTAGAGAATTACAAATATAAGCTAATATAATTCACCAACATGTAATTCATTTATCGAAAAAGTACATTAAAAAACAAAGACAACATAAATAAAACATTTAATATTACACGTTGTGATATATCATTTGTCAACTTTGAAACTTGTTTTACGGATCATAAACATTCACAAAATTACAAATATAGACTAATAAGATGCATCAATCGTTATTCTTTGATGCAAGTACTATTTTTAAATATTTGTAAAAACAATACACTTATTTGATACCGTATAAGCGCTTAGAACCCGTGTATGCGTTTATAAAAATATATGTAACTTATTCTCGTTTATAAAAGTAATTGTATCAACAATAGACTTTTCCCGCTTATAAAAATATTTGCAACTTATTCCCATTTATAAAAACGATTGTATCAACAATAGACTTTTTTTCGTTTATAAAAATATTTGTAATTTATTTTCGTTTAAAAAAATAATTGTATAACAATAGACTTTTTTCTATTTGTAAAAATATTTGTGTCAACAATACACTTTTTTCCGTTTATAAAAGTATTTGTATCAATAATATATTTTTTCCGATTTATAAAAACGCTAGTATCAAAAATATAATTTAATTTAAAAAATAAAATAGTTAATTTAAAAATATATATTTCATCAATAAAACTTCACTTTAAGAAAAACTAAAACTTAACTTTGACATTGAAATAAAATAAATAAAAACAAATGATAATTATGATGAATAATAAAAGGCAACATTGATTATGAAAAAAATAAAAGAATAAATTGGTAAAATGATTTATTTTAGTAATAATGTGTATGCGTAAAGGTCATAAATTAACGGTTTTCTGCACAATGAAAAACCATAACGCTCGCAATTTAATTTACAGTACAATCAAAATTTATTGAGTGATTTAGGGCTTGTTTGAAAGACTTTTAATTTTTAGTTCTTAAAATCTGTTTTGTATATCTGTTTTAAAAAATTGTTTTAAGAATGAGAATAAGAAAAAAGTTGCTTGATAATCAATTTCTTGAAATCTGTTTTTAGGAGTGAGAAAATATATTTTATTATTTAATTTTTTTAAACTGTTTTAAAAATATAAAGATGATAAAATTCTTTGATAATTTAATTTTTAAATTTGATTATATTAAATAACAAAAAATCAGAAATAATTTTATGACCATTTAGTTTCTAACGAATAATTTTTTATTTATAAAGTATAGAGTTAAAGAAAAATTTATATCTAATCAAAGATGTTTATTATATAATTAAATATTTTTAATAACGTAGACTGATTGATAATATAAAAAATATTTACATTAAAGTTATTTATAAATTTAATCAATTATGAAATATTTAATATAATGAATTAATTTGTAATATATTATACAACAAAAAGAAGTTAAGAAAAGTATAGTCTTATAAATTATAAATAATTAAAGCTAATCTATAATATATCATATATTTTATAATATATTTTATTGTATATGTATATAAAGTATAAATCGGTGGTTGGTAGTAAAAAAAAAGTACGATAGAATTTATCAATCTAATTGTACAAAATTTTTTATATAATTATATTTGTGCCATTAGTAAAAAAGTGACATATTTTTTTGTGTTTTTTTATTCATTCTTGAAAACAAAACTGAAAAATGAAAAACAAAAATATATTTATATTGTTTTGGTTTTTTAGTTTTGAAAACTGAAAAATTAAAAATAATTTTGCAAAAATATTTTTAATACAAGTCATTCAAACAGGTTTTTTTATTTTTAAGTTTTTAAAATTTAAAAAACAGTTTTTAAAAACTAATTCAAACAAGCCCTTAGTTTCCAATTCAATAATAATTATTTAACTCAATAATAAAATGTTATTTGTCTCATAATATTGTGAATGTTTCGATTTTCAAAACTAAAACAGAAGTTAATATTATTTATTTATAATTTATTGGATAACTATTGTCTATTTAGATTTCAAATTTATAGTTGATTTTTAAATTATTGCCTCATAATAATGCCTTATTAGATTTTTAAGTTATTGTTTATTTAATGAATAGTTATTGTATATTTAAATTTGAAATTTATTATCTATTGAAATGTCTATATTGACTATAATGATATTATCTTGAAGATCAAAAGGAACGACCATAAAATTAGCAGCATAACACACATCATATACACCTTAATAAAGAAAACAACTAAAAACAATATGAAAGGATATCTACAACAACTGTGTGACAACAAAATTTCAATAGTCTAAATTCATTTAAATAAATGAACATACAAACTTCTTCAATTAAAAAAAGTATAAAGAAATGTTCCATAACTAAAATTGGATATAAAATAGAAATATACCTCCCTTCCCATTCTCAAATTCACTTAAATAAAAAGAAATGTCAGGTCTAAAATGTCGTTCATTTAATAAAATTAAACATAATAATAAACAAAACTTCAAACTCCTAAATGCTAAGCAACAACACATAAAGTAACCCCTCTTACATATGTTTCTCTAGTTTATTAATACATTCAGCTTTATCTAGTGATTTGTGGATCTCTTTTCAACTTGCTATCAAGTGCTCAAGATTAACAATCTTCAAATCATTTGTTATGTAAAAATAACATCACAAATTTCACTAAAATTATAAAACTCGCAACAAAAAGATTTTTCATTCACCAAATAGTTAAAAATTAGTGACTTTTCAGAATCAAATACATAAAAAAAAAAGGAAAACATTTCCACACACAGAAGAAAAAATCATGAATCAAAGAGAAAAAGAGAAAAAAAATTCACATTCTCATCAAAACTTCACCCTTCTGTCAACGATTTGTCATCATCATTCAATATCTTCAACTTTTAAACATTAATTTATACAATTCAATTTCCATGATCACCACCAGTGGAGCATTGAAAATTAAATAGAATGCTGAAATTTAGATAGACAATGTATTAGTTAAAATCTTTGTATTTATCTTATATATTGAAAGCTTCTTAAGAATAAAAAAAGAAATAGTTGAGCCAAACATTGTACTTCCCAACCTGATGCTCTCAAGTTAAGAAAAAGGGTTATCATTTGATCCATCTTCTTATCACCTTTAGGTCCGCTAAGATTCATTATTGGTGCATTTTGTTTTCTTTGGTCTGGTTCACTTATCATATTATTGGACACAAATTGATTGACACAAAATATAACAACTTGTAACAAAGTGCAACACAATCTCAGATGTTACAGTATTTGTATGTTGTATGAATGCTACAATATTTATCTTGTATCAAATTTTAAGAGATTTCAAATTGAATGAAATGAGAAAAAACATTACTTGTTAATGTAATGTTTGAGAGATTTTGTAAATTTAATTTTTATGCTAATAACAAAATAAATAAAAAAAATGAACAATTTATTGAATAAAATGGTTGTATAATTTATTTAGTAATGGTTTATTCTCCAAATTAAGTTTCTTACTTAACTTTTCATTAGATTCACTTGCTTTGTCATCGTCGGTTTAATCATTCTTACTCACTTCAACCCCATCAGCTTTGTCATTAGATGACTAAAAAATGTTGTTACTGAAACAGTGAAAACAAATATCAATAAGCATCACAACATAATATCAGAATTAAGATCCCAAACCCCTCTATAATAACACACATGTTTTCTAAATTCTGCAAAATGTTCCCAATATTTAATATCTATTTGAAAAAGAAATTAAAGAAAAACAAATGATTCCTAAGTTTGGAAAAATAATGGTCTGGATTCCCATTAGCTGATATTAAAGCAAAGAAAAATGGTTCAAATAAGTTGATTCATACCTTCTCAGTAAGGGGGTCGTGGTAGGAACCTACTACAGAATCAAACTTCATCTGCCTAGCCACATATCCATCAAATTATAGTTACAAATCACATGTAGTGCATTAAGGTTACATATCTCAGAATAAAAATATGTGATTCTAATCAAATTGAGATTGATGGCATTGACCTTGCGGCGAAAAATGAAAATATTTTCAAGAGGGGTTGCATATGAACAAAATTCATAATATTGAGTAATTATTCAACATAATTCAATTACAACTATGATTATGATGAATCCAATAAACCACGTGAAATGGAATAGTAATAATCTTACTGTTATATTTGGATTTTCAGTGACTAGAAAGTCAACAAATAATGTAAATGAAAATACGTTTAATGAACAAATATTAATGAGGTGTCTTTAAGAGAAACATTAGTTGAGTCATCGACAAGCTAACGACGAAAGCTCGATTGGGCCATCGACACATCGAGATATGGTTTGGAGGACTCTAAGGGGTAAATCCCAAAAAACCCAGATCTCTTGGAAATATGTCCAAAATCTTGAAAAGGACAGTCGACAGATACATGTTCAGATCTTGATGGGCATTCTCAACAGCATATTGGAGCAGTTATCGTCGAAAAATAGTGAAGAAGTTGAAGTAGCGGAAAATTAGTTACCACTCAACATGGGTTACAAGCAGATAGCGTCAAATCCTGTAGTGGTCATAAACGCCATCGACGATTACCTTATAAATAGAATAAGTAGAAGACTCATAAATGGGATTAGAGATTGCAAATTTTCATACATACTCTTTGTCATACCCCAATTTTGTCCCTACCCCGATACAATTTTCATCTGATCCATGACCCTATTGCACATGCATACATTCATTATTTCAAAAAATAAAATAAAAATAAAAAAAAATTAAAAAATGGGTAACCGGTTACCCTAATCAGGGTAACCGATTACCCAGACCAAAAACTGTTTTTTTGGCCATTTTGGGACTGTGTAACCGATTACCCTAATCAGGGTAACCGATTACACCTGCGCAGACAGCAGAAATAGCTCTGTTTTTTACCCAAAGGACCTTTTGGTTCACCCACTTCAACCCCTTTGCTTCCCCTATAAATAGAACACTATCCTCACTCATTTTTCAAGCTTGAAAGCCACAAAACCTCTGTCCAAATCACATTCAAGCTCCCTCTTGTCAACCTAAACCCTAACTCACTCAAACCCTCTTTTCTTCTTTGAACCACCCAACCACCATGTAAAAATCCACAATCTCCACACAACAAAAACAGTGGCAAACTTGTGATCTTCACTTACATAATCATTCACCACCACCACATAAACATATAACTTCTTTCCCTCCCATTTTTCTACCATAACAACCATATCCACCCTCTTCCAAGTTTTTGCTTCATTCTCAACCCAAACACAACAATAACCTAGTTTTGACACCACACTCTTGGTAATATTTTGGACTCAAACTCCTTAATATTTTTTGATTTTGTTTTATGTTTGAAAATGAGTTTTTACTTTTGGGTTGTGTTTTGAGAGAAATTTGAGTCAACTTTGAGACAAGTGGTTTTTGTTGAGTTTACACCCTTTTCAATCAAACTTTGTTTCTTGTTATCATTTAATATTTATTGTTGACTTGTTGATTTTATTTGGTTGATGAGATCTATTAGATCATGGCCATGGTTGTTTAGAGTTGATAAAACCTTCAATGTTTCAAACCTATTAATGATTGATCAATAGATCCTTCATGATACTTTGAGGCATTGATAGGTTACCTCTATTTCAATCATATTTGGGTCATTTGATACATAGATGAAACCATGTTTATTGTTGACTTGTTGTTACATTTATTTGGTTGATGAGTTCTATTAGATCATGACATGGTTGTTTATAGTTGATTGAATCTTCAATGTTTCAAACCTATTAATGGTTGATCAATAGATCATTCATGATACTTTGAGGAATTGATAGATTGCCTATATTTCACCCATATTTGAGTCATTTGATGCATAAATGAAACCATATTCTCTATATTAACTTGCTAATCCATTTGCTTATTGTTATTCTACTAACTACTAACTACTAACATTTATATTGTTGCACTTTAATTCCTTGCAATTTATTTTATTGTTACTAACCATTAACTACTAACTTCTAACATTTACATTATTGCACTTTACTTCCTTGCAATTTATTTTATTGTTCATTTACATTCACTAACCATTATTATTGTGATATTACCATTCTTTATCTTGTGATTTACTTTTATGTCATTACCTTGTAATTTACATTCAAGTACTCATTATCATCATCATTGTACAAACTCATTATGCATGTTTATTTACTTGTTATTTATTTTATTGTCATCATACATTAAAAATAACAAAAACATGATAAAATGGTAAGACCAAAAATATTCACTCCACTCTTAATCAAATTGGACTTAGAGGATTTCATCTTAGGACCTTTGCTTGGAAGTCTTCCTTTACTCTTTGTGATACTTTGTAAACACTTGGATTTTCATCCGCAACTTACATGCATGTCGTAAGAATGGCATCATGACACCACCTTAGGGGGACATGTTTGTAAGACCATTATCCTTTGTTTAGCTTAGGTCACTTTAGCACACAAAAGGCTTTCTCTTGGGCTACCTTACAACGAGACTCTTTAATTTCTTGTTGGTTATTTTGCATTCATGTTGCATAAGCTAAAATTCATAAGCAATCTCATTTTTGAGACCATTTTCATAATTCAATTCATATGCACATGTAAATACAAACCTTGGTCAATATCGAGTGCCCTTTTTCCAAATCAATTCAAAACACCCTTGTAAGTCGATCGCTTTTAAAGCATCGTCATCAACCTCACATAGCTTACTCTTGGGCTTTCTTACAATGAGACCTATTAGATTTTTATCGAGTAGAAGAACGATACACTAAATAAATTCACTTCATTCAAAACACAAATCTAAAACCTCGATCCAACGTCGAGTATTTTCTCTCAAACTCCATTGAAATACCCCGATTAAATCAAAACATTTTTTACAATAAGTTGAATGAAAAAAGGAGTTGACTTTGAGTTTTCAACTTCACTCCTCAATTGGAAGAATACGAGTTTTCTTACTAGGTCAGTCGAACAATTGTCATTTTCCGCCAAACATACAACTTAATCAAATCGCTTTCTTAACTATACAAAAAGGGAGATGGTTTTGAGCTTTCAACTCCTCTTCTCAAATGCTTGGATATGAGTTGTCTTACTCAGTCATTCAAATATTTTTCGTTTATTCTAAAAATACATCAACCATACACAACCTTATTTTCATAACTACTAAGGACGAAAAAGAAAGCGGTCTAGAGTCTTCTATTCTCTTTCCCGATTATTAGGATACGAGTTGTCTTACTCGGCTATCCGAGTATTCGTCATCCATTCAACAACACATTAACTATTATCAAGACCTTTTATAATTAAGTAGGAAAAAGAAAGTGGTCTAGAGTTTTCTATTCCCTTTCCCGATTATTAGGATACAAGTTGTCTTACTCGACTATCCGAGTAATCGTCATCCAACCAAAAATATCTTAACCTATCAAGTTTATCCTTCTCGCCCCTATGCAATAAAAACCAATCAAACAAAACATCCAACATATTAATCCAATTTGTCACCTCCGTGTGACATAAACTCTTTTCAAAAAGAACATTGTTTAATCCTTTCTAATGCGCACAACAAACCAATGCTTAAGCCTTCGCCGAGAGTAGACAAGCCAACGTTTAGCCTTTAAAACGCGATTTAAAACAGTTGTTCACTAAAAGACACCAACCAACCGTAGTCCCTGAACTACGAATGCTCTGACTTCCTTATTACACCATAAGGATACGTAGGCAGGAGATTGTTGTATCTTCGCGAGCACACTAATAAAAAAACCTCCCCTTTCCCTTTTCTAAGATTCCCATCCATTTCTATTTTCAACATTTTATAGCCCAAAGATAACAAAAAAACATGAATTAACACTCGAAACACAAATTAGAACTAAAAGGTTCATGTTGAGTACAACGGACGTAAGGGGTGCTAATACCTTCCCCTTACGTAATCCACTCCCGAACCCGAATATGGTTGCGACGACCATTATTCTATTTCCTAAAGGTTTTATAGATATTTTCCTATTCCTTTGTTGGGATAAATAAAGTTCGATGGAGAATCTGTTCGAACGTAATTTTTTCCGCGACCATCGCGAGGAATCGTATTTTTCGAGATGCGACACTCTTCATACCACTAGAGTACCCGAGTCAAAGAGCGAAACAGTTTAGTGAGAAACATGTATGCGTTTGCGTCCAACCTTTGTTCTTAGTCTTTTTGTCTCCTTAAATGGAACATGTACTTTTTCCTTTTCTTTATTTAATATTGTTGACTACACTTTACCTTATCGTTTATCACAACTTGACTTCATTTAAAGTCTTTTGTTACATTGCATTCAGTTCACACGCATGTGTGTTCACACAAATTATTTGCACAAATTGCTTTGAGATTTTTCGAGTTAATCCCATAGACTTTCAAACTCGTGATTGTTTACAAAAAAACACCGGTAAAAAAAATTGGCACGCTGTCATACCCTCAAATTTAACCTACCTCCGCATCACCCTCCATAACCCTAGTTCATTAGCATAAATCCCACACATATCATCTCATAAGCATTTGTACCTAATGATCCACAATGTTCCACAAACCAAAGGCACAAGGTTCATCTATGAAGCCTCAAAACCCATTAATCATGTTGAGGTGTGCCCAAGCCACCTCAACCCCATCTTCATCCTCAAGCATCCCACAAGTTTGGAGGATCATTCACGTTATCTCACTCACTCTCCAAACCCAAATTGGATGGTGAGTCCCCATTGAACACACATGAAGATTTATCTGGTCACCCAAGGATCTCAACCCTAGCTCTTGACCCTCTTGAGCTTGTACAAGTCATGGTTCACATTGAGTCTTGACCATGTCATTGAGGACCCATAAAATCCAAATTTTGTTCATACTCCAATCCTTTGAATCATCTCAATACACCCCTTACATCACAAAACCCTAATTTTCCTGGCCATGGTTCTTGATGAAACTTGTGATTCAAGAAACCCTATTTTGGGCATTCTTTGATCCTTGGCCTTGCTTCATTTGATCATTCTATCATATCACCATTCACTTACCATCAACTCAAGTCAGTTTCAAACACAATTCATCAATCAAACATCCATTTCATTCATGTAACAAGTCATTGGTTTGGTAATGGTTTTTGGACTTTCAAGGCATTGGATTCACCTATGAACATAACCTAAAATCACTCCACAAAGCTTGAAGCTTCATTTTACATCATGATATGATCATATGAGCTTCAAACATTCACCATGTGCCTTAAAAATCAAGAAATCACAAAGTGACATTTCTAGGTCAAGTTGGTTGGTCACATTTTGGCAAGAATGGCCTACGATTTGGTCCTAACTCCATAACTTTTTTATCTTTGAATCTTTTCAAGATATTCTTCGAGAAAAATGTCCTAATCGAGTCCCTCTCCAACTTTGCATCAAGGTCCAAGACCTAATTCATTTAGAAAGGACCTTAATTTTTGCATTGGCCAAGCTGGTCCAATGTGCCTAGCATGCCCTAGAAACATGACCATGACCACCACTTTACTACATTTCCATTTCCAAACCATAACTCCTTTTAACCTGGTTCCTTTTGCATTCGATCAAGTATATGGCAAGGAACATTTGGCAGAAACTTCATGCAAAATGCACGAGCCAATTTCATTTGGCCTTGTTTCAAAAATTGGAAATTGTCATTATACATAGGCCAGACCATAACCATTCAGGTCCCAATCCATTCCAATTTGATCCCTTTTGACTTTTAACATGTTATGCAACATACCAAGACCCAAATGGAAGTCAACTTTGGTGTGGAAAGCTTGCAAATCATGAAACCCGTTGCCATGTGCAAAGTTCAGTTTCCCCCCAAATTAGCTAAAGTCCAAATGCATAGCAGACCATTTCAATGCCCTTGGTTGTTATTGTTTAGTGCTAAGGACTAAAACCAGTTGGTTGGTGAAGCAAACTAGCTCAGAACATGCCAATTCGAATCCCCAAAAATCCATTCACAAGCATGCTTCGGACCACATGTATTTTATGAGAAAACCACTTCTTTTCTCCCTCTAAACCACTCCATCACCTTCCCTGTATATAGGGGAAGGTGTTCCACTTCAGAACCAAGCTTGAATAGCCAAGAATACCCTACTGCAAAACCAAGTTCTCCCTTCAAAAATAGAGATATGATTTCTGAGTTTCAAAGCTTTTCAACTCAAACCATTCACTCAGAATCCTTCCATAATTATCACTTAAGCTTTTCCAAACCCTAACTTATCTTCCCAACACCTCACTTGAGTTGCACCAACTCATCGAAGTTCACTTCTGAAACCGATTCCGATCAGGTAGCTACACTCACACCTTTCACTCAAACAAGTTACCAATCAACTCGAAGTCATCCACTGATCATTAACCCTATGGTTTGAGTACTGATTGTTCATTATCATTCATTTAATTTTTATTTTAGGTTAGCTTGTTCTTCTGATTTTTTTGCATAATACTCCACACTTAGAGTCAATTAGTGGCTCATGAGAATGGTGGTTAGTTCACTAAGGAGTTTGGGTGATGGTTCCATGTTTAAATCCAATGAAAAACACATGTTTTGAGGATTTGATTTTAGTGTCTCAAGGTTGAAGACGACTTGGTTGCACGCTTTTTGAATTTGAATCTATCTGTTACCTCATTTTGACTAGCCAACGTGGGTGCGCGCTTCCTTTTTAGCATGTGTTATATTATTTATTTATTTTTAAGTGCTTCTGAACACCACAAGAAGCTTGTCCAAGTGGATGGGGTTGTCCCCATGACCTCAGGGTCAGACGTTCAACCCCCAAGGCGCCCCTTTGTGTTTTTTTGCTTCTCATTTTCTTTACTTTTCTTTATTTTCCACTTACTTTTATCCATTTTCACTTATTTTTTTTTTACTATTTTTTTTTATTCTATTGAAAATATTCTAACACAAACTCATATTATTTTTGTCTCTACTATTTTATTATGCTTCATTTTATTTCATTTAAGAAATTTTTGAGGGACTTATGAGGTCTCGAACATTGATAGCTAATGAGGTCTATTAGGTCATGATTATGTTTTGATTAGGGATGTTTGAACCTTCTATGCTTCAAATATATCAATGAATGATCAATGGATTATTCATGATACTTTGAGGCATGGATAGGTTGCCTCTGTATCAATCACACTTGGATCATTTGACATATATATGAAGATTTTCTTATATACATACTAACTTGTGGTTTCATTTGATTCATTTTGTTTTTATTGTTATACTAACCTTCTAACTATTATGCTAACTTGTTCATATTGTACATTAACCCTTGCATAACTTGTCTAACTTAATCATCAATCAACTCATTAACCTTTAACCCTTGAGTTGATACAATATTTCTTTTGTCAAGCTATTGATAGATGGACTTGGGGTTTGCATAACTTTCATTGTTATAAATATATTGTAAGTTGATCAACTTACCATCTTCAATACTTTGCATCAATGCTAAGTTATCCCCTAATGCACCATATTTTGAATCTTTTGACCTAAGGATAGATAACCCTCAAGTGTTGGACTTGTACATACTACTAACCATACTTTACTTTACTAACTTTGATTACCACTAACCATTGTTATTGTGATATTGTCATTATTACTTTGTTATTTACTATTATGTTGTTACATTGTAATTTACATTCAAGTACTCATCATCATCATTGTATAAACTCATAATGCATGTTTATTATTGTCATTTATCTTTATTGTCATCATACATTAAAAACAACAAAAATATGATAAAATGATAAGACCAAAAAAGGTTCATTCCACTTGTAATTAACTTGGACTTATAGGATCTCATTTAGGAAATTTTCTTGGAGGACCTTTCCATACTTTGTGATACTTGGTTTTTAACTTTGGATTTCATCTCTAACTTACATACCAGTTGTAAGAATGGCATCTTGGAACTACCCTAGGGAGACATGTTTGTAAGATCATTATCCTTTGTTAGCTTAGGTCACTTTTGCACACACAAGGCTTTCTCTTGGGTTACCTTACAATGAGACCCTTTACTTTCTTGTTTGGTTACTTTGTATATCCATTACATTACCCAATTTCATAATCAAATAAACAAACCCTTGATTTAACCTCAAGTGGCATTTTCATAATCAAATTCAAAATATATTAAAACTACGATTAGTATTATGCACCACGAGCCTTAAGTGGTGGAAAATGAGTAAGAATGGAGTTTTCCTACTCTTACTCTGATTATTTTGGACACAAGACGCTTGACTTTTTGTCTAAAATTTTCACCTTCGCCCATAGACTTTAGTGCAATTTAATCACAAACTCTTTTTCATAAACCCTTATTCAAGATAAAAACAATACAACCCATCAAAACTCATTTTTATGCCTTAGGGAACCACACCGAAAACCCTTTTCTCAAAGTTAAAATCAACCAACAAACAAAGATTTTCAACTCTGAACTACGGAGATCTGATTCCTCATCACTCGATGAGTGATACGTAGACACAAGGGTCATAATCCTTGGCGAGTACAATAATAAAAACCCAGAGTCCAATCATTTCACACTCTTTTAGAAAATAAAGTAAGAATAAACAAATATATACCCACCTACGCGGATAACCTAAATGATTCCCATGGAGTACCATGGACGTGAGGGATGTTAATACCTTCCCCTTACATAACTGACTTCCGAACCCAAGTCTCAGTTGCAAGACCGATTCTTTATCATTATCCTTGCACTTCCCGTGTGCACCTTTTCTTTTTGAGGGTTTTATCGACTATTTCCCCTCTCCTCTCCCATAGAGGAAATCCAAATAAAATTCGGTGGAGACTTTTCTATTTTTCCTTATTCCTTCTCTTTGATCGAGGAGGCATTCACTCTTTAGTCCCAGTTTCGTTGCCTAAAACCCTGATGGCGACACACGCCCAATGGAACCCTTTTGTGCGAATACTTTTGCAGAAAAGTAGTGTCTTACACTTTGTATTTTATCTTCTATTTTTATGGTCTTCTGTGTTGTATGCACTTGAGGAGTGGTAAGCGTCTTTTCGGTATGTCTCGAAAAAACCAAACCCCCTCCCAAAGTAATACTCCAAATCCAAGAGGACAACCGACAGTTGCTACTGTTCACAGTTATATGGCTCTAACCTTAGTCAAGGAGATGCCCATTGTCATAAGCCAATAAGTGGCGTATTCTATACCGCTAGATGTGGGGATTTCATCATCACAAGTGTCAACCGCACCCATTTTTGTCAGGGAATTACATAATTCAGGAGACCAAAGGCCTCCTTATTTGGGCTTCTCGTTGCCTCAAAAGGAACAACCATATGGTATGCCGACTGCAATGATGGCAAGCCTGCACCCTAGTACGTCAATATATTCAGATAGCACGATGACAACATCATCTCCCTTTAACCCATATTTGGCTTCAACATCCACAATGGGAAACTTTGGAAAATTAGTACAACCACTAGGAGGAATAGCGCATTTTTCTACACAAGGTGCTTCGTCTTTAACCAATAACTCTCTCCAAGTCATGAGATAGTTAATGGATGAAATAAACCACAATATGGTTCACGTTATTACAAAATAGATAGGTAACGTGTTTACCCCACTTATAGAAAACACAACTAGGAGTTATCAACAACTAACCTACCAAATGGGTAGGATGACTGATTTTTTTGGGGCGTCACCAACTCTAATGCCTAACATTCCCCAGGGATTTAACCCTCAAGAAAATAGGATTGTTGAGAACGATCAAAGGTCGGAAGGCCTCGACATGGTTCTAGTGCAGCGCAATTAAGATGCCGACCAAGTCCTAAGACAAGCCCGACCAAACAACATGGAGGTACGAGATAATATCACCAACATCATCAAACATGTTACTTGGTACCAGACCGAGGCTGGTGATTTATCCAACAATGAGAGCTTGAAAATTAAGTATTTTCCAAACTCATTGACGAAGAAAAATTTCACATGGTTCAACCCCCTTCCCCCAAATTCCATATTTACATGGGCCCAACTAGAAAGTGCCTTTCACGAGCAGTTTTACATCGGACAATGTAAGATTAGCCTTAAGGGATTAGCCAGTGTAAAGAGAAAGGTGGCTGAAAGCATTGACGATTACCTCAATAGGTTTAGAACCTTGAAAGCGAGATGTTTTACATAAGTTCCAGAACATGAGTTAGTTGAACTGGTAGTATGGGGTCTTGACTACTCCATTAGGAAGAAGTTAGACACCCAATACTTGAGAGACATGGCCCAGTTAGCCGATAGAGTTCGACAAGTCGAACAGTTGAAAGTTGAAAAAGTTAGAACTTTGAAGTTCAATAAAAAGAAAGTAGCTTATGTCGAAGTCAACAACATAGGAAACTCATCCAACTTAGTGTACAAGTATGTAGAGGAAAACAAGGTCAATATGGCCGAACTAAATCTGAGGCCTCCCTATTCATGCAAGCTGCTAAAACCTCAAACGGGAAGAATCCCGTAGAACCTAAAAATGATTTTTTCTAGAACATATACCTTTTACGTTACCAAGTGTGGCAAAATATTTGAGTTATTAGATGCAGATGGACAAATCGTTGCCCCAAAAGGGACTAAATCCCCTTTATTAGAACAAAGAAAGAAAAAAGGTTTTTGTAAATTCCATAATTTTTTGGGTCATAATACTTCTCAATGTGTACTTTTCAGGGACTTAGTGCAATATTCTCTCAAGGAGGGAAAAATCAAGTTTGACGACAAGCAGAAACCACACCCGAAGGAGGAAAATGAAATAAAAACTGATGCTTTCTTTGTCGAACCAATGGACATCATGGTCGTCGACATTGTCGCTAGTGCTGGGGCTAAGGATAGAAAACTAAACGACGAGGATCAAACAGCAAAGGCATATCCTAAAGCTAAAGAGGAGCTAGTCGATTTTCTAAATCTGTATAAGTTAAAAAATTTAGAGGTAATGGTGTGTCCCAGGAGTATCATTGTGTTTGACAAGGAGGCTACTAAAGAGCTGGAGAGGACCAATCTCTACCAAGCCAAGAACTCTGTTTGACAAGACAAACCCAAGGAACCTTTCTCCAACTAAGGGAAAGGCCCAACAAATTTCCAGGGTAAGACTTATGTCCCTACTACAAGTGTATCTCCCAAAGAATGGTTACACCTTGCTCAGAAATCAGAAACTGGTGGGGGAAAATGGAAAATTGTGAATGTTGATGTTGGCTCCTTGTATCGATAAACTCTCAAGTCTCGAAAAATAACTCTTATGTCTCACAGAACTACATGGGAAAAAACCCCATGACCAAAACTCAGTGGAAGAGGCACTAGAGAAACAAGAAAGCTGCATGAGAGGCTGGAATTTCCAGCGGAAGAGATAACATTCGATCTGTCAATGAAGGTTAAAATAATCAATGGCCAGTCAAGCAAAGGTTGTTTTCCCATCTGATACCCATAAAAGATGAGAAAGAAATAAAAGACAAGGCAGTCGAAGGCACCGAGATAGAGACAGATGATTTTGATCAGGGTCTGAGCCAAAATTTGATATCATCTGTAATATGATATTTGTGTTGTCGTTAGAGTATGACACAATAACAGAAGTAATTGAGGAAGAAGGTCTCGATAAAGAACTTGCTACTCACAAACCTCTGTGCTATTACATGATGAATGACATTTCAGTGAATGAAGGCCATGCCATTTTTGAAAGGAGATACATGGCTATGCAACAACATCTGAAGCCTTTATATATAAGGGCCAAGGTAAATGGCGTAGGGAGCAACAAGGTGTTGATCGACTGTGGGGAGTATGATAATGTTATGCCCCAATCCCTTTTGGAAAAAATATGCAAATCTGCCACGAATTTGGCTTGTAACAACATGGTATTATCCAACTACGTAGGGAAAAACCAACAAACCCTTAGGGGTAATTCAAGTCGACATAGTGGTGGGAACCACCACAAGGCCAATGTTGTTTATGATGGTGCTGACTAAAGCGAACTACAATATGCTATTGGGCAAATAATAGTTGCATGGAGTAGGATGTGTACCCTTATTCATGCATCAACGAATCACCATCTGGAAGCCTGATTGGGTCATCAAAACCATCGAAGCGGATCCGAGTTTTTTAAGGGCAGATGTCAATCACATCGACAAACTCAACTTTGACTGTAAACTGACTAATATTTTGCCATGTAGACATGCCATAAGAGGGTATAACTTCGAGGGATGTGAATTAAGCTACATAGTGAACCTACACCCTCAATACGAGTTTGCTTGGGAATGTGAAACCGTCGTAGGATATAACCAATGGTCGAAATTTGATGGAGGTCATGATTGAGTCAGACTCGTTGGCTTGGATTTTGGCCTATGTGGATAAAAAAAATATATTGGTGGCCCTGAAGGCCGAATATCAACAAACATTGGTTATTGAAGCTATTAAGCCCGACAACTCTTGGGTACATCAATCTGGCTTTACCGGCCAAACAACCGTTTTTGAAAGCCAAAGGCTAGATTTTATCTATGATGATGAGCCTTTGGGGTTCGAGAAGGACCCAATGATATGAACCAGGAAAATGCATACGCATGATCCTTTACAAGAGGTGGACTTAAGAGATGGGACGACAAAGAGGCTGACATACATTAGTGCGAAAATCGACCCACACCTGAAAGCATAAGTGATCAAGGAATTGAAAGAATTCAGATTTTGTTTCGCCTTGGACTATGATGAAATGCCTGGGCTCAGCCGTGAACTAGTCCAACTAAAGTTGCCGATCAGACTTAACAAGAAGCCATTGAAGCAGTCCCCACAGAGGTTAGCGCCTAAAATCATGTCGAAGATCAAAGCGGATATCAAAAGGTTGCTCTAAAACAAGTTCTTTAGACCTGTTATGCATGTCGAATGACTTCATAATATTGTTCTAGTTATTAAGAAAAATGGTACCCTTAGAGTCTACATAGACTTTATAGATCTTAATTCTGCTACTCCCAAAGATGAATATCAAATGCCAGTGGCTAAGACGTTAGTCGATTATGCGGAGGGATTTCAATACCTAAGTCTCCTCGATGGATACTCTGGTTACAACCATATTTTCAATACAGAGGAAGACGTGGAAAAATGCATTTCGATGCCCGGGGGCCTTGGGCACATAGGAATGGTAATGATGCATTTTAGTATAAAGAATGCTGGTGCTACTTGAAATTTTGGTATCAGATATAAGATGTCGAAGGTAATGTCATGACACTAATATCTGTTAACACAAATAGGATAAAGATACATAATGGTAAAGCAAATGACACAAGCAATTATTAACCCAGTTCGGTGCAACTCACCTACGTCTGGGGGCTGCCAAGCCAGGAAGGAAATTCACTAAAATAGAATTAGTTCAAAGACTCTCCGTACACTTCAACAAGTTACAGTCTTTCTCACCTAATCTCTACCCGTGCAATTTTTACCTAAGCACTCTTAGATATGAGAACCCACTTACTTCCCTACAATCACACATGTGATCTTAAACAACAATCCCTTGAGAAAAGAAAATACTTTTCAATTACACACTCTTGATTTTACTTCACAGTTTCAATCAAGAAGACACACTCTTGATCTTGCTTCACAGCTTTGATCAAGAAGACACACACTCTTGCTTAACAGCTTTAGAGTGACAAATTACAATTACAAATTAGTCCAATTCAATCATCAATGGATGACTTGAATGGCTTACAAGTCTCACGACTAAACAGACACAACCCTAGCTCTCTCTCTTTATATTTCGCTCAATATTGGTTGTGTACTCAAACAGGTTTTCTAAGTCCCTTTTTATAGAAGCTTTCAGTTGGGCTTGGACATCTTGAAAACCCTAAATCTATTTTCCAATCAAATCTTTTTATAACAGCTGGTTAGATCTTCTTGGAAAATAAGTAAATCTGGTTGTAATCCATGATTGAATGCACCAGCTAATCAGATCTTCAATCATACAAAGATTACCATTAATTGTGCAATCACAAAACACCAGACATTCACACTGAATGTTCTGTGTACAGGATGTCGTGACATCGGGTCTGACATCCTGGAAAAATCCTACATAATCCAATAATTCCTTTTATAACTTCCAGCAGGTACAACCATATCAGATGCCATGACCTTGTGTATGTCATCTGAAACAATCCTGCATGAACATATCTTTCATTTAAGCTTCAACATGTACATCCAATATCAGAAGCCATGGCATTGTATGTGGCATTCTGAAACAATCCTGCATGAACATGTTCTTGAACTCCAGCAGGTACATAGGATATCTCATGTTAAGACATCACACATAACATCTTGTGAACACTCTTTGTTTTACCAAAATTGTTATCAACACTTAGAATCAACAAACTCCCCCTTTGGCAAATTTTGGCTAAAACATATATCTGTCCTTTTTGTTCACAAGGTAAACTATGAGCAGTTAAACAACTTAACAGTAGTTTAAACAGCAGCAGAACCAAAACAATTACTAGCTATAGCTACTAGTAATACACACATGCACAAGGGTACTTCTCCTCCCCCTAAATATGTGCAACACAAACAGAATTACTAGTTATGGATGCAACTAGTAAGACACACAAATGCACAAGGGTACTCCTTCTCCCCCTAAATCTGTGCACACAACAAACAATCTCCATGAACATAATAGCTACTGTAACTCCAGCACCTGTACCAGCCAGAATGTCATTCTGACATCTGCTTCAACATCAACACCTGTGCACCATATCAGACATCGTCTTTGACATCTGTAAACAGAACAACATTCTATTTTAACACCTGTGCACTTCCTTCAATAATAGTTGTCCTTCAGATCAGCTACATACATCTCACAACTTCCACAACAACTTCCATATCAGCACTTCTCCCCCTTTTTAGTCAAAATTGACCAAATGTGACCTTTTTCAAAAACAATAAAACTTCAGTCTTTCAAACATCAGCATCAGAATAGCTTCCAGCCACACAGTCTAGTCTTCGCCACAACACAGTTTACCCAGTCAGAACTATCCTCTGGGATAACCACAAACTCCTTTACTTGCTATAGGTTCTCATGAACACAGATCCCCAACTTCCCCCTTAAACTTTCAAACTTATTGGCATCCAAAGCTTTAGTAAAAATGTCTGCTAATTGCTTTTCAGTAGTAACATGCTCTAGAGTTATGATCTTCTCTTCTACAAGTTCTCTAATGAAGTGATGACGAATGTCAATGTGCTTTGTCCTGCTATGTTGAATAGGATTTTTGGAAATATTTATGGCACTCAGGTTATCACAGTATAATGTCATGACTTCTTGTGTGACATTGTATTCAGACAACATCTGCTTCATCCAGACCAGTTGAGAACAGCTACTCCCAGCTGCTACGTATTCAGCTTCAGCAGTGGATAGAGATACACAGTTTTGTTTCTTGCTAAACCATGAAATCAGATTGTTCCCCAAAAAGAAGCATCCCCCAGATGTGCTTTTCCTATCATCAGCACTTCCAGCCCAGTCAGCATCACAGTAACTAGTCAACATGGATCCCGATCCATGAGTATACAACATCCCATAGTCACTGGTGCCATTGACATATTTCAGTATTCTCTTCACTTGGTTTATGTGACTGACTTTTGGTTAAGCTTGATACCTAGCACAAACACCTACAGCAAATGCAATGTCAGGTCTGCTTGCTGTGAGATATAGCAAACTTCCTATCATACTTCTGTATAGACTCTGATCTACATTGACACCATTTTCGTCTTTGGAGATTTTCACATGAGTAGAAGCAGGTGTCCTTTTATGGCTTACATTTTCCATGCCAAACTTCTTCACAATGTTCTTGGCATACTTGCTTTGAGATATAAAGATAGAGTCTTCCATCTGTTTGACTTGTAGCCCAAGAAAGTAGGTCAGTTCTCCAACAAGGCTCATCTCAAACTCAGATTGCATTTGTCTAACAAAATGTTCAACCATCTGTTCTAACATCCCACCAAATACAATGTCATCTACATATATTTGTGCCACCATGAGCTTTCCTCCTTCGTTCTTTACAAACAGGGTTTTGTCAATACCTTCTTTCCTGTATCCATTGTCAGTGAGGAACACTGTGAGTCTCTCATACCAAGCCCTGGGAGCTTACTTCAACCCATATAGGGCTTTCTTTAATCTGTACACATGTTGTGGAAGATTTGGATCTGTGAATCCTTTAGGTTGTTCAACATATACTTCTTCATTTAAGTAGCCATTCAGGAAGGCACTTTTTACATCCATTTGAAACAACTTGAATTTCAGAATACATGCCACTCCAAGCAATAGTCTAATGGACTCAAGGCGAGCTACAAGAGCAAATGTTTCATCAAAGTCTACTCCTTCAACTTGAGTATATCCTTGAGCTACTAATCTAGCTTTGTTTTTAGTAACAACCCCTTGTTCATCAGATTTATTCTTATATACCCACTTTGTTCCTATGACATTTACTCTTTCAGGTCTAGGAACCAATTCCCATACTTCATTCCTCTTGAATTGGCCTAACTCCTCTTGCATGGCATTGATCCAGAACTCATCAGTCAAGGCTTCCTTGATATTTCTGGGTTCAATCTTTGACACAAAGCAGCCATGTGAGATCACTTCCCTTGATCTAGTAGTGACTCCTTTATCTGGATCTCCTATGATAAGATCTTTGGGATGATCCTTCTGAGTTCTGATAGAGGGTCCCTTGTTGATTTTGTCATCTTCAGGTTCAGCTTGATGAGGTTCTTCTTCCTTATTTTTGTCTGAGAAGTCATCTCGAGAATCATTCAGAGATGTCTCGACATCGTCTGTGACATCCGTCTGTTGGTCATCAACCACAACATTAATGGATTCCATCAATACATTAGTTCTGGAATTAAAGACCCTGTAAGCTTTGTTGTTTGTTGAATAGCCCAGAAATATTCCTTCATCACTTTTGGGATCCATCTTCCTTCTTTGCTCACGATCAGCCAAGATATAGCATTTGCTACCAAATACATGGAAGTATTTGACTGTAGGTTTTCTTCCTTTCCAGACTTCATAAAGGGTTGTGGGAGTCCCTTTCTTTAATGTCACTCTGTTGTGAACATAGCAGGTTGTGTTCATGGCTTCAGCCCAAAAATGATAGGGCAATTTCTTAGCATGAATCATAGCTCTGGCTGATTCTTGAAGAGTCCTATTTTTTCTTTCCACCACACCATTTTGCTGGGGAGTGATGGGAGATGAGAACTCATGATGAATTCCTTCTGAAGAGCAGAATTTAGCAAATTTGCTGTTCTCAAACTCCTTCCTATGATCACTTCTAATTTTGACAACAGGACTTTCTTTTTCCCTTTGAAGTTTCAGACAAAGCTCCTTAAAGACTTCAAATACATCAGATTTTTCTCTTATAAAATTGATCCAGGTGTATCTGGAGAAATCATCCACCACCACATATGCATATTTCTTCCCACCAAGGCTTTCTACTTGCATGGGTCCCATCAAGTCCATATGAAGGAGTTCCAGGACTTTGGTAGTTATGTCATGTCTGAGCCTCTGGTGTGACATCCTTGTTTATTTTCCAATCTGACATTCTCCACAGATTTTTCCCTCATCAATCTTTAAGTTGGGAATTCCTCTAACAGCTTCAACTGATATGATCCTCTTCATACCTTTAAGGTGTAGATGGCCAAATCTTTGATGCCATATCTTCACTTCTTCTTCTTTGCCTAAGGTACACATTGAAGAGTATCCAGTTTCTTGAGAGCTCCACATGTAGAAGTTGTCTTTGGACCTAACTCTCTTCATGATTACTTTATTTTCTTTGTTAGTAATCAGACATTCAGTTCTGGTGAAGTTTACATTCAGACCTTGATCACACAGTTGACTGATGCTTATAAGATTAGTAGTTAATCCCTTAACAAGTAGGACATCATCAAGGTCAGGAACTCCAGGGCAATCCAGCCTACCCATTCCCTTGATTTCACCCTTTGCACCATCACCAAAGGTAACATAACTCATGGCATGAGGATGAAGTTCAGTTAGCCGATTTTTGTTCCCAGTCATATGTCTGGAGCAACCACTGTCAAAATACCAATCTTCTTTGGCTAAAACTCTGAGGGAAGTGTGAGCTATTAGACTTGTGACCTTTGTCTTAGGAACCCATTACTTTTTGTTGACAGTCTTGTGATGCTTGGACCTTGATTGGTATTGAGACTGAACAGGGCCAGGATAGCCACATAGCTTATAGCAGAAGGGCTTCAGGTGGCCAAATTTTCCACAGTATTGGCATTTCCATCTTTGATGCTTCCCTTTTTGCTGTTGTGACATCTGATGTGACATCTCAGGTTTGCTTTTAACATGGATGCACTTAGATTTGGATTTTGGTTTGCAACCAGTGTAACTGCACTCAGCCTTGAATCCAATGCCAAATTTGTTTCCTGTTATTTGGCCAGTCTAGAGAATCTTGTCTAAGATGGCAGATACATTGTTAAGCATTCTTACATACTTAGTCATCTCATCTAGTTTGGAATTCAAGAATACAACTTCAGTCTTCAACTTTGAGATGGTTTCCACAAACTCTTCCTTTTCATTTTCCAGCTGAGCTATCACTTTCTTCTGGCTTTCAACTTGTCTGCACACTCCTGCACTTCTGTGGCACAACTCTTTGTAGGTAGTGGCCATCTCTTCAAAGGTTCTTTCATCATCAATTGACTCTTCCTCAGACCCCCATCTTCATGTCAATGCAGTCACATGGTTTGTAGCTTCTTCTGTTTCACTTCCATCAGACCAAGAGGCCACAAGACTCCTCTTTTGTTTCTTGAGGTAGGTCCCACATTCAGTTTTAATATGACCATACCCATTACACTCATAGCACTGAACTTCTTTGGGCTTTTCTTCAGACTTTGTTTTCTTACCAAAGCTGCTGGATTTACTGATGTCAAATGTGATGTTCTTGACATTGCCCTTTGCTCTCACATCTACCTTTTTCGTCAGTCTGTTGAATTGTCTTCCCAACATTGCTATCTCATTTGCCAGGTCTTCATCACTATCTTGACCACCTTCCTCATCTTCCTCTTCAGTGTTTGACATAAATGCTATGCTCTTGGCTTTCTTTTCAGCTCCATCACATATTCCCATCTCAAATGTTTGGAGGGATCCAATTAGCTCATCAACTCTCATATTTGAGATGTCTTGAGATTCTTCTATGGCTGATACTTTCATAGCAAATCTCTTGGGGAGCGACCTGAGTATTTTTCTTACTAACTTTTCATCTGACATCTTCTCACCCAAAGCTCTAGAGGCATTGGCAATTTCAAGGATACTCATGTAGAATTCATGAATATTTTCATCTTCTTTCATCCTTAAGTTTTCAAACTTGGTGGTGAGCAGCTGTAGTCTAGACATTTTCACTCTAGAGGTGCCTTCATGAGTGGTTTTGAGAATGTCCCAAACATCTTTAGCTACTTCACAGGTGTTTACTAATCTGAAGATGTTCTTGTCCACTCCATTGAAGATGGCATTCAATGCTTTAGAATTTCCAAGGGCTAGGTCGTCCTCCTCCTTGGACCATTGTTCTTCAGGCTTTTTCTCAGCAGTGGCTTCTCCTTCTTTAGTAACTACAGGGTGCACCCAGCCTATCAACACAGCCTTCCAAGCCTTGTTATCAAGAGATTTTAAAAAAAGCTACCATTCGAGGTTTCCAATAGTCATAGTTAGAACCATCCAAAATTGGGGGCCTATGAACAGATCCTCCATCTCTCTCCATTGTACCAGAAAGTATTGTCCCTAGATCTCACCCAAAACCAGAGCAGGATGCCTGCTCTAATATCAATTGAAATTCTGGTATCAAATATAAGATGTCGAAGGTAATGTCACGACACTAATATCTGTTAACACAAATAGGATAAAGATATAGAATGGTAAAGCAAATGACACAAGCAATTGTTAACCCAGTTCGGTGCAACTCACCTACGTCTGGGGGCTACCAAGCCAGGAAGGAAATTCACTAAAATAGAATTAGTTCAAAGACTCTCCGTACACTTCAACAAGTTACAGTTTTTCTCACCTAATCTCTACCCGTGCAATTTCTACCTAAGCACTCATAGATATGAGAACCCACTCACTTCCCTACAATCACACCTGTGATCTTAAACAACAATCCCTTGAGAAAAGAAAATACTTTTCAATTACACACTCTTGATTTTACTTCACAGTTTCAATCAAGAAGACACACTCTTGATCTTGCTTCACAGCTTTGATCAAGAAGACACACACTCTTGCTTAACAGCTTTAGAGTGACAAATTACAACAACAAATCAGTCCAATTCAATCATCAATGGATGACTTGAATGGCTTACAAGTCTCACGACTAAACAGACACAACCCTAGCTCTCTCTCTATATTTCGCTCAATATTGGTTGTGTATTCAAACAGGTTTTCTATGTCCCTTTTTATAGAAGCTTTCAGCTGGGCTTGGACATCTTGAAAACCCTAAATCTATTTTCCAATCAAATCGTTTTATAACAGCTGGTTAGATCTCCTTGGAAAATAAGTAAATATGGTTGTAATCCATGATTGAATACGCCAGCTAATCAGATCTTCAATCATACAAAGATTGCCATTAATTGTGCAACCACAAAACACCAGACATTCACACTGAATGTTCTGCGTATAGGATGTCGTGACATCGGGTCTGACATCCTGGAAAAATCCTGCATAATCCAATAATTCCTTTTATAACTTCCAACAGGTACAACCATATCAGATGCCATGACCTTGTGTATGTCATCTGAAACAATCCTGCATGAACATGTCTTTCATTTAAGCTCCAGCAGGTACATCCAATATCAGAAGCCATGGCATTGTATGTGGCATTCTGAAACAATCCTGCATGAACATGTTCTTGAACTCCAGCAGGTACATAGGATATCTCATGTTAAGACATCACACATAACATGGGCTTAAAATGAATCCATTAAATTGAATTTTTTTTGTTCATGTAGGGTACTTTCTTGGTTTTGTCGTCCATAATAAGGGTATAAAGATAAACTCAAACAAGGCGAAAGCCATACAAAATACTGAGTCTCCGACTAGCAAGAAACAACTTCAATCCTTGTTAGGAAAAATCAACTTTTTGAGAAGATTTATTTCAAATCTAAGTGGCAAGACAAAAGTATTCTCACCACTTTTATGATTAAAGAAAGAAGAAGGTTTCAGGTGGGGACCAAAACATCAATAAGCCTTCGATGAAATTAAGAGGTACCTATCGAAACCTCTAATGTTGTTACATCTCATGAGGAACAAAGCCATGAAGTTGTACATTTATGCATCTTACTCGACATTTGGGAGTATGTTAGCCCAAGAAGATGACGATGGTGTTGAAAGAGCCATTTATTATTTATGTCGAATCATGAATGATGCTGAGACTAGATACACTATGGTAGAAATTTTTTGTTATCTTTATGCTTTTATTGTACCAAACTCAAGCATTATATAAAATCTTCAGATGTGGTTGTTTATTCATACTTCGACATAATTAAGCACATGCTATCGAAACCAATTTTACATAATAGAGTTGGAAAATGAGCATTAGCCCTTACCGAATATTCTGTAACTTATACGCCTTTAAAGGCCTTGAAAGGAAAAATTGTTGCTCATTTCATAGTAGATCATGCAGTAATGGAAATAGCGCAAAACTATGTTGAGTTCTCGACATGGAAACTATATTTTGATGGTTCCATCCATTCTAAACGAACGGGCGTGGATATTTTCTTCATGTCCCCAGAAGGAATTCCTATTAAGTATAAGGTCAAAATAAATGCCTATTATTCCAACAACAAGGTTGAATATGAAGCCTTGATTACAAATCTTACCATATTATTAGACTTAGGGGCAACCAGAGTCGAGATCAAAGGTGACTCCTAACTGGTAATAAAGCAATTAACAAAGGAATACAAATGTATTAAAGATAACCTGTTAATATACTTCGTCAAGGAAAATTCAATGCTTAAACAATTTAAAACTTTAGATATTGAACACGTACCAAGAATACGCAACCAAGAGGCCAACGATTTGGCCCAGGTAGCTAAGGAAAAATTAAATAACTTGACTGAGGTGAAAGACAAGTTGGCATCAATTAGCATCATCCGACCAGAGTTGTCAACGCCAAAACTGGTGGGGGCAGAGGAGTTACCAGAATTTTGTAAATTTTTTGAATCTTTTGCCACCGATAACATATCAAATGACAATTGGCGAAGAGAGATTGTTGTGTCGTCATCATTGGAAACGAGTTGTTCAAAAAGACTCCAAAAGAGGTGTTGCTCAAATGCATTAGCGACAGCGAAGCCTACTTGGAAATTTCTGACACTCACAGCGAGTTGTGTGCCGCTCACCAATCAGTCCATAAAATGAAATGGTTGTTGTGTCGACATGGGGTATACTGACCCACAATATTGAAAGATTGCATCGAGTTCGCTCGAGGATGTCAAGAGTGCCAACAACATGGAGGAATACAACAGTGCCCGCCAGCGAATTACATTCGATCATCAAGCCATGGCCATTTTAAGGATGGGCGTTAGACCTAATGGGTGATATAAAGATGGCATTGATAACGCGAAAATGTGTTGTATTTTTGGCTCCACATGCATTGCTTTTTACTCAATTAACACTTATTATTACGCGGTATTGTATGTTTATTGTAGGTATTTATCGATTAAAAGGTTTACCGCAAGCAAAATGGAAAATAGCAAAAAGGAAAGAAAAAGGGAAGAAAGAAAGAAGAAAATGAAGCTTTCAAGGAGATAATGGGCCACAAAAGCAAATGGGCTTGTGGCGCCCATTATCCAAGGAGTGTGGCGCCCTCCACATTGGCCCAAAGGGTAGGTGGCGTCCGCCACCAACCCTTGAGAAGTGGTTTTCTGTTGCTACAAAGGTGGCGCTTGCCACTCATTATTAAGCTAGGGTTGTGGCAACCACCACAACCTAGTCTTCCACCTTTTTCTCCACCTTTTTAGCCACGAAACCACCCACCTATGCTACAAATGAGGAATATGGAAAATATATATAAAGGACCTCTCAGACTCGCACGAGAACCTCTCTTCTTCCAGTTTTCAAGTTTACGATTATTTTTTTATTCAGCATTACTTTCTTTTAGTTTTCTAGGCAGTTTTCTTACTATGTAAAAGTGATAGTTTCTCCACATCGGGAAATATTATGGTTTATTATTTTACGCATTTGGGATTCAATTGTAAGGGTTATTCATTTCTAAAGCCTGCCGAAATTATTTTAATCGAAGATGCAAGATTCAGTTCCAGTTCTTAAATTGCAATCCAGGTTTTATTTTGATTACTGTTTTATTTATTTATTCATTATTGCATGTTTAATTTCCCAAATACCATGTTTGTTACCGGATCCATGTCCGACTAAACCCTTAGGTATCGGTATGTAAAGACCGTCAAAACGACGGGATTCAATAAATAATTGGTGTTAGTTTTTATAAAACTTGTTTTTCCGGTTTTTAGTTTCTTATTTTAATCAAACTGTTTTTCGTACGAGAGTACAAAACAAACTAAGGTTACAGTCAACAAGAACGAGAGTTTGAGATTTTAACGAGATAGCTGAAACTAGGCATTAATCCTAAACACAGCGAGAGTGTTTTAGGATTAATTAGACTTTATTTATATTCAAAAATTACTTTTAAATTCAAAATGAGACCGCGAGAGCCAAGCATTCTGGTTTAGGAGTATGGTCAGAGTCAATAAAAATAAGAGTGTGAGACTAAGTCCTTTCTATAAAAAATTTCTACTGAAGAATATTTTAACGAATAAGATTACACCAACTATCTATCGAATCCCCGAAGTTTGAGGTATTACATACCGATATCCCCTATATCCCATATCTTTATTCTATTTATGTTATAGTTATTTCTCTTCATCCCTCCAATCAGAGAATAATCATCAGCCTTAGATTTACATAGCAACATTAGACCACAATACGTTCGATTATTAGTCCTTGTGGGTTCGATAATCTTTAAAACTACGTGATAGGACTGTGCACTTGCAGTCACGCTTCACATAGACTTACTAAGTCGCGATCAAGTTTTTGGCGCCGTTGCCGGGGACTAATTTAGTCGATATCGTAACTCCAGTGTTGCCCAGTATAGACTAAGGCACTTTTTTCTCTATTAGTATGTATCACCCAAATTTTCTCTATGATTATCACTCCCAATATTTTGAGGAATCGCAAGATTCCTATAAATCCCACCTGGAAATATTAATGGAGGATTTCATTGAGAAGCAAACTCACTCTAGGATGGAATTTATGATGGAACGCTTTGTGGCTACACAAACTCTTCAGAATGAAGAATTTAGAAAACAAAGTCTCTATACCAATAAAACCCTTATGCAACTGAACACTGTGGTCGAGTCCCTCGTCACTCACAATGAGGCATTGGAGACTCAAGTCTCCCTTCTTAGGCAGACATCTCTAGGACCATTCCCAGAGAAACATGCGGATGTTGTAACAATCACCAGTGAAAAATTTACCGAAAATCCTAAGGAGAGTGATAATGAGGAGGGTTCAGGTGAGAAGAGAGTAGTGATTGAGAAAGAACCACCGACACCACCCGAGAGGGAGGTTGTCAAAGAGGTAGAGAAAGAAGAACTATGTGTTGTTCCTCCTCCCTATAAATCACCGATTCCTTTCCCGCAAAGGTCTGTGGAAGTTAAGGTAGACCCCAAATCCGAAAGATATGAAGAGCTATCGGAAAATATCCACACCAATGCACCTTTATTTGAGACCCTGAACAAGAAAAGAAAATTAAAAGACCATGAAACTAGGGAACTCATTAGTATAAAAAGGGGAAATTATACTTTGAGGTGGTGGATGAAAAAATTGAACCTAAACCTGAAAAGCTAGCTCTCAGGATAGAGCCAGAACATCTACCACAAGTTCAGAAGGATAAACCACCTCGCAGAAGAAAAAGAAGAAAAGGTGATGGATATGAGAGATGGATTGATAAGTGACCATGGAAATCAAGGAAAAGTGAAAAGTTTGACCGAGGATTGATCCTCGAAAGATGCGTAAAAGTGAACCTCGTGCTAAACTGGAAAAAATGCCATTTCATGGTCCAACAAGGAATCATGCTCAGACACATAGTATCCGACAAGGGGATTGAAGTCGAATAGGCCAAAATAGAAGTCATAGAAAACCTCCAGCCTCCGAAATCACCAAACCACTGACTGGCTTATTGATGAAAGATGCTGAGTTCATCTTTGACGACAAATGCCTAGCTGCGTTTGAACAACTGAAAACAACTCTTATTACCTCACCTATCATGCAACCACCCGATTGGAGATTACCTTTTGAAATCATGTGTGATGCTAGTGACTATGCTGTAGGTGCAGTCTTAGGACAAAGAAGGGACAAGAAACTTCATGCAATATACTATGCAATTAGAACCCTAGACCCTGCACAGATGAACTATGCCACCACAGAAAAGGAACTTTTAGCCGTAGTGTTCACTCTGGATAAATTTGTTCCTACTTAGTATGAGCAAAGATAATTATCTATACCGATCATGCTGCAATTAGATACCTGTTAAACAAAAAAGACGCCAAACCAAGACTCCTAAGGTGGATCTTACTATTACAAGAGTTTGACCTAGAAATCAAGGATAAAAGGGGCATTGAAAATGTTGTGGCCGATCACTTGTCAAGAATGGAAGGTATAGAACCTGAACGAGCGCCTATAAACGATGATTTTCCGTACGAAAGACTCATAGCCCAATTAGAAAGCAATACAACTAAAGGTGTGTTAACCCATAAAGATACCAAAAACAAACGAAGTAGTGGAAGCAATTTACAACCAAACCACACTACCATGGTACGCTGACTTCGTCAACTACTTAGAAGCTAGGGTGCTTCCGCCTGACTTGACATACCAATAAAAGAAAAAATTCTTCCACGATCTTAAACACTACTATTGGGATGAGCCTCTACTTTTCAAGAGAGTCGCCAACGACATTTTCTGTCGATGTGTCCCAGAAGATGAGGTAGAAAACGTAATTTCCCATTGTCATTCTGCTCCTTATGGAGGACATGCAAGCACCTCGAAGACTTACGCTAAGATCTTGCAAGCCGACCTCTTTTGGCCTACTATGTGGAAAGATGTCCACATCGCGATCACAAATTGCAACCGGTGTCAATGCACTGGAAACATATCTAGACGCGACGAGATGCCGCTTAAAGGCATTTTGGAAGTAAAAGTCTTCGATGTTTGGGGAATCGATTTTATGGGACCTTTCCAATCTTCTTTTGGTAACAAGTATATCCTTGTTGCGGTCGATTACGTATCAAAATGGATTGAGGCCATAGCCAGATGAACACACCATGACCAAATTAGGTATAAGAGACAGTGTTATGTTCCTATCTTCTTCAGAGGAAGAGCTCAAAGGAGACGTTTTGAGGCTCTATTTCAGAGAGAAATGACACTAACCTTATACCTAGATGAACACACCATGACCAAATTAGGTATAAGAGACAGTGTTATGTTCCTAATTAACCAACTAGGCTGGGACACCTTTGCTATCAAAAGAAAATTTAGTTCCATCAGTAGGTTGAATTTAGAATTCCTAAGCTCCCTAGTGTACCTGTCAAACCATGGTATGGGATTTAACAAAGGCCTAATCACCTTTAGGTTGTTTGATAAAGACTACCGCTACACCCACAGAGAAATCGCTGAACTCTTAGGATGCCCTAATGGTCCTGATACCTTTACCATTACACAGGAAGACAGACTTGTAGACCATCAATTAGATCTCTTTTGGGGTAGTATCACAGGAAACGACCATCCCGAGCCAGACCTTATGCATTCAGAGAACATCTGTAACCCTGTGATTCGTTACTTCCATAAGATCCTAGCTCACACCTTGTTTGGAAAAGAGTAGAACAGAACCTTTGTGTCCAAAGACGAACTCTTCATAATGTACTGCGCATCACCGACCCGACCTGTTAACGCTGCTACGTTTATGATAGCTAATTTGTACCGTATGGCATAAGAGGACTATGGACCAATTTTAGTGGGAGGCTTAGTGATCATGATAGCAAATGCCATCGAACTGAGACAACCACTTATCAGGCTCACCCGTTTAGGTGGAATACGACCAATGAATATTGACTTTTTCTTCGACACCAGTATCATTAGGAACCTAGGTCCAGATGTGTTTGAATTTCTAATCAACCGCGAAGTAGTACACTTGTTTACCCTGCCAGAACCTAGAACGAGTGTACATGATAGGAACAACTGGCTCTATGATTTGGATGGACCACCAGATGCACCACCTTCTCCTCCAGAGACACCCCAAATCTACGACCACTATGATAATTATCTCTTTGATGCTGAATCACATGCCCCAGTTATACCTGTTGCACATCTCACCGATCATGTTGCTGCCATCGAAGCTGTTCAGTCAGACGTCACCAATCTGAGAGGCGAGCTGAGCACACGTGGAATTCCACGACTTTATGGATGTAGTGACAGAGAACCTGGATCATATTTACCACCACTTCTACTCGTTCATTCCTCCTACCAGCAGTCGCCGTAATGGTTAATTTATTATAGTACTACCGATTTACTGACTTTTATTTTATTTTATTTTCTTGTTTGGAATTTTATTATTATTTTCTTTTACACATTGAGATTTATTTAATTACTTCATTTCTTTTTATTCCAGTAGACAAATTATTGCATCTTTTCCCGTCTACTCGATTCTTCTATTCGTTAATTCTGCGATTAAATTCCATTCCACTATATCATGTTTATTATTCCCATACACTATATATTATTGGTAAACTAAATTCCATTGAAATTTTATGGTCAAAGCAAATAAAAGCATACACATGGGAAACCACACTGCATGTGGCGCCTGCCACACACAGTTGTGGCGTCCATGTGAGGGCTGTGGCACCCGCCACATGGCCCATAGTGGCGCCCGCCACCAACACCAAAAGTGGTGCAAGCCACTACACAAGCCTGCATACGCAGGCTATGTATTTTGACCATTCATATCACCTTTATGATGTTGTCCCTTGCATGCAAGACAATACTTTAATGCCATTCAACCATTTTCAACAACTCTTTGACCAAGACATAAAAAACCGTAAATGCTATTTATTTACCAATTAATTTTCCAACCACCATCACCTCTATATAAACCACCAACATTACCTCAACAAACCACACCTCTCATTTACATATTTCTCTCCTCTCTTGCTCTATTCTCACTATTACACAAGGAGTGTGAAATCCATTATGGCACAAATGAGGGAATACGAAATAGTGTTCAGAAACGGAGAGCCAGGAGAGTTACAAGAGGAGACGTACATGTCTCTAAGCGTCAGAAAGATCGAATCAACAAGGTACGCCGATGAACACTGCTTATATGCCTTAGGAATTCAAGATAGTGTTAACTATATGCTAGACATCTTAAATTTAAATTATTTTCTATCTCTCAAGGACCCTATCTATGCTCAACTAACATTAGAATTCCTGAGCTCATTAATTTTTAGTCCCACACCCAACACAAACTGCTCCAGTGGGACTGTCCAGTTTCATTTATTTAACGTCGAATATGCCCTTACATTTTCCTAACTAGCGGACCTGCTACATTTCCCCCATGGGGATGGCGTAGCAAGTGAGGTCCCAGATACTGAGGGTTGGCAACGCGCCTTCCAACCATTTTAGAGGGCGATAATCGGTTCAGTCACCCATAGTTTTGAGGGAAACATAGCCACTTTAATTCAAAACTCGGCTATTCGATATTTCCGCCAAATATTGGCGTGCAACATTTTTGGCCGAGCAAATTCTAACAAGGTGAACGAAAAAGAACTCTTTTATTTGTTCGCCAAATTTTTGCAACAACAGGTGAATACCGTCCCATTTATGCTATCTCACACGCAGGACATTGTCAATGCGAAGCGAGGCCCGATTATTTTTGGAGGTTTATTAACCTCCATAGCCAGAGTCCTAGGACTCGAAGAAAAGTTCTCCAGGCTAACCCCTCTCCGCATCACGCCATTGACATTGACATGGCAAGGAGCATGAAACTAGTAAAACGAAGGAATGAAGGTAAATTTAATTTAATAATTGCTAATAATGTGTTACAAGATTTTATCCTCCTAAATTCAAATCGCACAGATGTGCGCAACCCGGATAATTATTGTTATACTAATGATCCGGTACCTAACCAAGTTCCCGCGCATATTCCTGAGAATGTAGTTGATGGCTGGGACACCAATGAGGATCACATTCCGGAGCAAACTGCTTCCGCTACTGACCCCCACACCACACACACGTCATTTGAAAATGTTGCAGGTGCATCTTCCAGTCAAAGACCAAGAAGAAATATGGCACCAACCCCTCTTGATGAGATTTATGCTGAACTGCTGCGGTGTAGAGAATTAGACGCTCAGCGAGACCTACATATCCAAACCATGGGAGCTCAGCAAACTAAAATGATTCAAATCCTTTGCCAAATGCAGCATGATCAGCACGACCGCGCCTTCAGAACCAAACAGAACATGTCTAGCTTGATCGATGAAATGGCAACATTGACAATGCATGTAGAAGATCTCTAGAACTACACGCCACCTCACCAGCCAGGAAACAGTGGACGTGCACATACACGTGGCAGAAGGCGCCAGTAGCAGAATAACCATGTTCTACCTTTCTTTCCTATCTTATGTTGTTGCATTGGGGACAATGCAAGATTTAACTTTGGGGGAGGAAGCTTTACCGCTTTTTTATTTATCGTTTCTTTGAAGTGTCAGTCGAGTTAAATATCAATGTGTTGTCGAGTCTTTATGCGTGGTTTCCGTTATTTACTAATTCTCCTATTTACTTAAGCCATACAAAATTTTTG
The DNA here is from genome assembly GCF_024323335.1 of Lathyrus oleraceus. Lineage (NCBI taxonomy): Eukaryota > Viridiplantae > Streptophyta > Magnoliopsida > Fabales > Fabaceae > Lathyrus > Lathyrus oleraceus. Next base: position 557,164,346 of record NC_066583.1, on the reverse strand, counting down.
CAAAAATCTAGACTTAGAGATACAGTACATCTTTTGAAAATTCTAAACTATAAATAAAACTGAGGTTGAATTGTAGAGATTTGGAAAAACTTTATAAGATCAGTATCGTTTTAACACCTTAAATCTCCCAAGTATAAGATCGATTTGAGTACTTGTCATGCCATATCCTTAAATTCTATCCTTTAATATTTCCTTAAGTAGTTTATCTAGCAGTCAACATCATCCTAAGCACACACTACGCAAGAAGTCGATGCAAATAAGTGTATGATTTCAGGCTTAAAAGAAGAAAAGATTACGAAATGTATGAAAAATGTTGTTCCCTCTAAGTTAGGTGATCCTCACCCGGTCATTTAGCCCAACAATATAACCATCTTCAATTGTTATTTGAGTCAAAGTGCGAAAAAGAAAGAAATAATGATGAGATCATAGTCACTAGCAGATTATCTTGCTACGAATGTGAAAGGATAACGGGCTTAATGTGACTGGGCCAGAATGAAAAAGGATAAAAAGAAGGTTTAGTAAGGTAGGCTTAGGCATGACAACATGATTCTGATTGGTTTGTATAAGAGGGAGACTTACGGTTGCAACATTGCGACTATGTGTTCCAACGATACCCTTAGTGTGGAAGTGAGTACATGTTAATACAATTTAGAATTAAAGTAAAGTTTATAGACTAGAATGAGTATCCGAATGCAACTGCGTTTTCTACGAGTCTTGATAATGTATGCTGCAAATATTTTACAAAACTTTTTATGTGCGCGACATTTGCTTGAGGACAAGCAAATGTTTCAGTATGGGGGAGTTTGATAACGCGAAAACGTATCGTATTTTTGGCTCCATATGCATTGCTTTTTACTCGATTAACACTTATTATTATGCAGTATTTTATATTTATTGCAGGTATTTATCGATTAAAAGGTTTACCGCAAGCAAAATGGAAAATAGCAGAAAGGAAAGAAAAATGGAAGAAAAAGAGAAGAAAATGAAGCTTTCAAGGAGATAATGGGCCACCAAAGCAAATGGGCTTGTCGCGCTCATTATCCAAGGAGTGTGGCGCCCGCCACATTGGCCCAAGGGGTAGGTGGCGCCCGCCACATTGGCCCAAGGGGTAGGTGGCGCCCGCCACCAACCCTTGAGAAGTGGGTTTCTGTTGCTACAAAGGTGGCGCTCGCCACTTGTAATACCCCAAAATTTACCCTTCATTTTTCCTGAAAAAAAAAAAAACGAAAAAAAAGAAGTTAAAAATAAATAAATAAATAAAATTAATTAAATAAATAAATAAAATATAACAATTTTTTTGGACTTGGGTCTCCCTCATTTGAGCCCACTACCCACGAAAATCAGTCTATAAATACTGAAGTTTCAGTAGAGGAAAACACACTTGGAGTTACACTGGGAGATTCACTGGAGAAAGATTTTGAGAGAAGGAAACCTAAGAACTACTCTGCAGCGACCTTCAAGCAGCCCTGAGAAGTTCACTCCGCCTCACACAAACCCTAGTATTACTTTGCAGATCCGGCCGTACCATTCAATCTTAATCAATCTCTCCAATCAGGTTTGCCATATATCCATCATCTTTATGCCTTTAATTTGAATGCTCTAAATGTATGAGGTATTATGGGTGAATTTGATACCCTTTTGATGCATGTGTTTGACAAGAGGTTTAGGCCTCCTACCTTTGATTGCTTTTTGAGAGCTTTTTGTGAATTTTGATGGAATTATTCATGTGGTTACACTTTGATTTAGGGGCAACTCTTGGTTGCCCTATTTTGTTTCTCTAACCTGTCTTTGTGTTGCCATGGCATTGTTTTCCCTGGATTTCACCTTGTTTGTCTAACCTTTCTATTGAGTTTTCGTGAGGGCTCACATACTCTTGCAGGGATACCATCCGGAGGTTTATCCTGATTAATCGTATTGACTGATTTTCTTTGATGGTCTAGCTGGAGAGATCTCAGGGTTGCTAATCCTTTAATTGCTGTAACTTCGGATCTTTATCCGTGTGGTAATTTTTTCCTTTTCTCGTACTTTATCGCTTTCTTAGCTGGAAGACCTCGATAGGAGATTGTGTAGTGACGTCGTTCGTCCAAAACCCAATCCACAACCCCGTAGTTAGCCGAACTACGGCTTGATCTGATTCTCATTCCAGATGAGATACGTAGGCATAAGACGCGATGTCTTAGCGAGCACACATCCCCCTAACCCATAGGTCAGCCGAGCTACGAAGACTCTGATTCTCATATTCAGATGAGATACGTATGCAGTGGATGCGACATCCGCGCGAGTCATTTCTCTTAACCTTTTTAGTAAATAAACACATTAGGTAAACCCACACCCTTTAGACAAAAACCACAAAAGTGGATCCCGTAGAGTATTATGGATGCGTAGGGGTGCTAATACCTTCCCTTCGCATAACCGTCTCCCGAACCCAAGATTTGGTTGCGAGACCCCGTCTTGTCCTTTCCTTTTTCAGGTTTACTTCGAGCGTTTCCTTTCCCTCCTTTGGGATGAATAACGCACGGTGGCGAATCTTCTGTCATTTTCTTTCGCCGGTTGTTTTTTTCGCGCACTGTATTTTTCAGGTTGCGACAGCTGGCGACTCTGCTGGGGACACTAAGAAGTTGACCTCTTGCTGGTCCATCTTCCCTAAGCGAGTCCCTCCTAGCTTATGTGATTTCTTGTTTATTGGGTGTTCATGCTTTTGTACATTTATTTGCTTACCCGCTTGCATGCATCTGTTGTATTTGTTGGATCTGTTTGTTTGTTTGTTGGGATGGGATGTTCTACGAGAGATAAGCCCATTACCCAGGCTTGAGTGTACACACAGGTCTTAGAGTGGATGATCATGAGGCTTGCGTGGCATGTTGCTACGTTAAGTCGTTCGTGAAGAACCACACCCAAACGAGGTTTCTCTTGGATATATTATGTCCTACGGATGTTCCGTAACGACATGATGTTCCTTTAGAAATCGTCGACTCTGGTGACCATTTCCCGAGAACTCAGTCGAGGCCTCTCCTCCGAGACGTGATTATGTTAGCTCTGGTGGGCGCATTCTCGCTGATCAATCCGAGGACCCCGAGACTGGGAACTTGCTTTAGGATGTCCTGTTGAGGGGAGTCAGTGGAGGTCTTTTATCCCGTGATAATGCCAAACCTTCAGTGGTAAACGTATTATTCGCGACTGAAGGGCTGAAGTTGACGAACTTCTGTTCTTAGAACCTACCAGTGAGGGGCGGGCTAAATTCAGGAAACCTTAACCTCCAACCAACCCGGTTTTCTGGAGCAGAGCTTTGATCTTGTATTATATTCCTCAGTGGTTTTCTCTTCAGACAGTGTAACCCGACAGATGTTCAAGCAGATACAGCAATCCTGATTGACATGCCACTGCATTGCATTCACATCATCACATCATTCTGCATTCATATCATTTAACACATGTTTATCCATTCCCGGGGATTCATATCTTCTTCTTGATTCTAGTCGGGGTTTTCTTCTTACACTGTTTATCAAATGTGAGACTGGAATCAAGGGGTTATAATACCTTTTGGAATTGATAAACATGTCATTGCATTTGCATAGTCATCAGCATGTCTTGCATAACAGGTACCGCCACAGTGTTCTCAGTTGTTTGGTGTTCCACCAGCAGGATAGCTGACTCAGGCATTCACCGATACGGTACCCGAAGGGATCAACAGAGGCAAAGGATGATGGACCGGTGTTTCGACACCCTTCCAATGTCGTACGCTCAGTTGCTTTCTAGTCTTCAACAACTACAACTTGTGCAACTGCGCACTCTAGCTCCTCCTGTTGGTAGACTTTCGGTGGGTTACGACGCCAATGCTAGGTGTAGCTTCCACTCTGGGGCACCTGGCCATAACATTGAGAACTGCAAAGCTTTTAAGCACGTAGTTCAGGACCTCATAGATTCAAAGGCCATCGACCTTGCACCGGTTCCAAATGTCGTCAACAATCCCATGCCACAACATGGTGGGGAAAATGTTAACATGGTTGAAGGAGAAGCCAAATCCGTTGGCCAGGTATCAGCAATCAATGAAGAGGGTGGGGATAGTGATTGTGACATTGACAACTGGGTGCGTCCGAGGATCCCGGGTGAAGTCATCAACAATTGGTCTTCTGAAGAGATTATCCAAGTCACTCTTCTTAAAGAGTAATTTTCTTTGTTTATTCATGCATATCCAAGTCTTACGTTCCGCCCAGGGCGTAATGACTCATTGTAGGGCCCGTCTATGTGACACTTGCATTTTTATCATAAATAAAGGACGTATTTTTGCATTCAAATATTTCGTTCCCTGTCTTTCTATTTTTGCAGTTTTTCAAAATAAAAAAATGGCAATGTTTTGTTTAGTTTTCACTTCTTGTTCACACTCATAAGCACATACCATCACTCATGCAGATGCACATCACCGGATCCTATTGATAACATTTCTGCTACGGCTCGTTTCGACTTTGAAAATCCAATCTTTCAAGCTGAAGAAGAGGGTGATGAAGACTGTGAACTCCCTGAAGAGCTTACCAGGTTATTAAAACAAGAGGAAAGGGTTATTCAACCGCATCAAGAGTCTGTTGAAGTGATTAATCTCGGCACCGAGGACGCCAAGAGAGAAATCAAGATAGGGGCTGCTTTAGAAGACAATGTGAAGAAAGGGCTGATTGAATTGCTGCAAGAATACGTTGACATCTTTGCCTGGTCTTATCAGGACATGCCTGGGCTGGACACAGACATCGTGGTACACCGCTTGCCTCTCAAAGAAGGTTGTCCTCCGGTCAAGCAGAAGCTCAGAAGAACAAGACCAGAGATGGCTGTCAAGATAAAGGAAGAAGTGCAAAAGCAGTTGGATGCAGGGTTTCTAGCAGTCACCAATTATCCGCCATGGGTTGCAAACATCGTCCCAGTACCTAAGAAGGATGGAAAGGTACGGATGTGTGTCGACTACCGGGATCTGAACAGAGCTAGCCCTAAAGATGATTTCCCATTACCTCACATCGACGTTTTGGTGGATAATACAACTCAGTTCTCGGTATTCTCCTTCATGGATGGCTTTTCTGGCTATAACCAAATCAAGATGGCACCAGAAGACATGGAAAAGACAACTTTCATAACCCCATGGGGCACCTTCTGCTACAAGGTGATGCCGTTTGGTCTGAAAAATGCCGGAGTAACATATCAACGAGCTATGGTAACTCTGTTCCATGATATGATTCATCATGAAATCGAGGTTTATGTGGATGATATGATTGCCAAATCTCAGACAGAAGAAGAACATTTGGTGAATTTGCAGAAACTGTTTGAGCGTTTGAGGAAATTCAAACTGAGACTTAACCCGAACAAGTGCACTTTAGGGGTGAGATCGGGAAAATTGCTGGGTTTTATCGTTAGCGGAAAAGGGATTGAGGTGGATCCCGACAAAGTAAAAGCGATACAGGAAATGCCAGAGCCAAGAACAGAGAAGCAAGTCCGTAGTTTCTTAGGGAGGTTGAACTACGTTGCAAGGTTCATCTCTCACCTAACAACCACGTGTGAGCCAATTTTCAAATTGCTGAAGAAAGATCAGGCTATCAGGTGGAATGAAGATTGTCAAAGGGCTTTCGAGAAGATAAAAGAGTATCTACAGAAACCTCCGATCCTTATACCTCCAGTTCCTGGGAGACCTCTGATAATGTACCTATCAGTGACTGAGAACTCGATGGGGTGTGTATTGGGACAGCATGACGAGTCTGGTCGAAAAGAGCATGCCATATACTACCTTAGCAAAAAGTTTACCGACTGTGAAGTCAAATATTCGCAGCTTGAGAAAACTTGTTGTGCTTTGGCCTGGGCTGCTCGCTGACTGAGGCAGTATATGTTGAACCATACTACCTTGTTGATTTCTAAGATGGATCCAGTGAAATACATATTCGAGAAGCCAGCTCTCACCGGAAGGGTCGCTCGTTGGCAAATGATTTTAACAGAGTATGATATTCAGTACACGTCACAGAAGGCCATCAAAGGGAGTATTCTGTCAGACTATCTTGCTCAGCAGCCGATTGATGATTATGAGCCGATGAAGTTTGATTTTCCAGATGAAGACATCATGTTCCTCAAGATCAAAGACTGTGAAGAGCCAGTTGTTGAGGAGGGACCTGATCCAAACGAAAAGTGGACTTTGTTGTTTGATGGGGCTGTCAACGCCAGAGGAAGTGGAATTGGTGCTGTCATTACAACTCCGAAAGGTGCCCACATACCTTTCACCGCTCGTTTGACTTTTGAGTGCACAAATAATGAAGCTGAGTATGAGGCCTGTATCTTGGGTATTGAGCAAGCCATTGATTTGAGAATCAAGACTTTGGACATCTTCGGAGATTCAGCTCTGGTGATCAATCAAGTGAATGGTGATTGGAATACTCTCCAGCCCACTCTGATCCCCTACAGAGACTACACGAGAAGACTGTTGACTTTCTTCACAACAATAAAATTGTATCATATACCTCGTGATGAGAACCAGATGGCAGACGCACTTGCTACTCTATCCTCCATGATCAAGGTAATTCGCTGGAACCATGCTCCCAGGATCGATGTGATGCGCCTTGACATGGCCGCATATGTGTTTGCTGCTGAACTGGTAGTCGATGACAAGCCCTGGTATCACGATATCAAGTGCTTTCTGAAGAATCAAGAGTACCCTGCAGGGGCATCCAACAATGACAGAAAGACTTTGAGAAGATTGGCAGGCAATTTCTTCTTGAACAAAGACGATGTGCTTTATAAGAGGAACTTCGACATGGTTTTGCTCAGATGCGTGGACAGACACGAGGCGGACATGTTAATCTAGGAAGTTCATGAAGGTTCCTTCGGTACTCATGCCGGCGGACATGCAATGGCTAAGAAATTGTTGAGAGCGGGTTATTATTGGATGACCATGGAGTCAGATTGCTTCAAATATGCTCGGAAGTGTCATAAATGCCAGATTTATGCTGATAAGGTGCATGTACCGCCAAATCCTCTGAATGTGATGTCTTCGCCGTGGCCGTTTTCTATGTGGGGCATTGACATGATTGGAAAGATTGAGCCGACTGCTTCTAATGGGCATCGCTTCATCCTTGTTGCCATCGACTATTTCACCAAGTGGGTCGAAGCAACGTCGTTCGCGAATGTCACCAGACATGTGGTTGCCCGTTTCATCAAGAAAGAAATCATTTGTCGCTATGGGATTCCCGAAAGAATCATTACTGATAATGGTTCTAATCTCAACAACAAAATGATGAAGGAGTTGTGTCAGAACTTCAACATTCAGCATCACAATTCTTCCCCTTACCGCCCTAAGATGAACGATGTTGTTGAGGCGGCAAATAAGAACATAAAGAAGATTGTGCAGAAGATGGTCGTCACGTACAGAGATTGGCATGAGATGCTATCTTTCGCCTTGCATGGGTACCGCACTTCAGTACGTACATCGACCGGGGCAACCCCTTACTCCCTGGTGTATGGTATGGAAGCAGTCCTACCTGTTGAAGTGGAGATTCCTTCTCTAAGAGTCTTGTTGGATGTCAAGTTAGACGAAGCCGAATGGATTCGGACAAGGTTCAATGAGTTGAGTCTTATCGAAGAGAAGCGAATGGCAGCCATTTGTCATGGGCAGTTGTATCAGAGTCGGATAAAGAGAGCCTTTGATCAGAAAGTGCGTCCTCGTTGTTTCCAAGTCGGAGATTTAGTGTTGAAAATGATCCTTCCTCCTCAGACAGATCACAGGGGCAAGTGGACTCCTAACTATGATGGACCGTATACTATCACCAAGGTTTTTGATGGTGGGGCCTTAATGCTTGCAACTATGGATGGTGAAAACTTCACTTCCCCTGTGAACTCAGACGCAGTTAAAAAATACTTCGCATAAAATAGACCCGCTGGACAGTAAAAAGAATAGTCCAGGCAAAAAATGGGCATCCCGACGAATCAAGAAAATGAAAAGGTTCGGGAAAAAATTAGGGATTAAAAATGAAAAGATCGTACACCCGGTAAGTTGAAAACCTGAAAAGGCAACTTAGGCAAAAATGGGTATCCCGGTGGATTGAAAACCCGAAAAGGGCGATCCAGGCAAAAGTTAGGGATTAAGCGAATGACTGCGTTCTGAGTTAGTTCTGAATCTCATCTCATGTCGATGACTGGAAATTTTTGAAAGGTAGGAAACAGTCCTATCACCTTTTCAGAAGGCTGATCATCTGGAGGATCTTGAAGACGGGCAAGTCATAGCAGAATTGGAACCCAATAGAAATCCATTTCACATTGCCATTAGATTAATTTCTGTTTTTATCTTTTGTGCGATTACCTCTTTCCAGGGATTACTTCCTGATGTAAATGCCTATTCAGAGGCCATTCAATCAATAAAATCATGTTATTCAGTATATCTCTGTTTTCATTTTCATTTTACTGTTTTGTTTGCAAAAATGACGTCCGAATTTTTGATAAACATTGCATCATGACACATAAGGGCTTTACAGGTACATGCTCAATAAACATTTAAAATTGCTGTAAATTTTAAGTGTTTTGGATCGTCTATTCAGAACAGGTACCCTCGGGGCATTTCCTTAAAATCCCCTGCAGATGATCGTGAATATCTTCCCCAGTGAGGTCACCAACAGACGAATCCGGTGTCTTATCCCTGCAAAGATGATCAGAGTGTTGGATTCTTCAATCCCCAGCAGGTTCTCACCACTGTACTTCCCCAAGCGGTTGTTTCAGAATATACACTCCCCAGTAGAGTTGACAGTGCCAGATTGTATACCCCCAGCGGAGTTGACAGTGCCAGACTGTATCTTCCCAGCAGAAGTGGCTGCTCCTTAGAGTTCGAGGCCAGATCGATAATCCCAATGCCAGATCCATGGTTTCTTTCCGTGAAGCAGAACCTCTGTACCGTATCAGTGTTTGCTTCCCCTGCTGAGTCATCTCCCGCAGATCGTGGTTGCCAGAACCACTATCGCTTTCCCCAACAGCAAGTTTTCAGTGTTGTTCTCTCCCCAGTCAGAATCTCGGTATTTCGTCATTTCTAGAACACCGTGTGGTGGGTCATTTCCCCACAGAATTCTTTGCGCTGTGCATCTCCAACAGCCTTGCCAGAGTCCAGAAGATGGTGATCATTTCCCCAGTAGATCCCCTTGCCTCAGCTTGGCATTCTACCCAGCATTTCGCATCCCTGCATGTAGAATCATATTGCATTGCATTCTCCCAAATCGCGTAGCATTTCCATTTTCATGGAGCATTACGCCATTGAAAGATTCAAACATACGCATGTAAGCATAAAACATTCTCGGTATCCTAAGTGATTAGCCAGAAGTTGTTTCCAGTGCTCAGACTGAAGATTGTTCATGACTTACCTTTGTTATCCCCAGCAAGTGTCATTGGCCCATGCGCCGCCTCTATTATCATTCCCTATTTCTGCCAATGCTGACAGGCATGAAGTTTTCCGATGTTCAGATCGAAGAAGTTTCCGACGGTCAGGTCGATGCGACTTGTGGCATTCAGGCCAGTGTTCTGATATTCAGATCGAAGTGGCATTCAGGCCAGTGTTTCGATGTTCAGATCGAAGCAGTTTCCGACGGTCAGGTCGATGCGACTTGTGGCATTCAGGCCAGTGTTCCGATGTTCAGATCGAAGTGGCATTCAGGCCAAGTCTTTCCGATGTTCAGATCGAAGAAGTTTCCGACGTTCAGGTCGATACGACTTGTGGCATTCAAGCCAATTTTCCGATGTTCAGATCGAAGTCCTTTCCAGTATTCAGACTGATGAGCGGCATTCAGGCCATGGTTATTTCTGTGTTACCATTTATTTTGGTATCCAGTTTAACATTCTTTTTCGATATTCAGACTGACTCTCACCGTACCAGACAGATTCTTCTTTCAAGGCCACCTCTTTGCCGATTCTGATAGGCATTGTCACTTCACTTCACTTCAGTGCAAATTTTTGGGCTTTTATTGTATTCAATCCCTTGATACCTCGAAAGTACGAAAGCAGCTGCCATCTTCTTTCCGGGTCTCCAGTTGATTGAATAGGGGCAGCTGTAATACCCCAAAATTTACCCTTCATTTTTCCTGAAAAAAAAAACGAAAAAAAAAAAGTTAAAAATAAATAAATAAAATTAATTAATTAAATAAATAAATAAAATATAACAAATTTTTTTTGGACTTGGGTCTCCCTCATTTGAGCCCACTACCCACGAAAATCAGTCTATGTTTGAAGAGTTAGAAAGCTAACACTCAGATCTATAACATGATAGTGATAGGTTAATTGTTTTATTATTATTCCTATGCCTACTATATTGGTGAAGTTTTTGTTCATATGTTTGGTTAATGAACTGTTGATATATCCTAATGTTTTTTGTCATAACTTTCATTCCGTAAGTTTGATTTTGATGTCGTTTAAAGAGTTAGAAAGCTAATGCTCAGATCTATAACATGGCAGTGTTTGTTTAGATGTTTAAATATTATTCACATTCCTACTATTTTGATAAATTTATTGGTTTATATGTTTGTTTGATGAATCATTGCATTGTTGTATTATTATGGTGTGACAATGATATTGTTATGTCATTGATGTTATGATAATGATGTTAAGGTGTTGATGGTTGCTTCTGTTTGTTGATATTATTTACATGGTAACATGAATTGATTGTTGCATGAGGAATGATGTGATGCATAAATGATGAGATGTATGTGGGGATCCTTTTGATGAACCTTGTTGTGTTAATGCATGTTAATGGAGAGTTATGCATCATGGTGTATGGGCTTTAGTCCAGTTTTAGTAAGCCTCAATCCTATGGTGATAGATCGGGTGCGAGTAGCCAATTCCTATTATGGGGGATTAGTGAAGTGTTACCTATGGTGATGGTAATGAGTTTTGGTGAGCCCCGATTCCATGGTGATGGATCGGATGCGAGTAGCTAATTCCTATTATGGGGTACTAGTGAAGCATTAACTATGGTGATGGTAATGATTTTTGGTGAGCCTAGATCCCATGGTGATGGATCGGGTGTGAGTATCTAATTCCTATTATGGGGGATTAGTGAAGTTTTACCTATGGTGATGGTAGTGATTTGGTGTGCTTCAGTTCCAGGAGGGAATCTGATCCTATAGTGGGGATCGGGGAGCGAAATGCAACTTGAGTGTTCATATTTGGTACCATATGCATGTTGAGTTGGTGTTGAGTACATTAAATAAGTGTTGCATTTGTATTGATTGTTGTTGATGTGTTGTTGGATGAGATGTGGTTTCATATGATGTTAATGATAACTAAGACGTTGCTGCATATGATGTTAATGATAATTGAGATGTTATTGCATATAATGTTAATGATAATTGAGATGTGGTTGCATATGATGTTGATGATAATTGAGATGTTTTTGTGTATGATGTTGATGATGAATTGAATGTGAGAATGTGATATGTTGTTGTGCATGATTATGGAGATGTTGTACTATATTCTTTATGTCATACCATTTATTATTGAAATGAATTCTCACCCTTTCTGTTTGAATGTTGCCTTTACATGGGCATCGTACAGATACTCAGGCGTAACTTTACTGCAGTAAGTGGAAGCCAGCTCATGGAGTTTCTTTAGTTTATTGTTTATTAGAAGTATATTACTCTGGTCAATGTAACATCTAGTTGGGAACATTTTCTCTAGTTTCTTTTATCTTGTTGAAATTGTTATTTATGTTTGATGAGGTTTCAACATTATGATAAATGCAATTAATTTGGAGTGTGCAATCAGTTTTCAAGTGGTTTCCATAAATGCACCAATATCTTCCCCTCTTCGAAAATGCATCTTCCAAAAATAAAACATGGCCTTATGGGTAATGGTTGGAAAGGTCTTGACATGAGGATCAATTGTTATGTCGAACAAAACTTCATTTGGAATTGGGAAATTAGTGAAAATTGGTCATAAAGTTCAAGGTGCAAAACATGTGCATGTGAAAATTTCCAAAATGGGCCAAATTCAAGCCCTTCTGTTTCAATGATGCAAGATCCAAATGACAAAACCTTTAACATAAAAGTTGTAGATCATTTCAAGAAAATAAATTTGGAATCAAATTTTGCATCATTTGGATTTTTGATGAGAACGTTATGGGCACTTGAAGTTGGACTTTTTCACATTTCAATGCCTTTGGCCCAAAGTGACCTATAATGTTTTGCATTATCACATGTATTTATTTTAGGATTATGAAAATTTGTTCAACTTAACAAATAAATTAGACATCTTAAACTTTCCAATTAATTTGATCCCACCTCAAAATAATAAAAAATGAGGGAGTTATGTCCTTGGGAAGTTGACCCAAAATTAAGGTTTCAGTCAAAATGACCTATAATATTTTGAAATGGATGATGACCTTCCAAGCATCAAATCAATTTTTGATGAACATGAAAGTTGTTCATATGGTTCTTAAGAACATGTTTTATCTTGAGGTAATCTTCATTTGACAAACACATTAAAAGTTAGGTCTCAGTGGGTTTCAAAATAGTCAGATGAGTTAACTGATCAACTTCTCAAGTCCATACCTCAAATCTTGATGAATTGATGATTGAGGACACTCAAATAAGTTCAAATATGCATTAAATGATGAATTAAAGAACTTCCCTTTATTTTCTTTGATCAGGGGTTGAGGTTGCTTCATGAGCAAGGCACAATTGATGAACAAATGAATTAGGGTTTCCTTGGGAAACAATCCTCAAGTCCCTTGGTTTGCTTTGATCAAATTGAGATACTTGGGAGGCATATATGATGAATGAGAGCTTTGGGAACCATTGTCATGCTTGCTTTCAACTTCATCTAGGCCATTCTTTGATCATAGGTACCATCTGGAAGCTTTGGATCTTATGATTGCTCAAGCTACAAAACAAAAGATGTTAGTGACATATTTTTGTGCTTTTGGTTAGTAAACAAAGTAAGAAAAGCAATAATATACAATTCAAGAATGCTTGGTGATCTCAAACCAACTATCAAGTGTTCCCACCCAAAGGTAAGGAGCCAAGATGATAGGATCCTTGAGGCAAGATGCAAATGCAATGTTATGATGCCATGAGGGATCTTAGGATCAAAATTAGGGTCTTACAGATGCCCCTATTTAAGGTCATTCTAGCCGGAGATATGAAGGTTAAAATCTTCGTCTCGACGAGGTAGAATGGGCTTAAATAATAACAAAGAGACGAATTTTGGTCCCTAAGAGACCTCATGATGCAAATGTATGTATGCAAAAATTAAATACTCTATGGGGATATATGTCCACAAAGGAAAAAGAAATCAGGAGAGACTGAAATTCCATATGAGTAATATGCTCATAAATGGGACAGAGACTCTAGGGACTCTCATGGGGAATAAAAGGAGATAAATGCGTGAGCAGTTCACGACTTAACACTTGCTGAGGGACACGAGAGGGATTCCATGAAAATAAATCAATGGAAAGACTCGAGCTGACGCAAAGATGGGTGAATTGGGGAATACGCCAATACAACAAAACTATCCACAGAGGATACTTCAGATAAAAATCCGGACTCAGGCTGGGAAGATCCACTAAAAGACTCCAATGCGGAATGTCCAAAGAGGACTCAGCCGAGGGAACAACAAAATGAGGTATTACCAGTTACTGGGTAATAAGCTCAAAGAGACATGTGATCAAAAAGCTGGTATAAGGGCTGGAGATCAATATGCTCAGGGAGAGTGAATATCTAAGACCGGTATAAGGGTGAGAGATATCAATCATCCAAAAACATCTGAGGAAGACCTAAAAAGGGTAAATTTCAACTCAGGAAAATCTGACTCCACAGGGGATAAAAAGTCATAATAGGGAGCAGAAGGGAAGGAACACCAGGGATACCGGTTACTGGGTATATAATAGGTGACCAACCAAAGCGTGAATTGGGGAATATTTCCAAAACACTCATCATCCTAAAGGAGGGTTGGAAAAGCAAACTCGATTACAGGATGGACATTCGATTCCATAAGGATATACGAATCTTACTCGACCGGGGAAGAAAAAGACTTCAACCGAAGAGCGCATGAGATATATTATCTATTACCTTCAGAACATAGATAACATACTCGCATGGAAGATTATCCACAACTGGTTACTGGGTTACTAAAGGATAAGTCGACCGAAAAGAAAGGACATCGGGATACCGAATACTGAGTATAAAATGATGACCAATCAAAGGGGAGAAACAATCATTACCAAACAAGGGTAAATGAAAGATGACTCGCTGGGGATAAATTGCTTTATCAGAGCAATTATCCAAGAGATATATCACCGGTTACTGGGAGATACACTCCAAAGGTACATGCCTCATACTCTGCCGTATTATTCGTGCATTTGAAAGTTAGCCTTGATGTAAAAGGAAAATGTGTGCCCTGAGGAGTAATAATCACTGCCCCAATACCATTTCCATATTGATTTACAACGCCATCAAACACCATGCTCCATCAGGAACCAGGCTCTGGCCCTTCATCGAGCATAGGCTCATCGCAATCTTTCATTTTCAAATACAGAATCTCCTCATCCGGGAAGTCATACTGAACTGACTGGTAATCCTCAATTGGTTGATGTGTCAAGTGGTCAGCCAAGATACTACCTTTAATATCTTTCTGAGCTCAATACTCAATATCATACTCAGACAACAGCATCTTCCAACCGACAATCCTCCCTGTTAGAGCAGGCTTCTTAAAGATATACTTGATTGGATCCATTTTGGATATCAACCAAGCCGTATGATTTAACATATATTGGTGTAAGCGCTTAGCAGACCAAGCCAAAGCACAACATGTTTTCTCAAGCATTGAGTATCGAGACTCACAATTGGTGAACTTCTTACTAAGATAGTATATAGCGTATTCTTTCCTCCTTGATTCGTCCTGCTGACTAAGGACACAACCCATTGAGTCTTCAAGAACTGTCAGATACATAATCAAGGGTCTCCCTTCCACAGGTGGAGACAGAATCGGAGGCTCGGACAGATACTCTTTAATACTATCAAAGGCCTTCTGGCAGTCCTCGGTCCAATCATGACACTGATCTTTCCGGAGGAGCTTGAATATTGGTGCATATGTGGCAGTCATGTGGGATATGAATCTGGAGATATAATTCAAGCGGCCAAGAAAACCCCGGACTTGCTTTTCAGTTTTGGGCGCCGGCATCTCTTGTATTGCTTTGACCTTGGCAGGATCAACTTCAATACCTCTTTCGCTGACAATAAAGCCCAATAACTTGCCGGAACGGACTCCAAATGTACACTTGTTAGGATTTAGACGAAGCTTATACTCCCTCAAACGCTGAAAAAGCTTCAACAAGTGTTCTACATGTTCAACTTCCGTTCTCGACTTTGCTATCATATCATCAACATATACCTCGATCTCCTTGTGCATCATATCGTGAAACAAGGTAGTCATAGTGCATTGATACGTGGCTCCGACGTTCTTCAAACCGAAGGGCACCACTCGATAACAGAATGTTCCCCAAGGTGTGATGAATGTTGTCTTCTCCATATCCTCGGGTGCCATTTTAATCTGATTATAACCGGAAAATTCGTCCATAAATGAGAAGACATTGAATTTAGTTGTATTATCTACCAACATATCAATATGTTTGATAACATGAAACTATATCACATTCTAGGACTCGATTTAATTAAATTATATTATTATTCACTCCAATTTATTTCATTTTATTCGATACTACTTGGTATTTTGCTTTCTATTTATCTCAGGTAGTTTATTTGAAGCACAAGTAAAAAAGGAAGAAAAGGAGGTGCAAAAAGAAATGAAAAGAAGCAAAAGCCACCAAGCCAAGACCCAGCCCAAAAGCACAGGCGTTGCACCTGTGACGAGCACCACACAAGGTGTGACGAGCGTCACGCCCTGCCCACTTGTGTTACGAGCGTAACACTTGGTGTGACGGACGTCACACCATTCCCCTATATTTTTGGCCTCAGAAGCGCAACAGAGGCACGTTGAAGCCTATTGTTACGCTTGACTAGTGGAACGTGAGGATCTTTACACGGAAAGCCTTTGGAGACCGTTACAAAAAGTAAACAATATAAATAGTGGTTTTTGGGAAAACCCTGAGGCTCTCTCTCTCGCCGCCGTCTCTTTGCTTCGTTCAATTTTTCTTTTCCAGCCGTGCAAGCAATATTTTACAGCATTGTTTTTACAGTTTTTATTTTTATTTGCAATTCCTATTTTCTTTTCCAGCAATTCCTTCAAGCACTTAATTACTTTTTCACACAATAGTTTCCACACCGGAAATTATTGTGTACCTTTTTACTAGATCCAACCTTACGTTAGATCCTAGATTTTTATTCCTTCATTTTTATTTTCCTGTTCGATTGAAGAATTCAAGAACAAATCCAACCGGTCTGTGGTGGAGTGTTCAAGACTGCTATTAATTACTCAGGTTCTTTAATTATTGTTTGAATTTATATATGCCCTGCTATACTGTTTATTTATATTATTTGCCTGAGATGAATTTATTTAAGCATAATGATTGTTTAGATCTATTTAGCATGTCTGGCTAATTTATTTAGGTATCGGTATGTAAAGTAAGCGGAATGAAGGAATCAAAACTAAGTTGGTTAAATTACGTTTAAAAATAAAGTCACTCTTTTTATGGTCTCAATTTACAGGTTTAATAACAAAGTTTTTGTACGAGAGTAAAAGGCATAAAGAAGTTAAATTCAATAGAACGAGAGTTTGAGTTTTTAAATGGACATAGTAAATTGAGCATTAATTCTAAATCAGGGCGAAAGCAATTTTTAGAGTTAATTAAATTCTAATCTTTTTCAAAAAGTATTTTTTTAAAGTTAAATGTGAGGACGAGAGTTAAGCATTTGAATTTAATTATATGATCTAAGTCAACAGAGCGAGAGTTTGAGACGAGGGTATTTAAACGATTAGTGTTTTCTTAAAAAGAGTTTCTATAGATTCTGTTGTTTTCAAAAGGTGATTTTGGACTTAACCAATAAGTGACAGCTGCGTTAATATAAGGTCATAGTCTATTCAACAGAGCGAGAGTTTGAGAAAAGACTTTTAATCAATAGTGTCTACTGAAAAGATTTATTTTAAAACCAAGAAACCAACGAAGATTTGATTCCCTAATTACGACGAACCACATACCGATATCCGCTTAATTGATATTTAATCTAGATCTTATTTTAGTTTCAACTTTTCCCCCGAACAATCAAAGTATCATCCGACTTAGCTTTACGAAGTAACCTTAGATAACGGTATATTGTTGAAAAGTATATCTTCGGCAAATATTTTTGTATCGTATCCACAGAGATTGGTTGATATTACCGCCGTTCTATAATTCAAATGTTATAAGTTTAGAAAGTAACGGGGTTGTTTTGTTTGGAAAAATATTTTGTGAGTGAATGTTAACAAAAACTATGAAATGGTTTTAGTCAAATATAAAAGCTTGGCAAGATTGGAGTTCACTATTTCAAATGTTTATGATTCCTTATGATAAATAAATAGATTCAAGATTATTGATGATGTTCAAGTATCCTCTCAAAGTCATTTATGTCTAAATGATATCGTGATAATCACTATATTGATCCTTAGACGATCTCTCCACCTAACTATCAATATAACAATCTTTAATGTTTAATACCAAAGAAGAGTAATGAATAAATCTATCTCTACAACTTATTCACTACTTGAAAATCTGTTTTATGTCTAAACTCAAGTAATCTCTCTCGACAACTACTCAAATCTGGTTTTCAAAGTAGAGCAAAAACAGTATTCAATACATCAACAATCTTTATCAAATATATAAATCAAAGTGAATACATAAACAGATGAGAATAGCTACTACCTCCAATCTTGACAAAAGGGAGTTTAGCTCCTCATCATCATTGTTACAAAGCAGAAAGTTCAAGCAGAAAAACTCTGTTTTTCTCTCTTACAAAAGCTCTCAAGAACAATGTGCGAATGATTGTCAATAATGTTTCAATGCCCTAGGTTAATGTATTTTGTCTCTACCAAAAAAAGTTGACATTTCCCTAATTGGACCTTGTCATCTAAAGCAGAAAAGCAATTCCCAGGCAGACATCAAAATGGCAATTAACTTTTCCTGCACAGCAGCACTTTTGACCCTTGGTCAGCTTGCTGGATTCGCAGCCTTCGCGGCGCGAAGGAAGTTCGCGGCGCGAACTGTTGCTTCTCCAGCTTCCTTGTTTGGCAAGCTTCCTCCAAAATGTATTGTTGCAATCCAAGGTCTTGCTTATCCACAATTCTACACAACTAACATAAAATGTGAAATAACTATTCAAAACAAAATAAATTAAACCTAATTGCATTTATACAAAATAATGAAGATAAAAGTGTGTAATTAAATCAAAACTTGGTAAAAGGGACCAATAAAATGGTATAAAAAGTAGTACAAATTGGTCCCTAACATATATCGATTCATAAGTCCCTGTGGGATCGATATCTTTTAAAACTACGCGATAGAACTGTGCACTTGCAGTTTGTACCCCAAATTCGACTCATAAAGTCGCGATCAAGTTTTTGGCGCCGTTGCCGGGGACTTTTATTTAGTCGATATCGTAACTCTTCTTTTACGCTGTAGAGACTAAGGTTTATTTTTTTTTATTTCTTCCGTTGATTTGTATGCCACACACTCGCTCACAAGGCGAGCCGTTCTATTTACGAATCAACGACATCGAACTATATCTCCGAGTCTTACGACGAATTCGGGAATATCGTGCTGCAAACAATCTCCCTCCTATTGAAATTCCTGACCTCAAAAATCTTCTTCCTTCACCGATACCCGAGATGGCAAAACCAGCTCGTGCTCTTCGAGATTACGCCGCTCCATCGCAAGATGAGCCGCATTCGAGTATTGCTCCACCCGCAATCGAAGCAAACAACTTCGAACTTAAACCTTCACTGTTACAAGCAGTGCAACAGAACCAATTCTCTGGAAATCCTACCGAGGATCCAAACCTTCATTTATCCGTATTTGTCCAATACGCTGATACTGTTAAAGCTAATGGTGTCACTTCAGAGGCAATTCGACTTCGTCTTTTTCCTTTCTCGTTAAGAGATAGCGCTAGAAGATGGCTTCAGTCTCTTCCTTCCAACTCAGTCACCACGTGGAACCAGTTGAAGAAAGTCTTCCTTGCTCGATATTTTCCGCCGAGCAAAACAGCTATGTTAAGAGCCCAGATAAATGGATTTAAACAGAAAGATAACGAGTCTCTTTTCGAAGCATGGGAAAGATACAAAGACATGATGAGACTTTGTCCACACCATGGTTTAGAGGACTGGTTAGTGATTCATACCTTCTATAATGGTCTCTTGTACAACACGAGGTTAACAATAGACGCCGCCGCAGGTGGTGCACTTATGAACAAACCTTACGCTGATGCTTATCAACTTATCGAGAGCATGGCCCAAAACCACTATCAGTGGGGAAGCGAAAGAACAATGGTAGAAAAACCTCAAACAAAAAGTGGCATGTACGAGATAAGTAACCTTGATCATGTTAATGCAAAAGTGGATGCTCTGGTCCAGAAAATTGAAAGTTTAAATGTATCACCTCCAGCCACCGTGGTTGCCATAACTCAGAATTGTGAGGTTTGTGGAATCCAAGGTCACACTCCTGCAGATTGTCAGCTCCTAACAGGAATCCAAGCAGAGCAAGTAAACTATGCTCAAGGAAATCCCTACTCGCATACCTATAACTCTAACTGGAAGAATCATCCTAATTTTTCATATAAGAGTAATAATGCCTTATACGCGCCTGGACAAGCTCCAAATCAAGCCCCAGCTATACCTCCGGGATATCAAAAGCCGATCCCATCTACACCTAATAATAACGTTCCTAGGAAATCCAACTTGGAAATCATGATGGAGAACTTCATAGCTTCTCAACAGCAAACCAATAAAGATTTCTTAAACCAGAATGTACACACTGGCGAACAAATCAAACAACTAGCAAGTAAAGTAGATTCCCTGGCTACTCATAACAAAATGCTGGAAACACAAATATCACAAGTAGCTCAACAACAAGCGCCTACTGCTGCCCCAACTGGTGCATTTCCTGGACAGCCCCAACCTAACCCGAGAAGCCACGCTCATGCAATCATACTAAGAAGTGGAACGGAAGTGGAAGGACCGCCTGATCCAAGAACTGAGAACCAAAACTCTAAAAAGTCAACTGAGGAAGAAAATAAACCTAAGGAAAAGGAAGAGAGTAATAAGGAAACCGTAGAAAAGAAAGAACCCTATATACCTCCACCGCCTTATAAACCACCTATTCCTTACCCTCAAAGGCTTATTAAAACCAAAGATGCGGGCCAATTTTAAAAATTTGTTGACCTACTGAAACAATTAAACGTCACAATTCCTTTTACAGAAGCTATTACGCAAATGCCCTCATATGCTAAGTTCTTAAAATAAATTCTTTCTAATAAAAGGAAACTTGAAGATAGCGAAACCGTTACACTCACTGCCGAATGTAGCGCTATAATCCAGAATATGCCTCCTAAACTTAAAGATCCAGGTAGTTTCTCTATACCCTGTCACATAGGAAAATTTGTCATAGACAAGGCCTTATGCGATTTAGGAGCCGGTATTAGTGTTATGCCCTTATCCATATGCAAGAAACTTGAAATGGGAGAATTAAGACCAACTAAAATGTCTGTGCAACTAGCGGATCATTCTGTTAAATATCCTGTAGGAATTCTTGAAAACGTTCCCGTGCGCATAGGTCAATTCTACATTCCAACCGATTTTATAATTATGGACATTAGAGAAGATGAAGTTACACCCATTATACTGGGAAGACCGTTCTTAGCAACTGCCGGTGCAATCATAGACGTAAAACGAGGACGACTCACTTTCGAAGTGGGAGAAGAGAAAATTGAGTTCATTCTTTCCCAATTTTTGAAAGCACCTGCAATAGAAGACACGTGTTACTTCATGGATATCATTGATGAATGCATAAAAGAAACAGAGTTAGAAAATCACAAATCATCTGACTATCTTGTAGAAGACAAACTTAGCCAATGTTTGGCAATAACACCGGATCCTACGCAATGCCTTAAGAAACAAACCCTAGACCTGAAAACACTTCCCAAAAATCTGAGATATGAATTCCTAGACTTAGAACTCGAACGACCAGTGATAGTTAATGCAGACCTAGGAAAACTCGAAACAGAAAAACTCCTGCATATCTTAAGAAAATATCCAACCGCACTAGGATACAACATCACCGACCTTAAAGGAATAAGTCCTTCTATTTTTATGCACCGCATCATGCTAGAAGAAGACTGTAAAACTTCTAGGGAACACCAGAGGAGACTAAACCCGATCCTGAGTGAGGTAGTGAAGAAGGAAATAACCAAGTTATTAGAGGCAGGTATCATATATCCTATATCTGATAGCAAATGGGTTAGTCCTGTACACGTAGTACCGAAGAAAGGAGGTATAACAGTTATTGAAAATGAAAAAGGAGAAACTATAACCAAACGAATCGAATCGGGATGGAGAATGTGCATTGACTATAGGAAACTAAACAAAGCAACCCGAAAAGATCATTTCCCTTTACCATTCATTGACCAGATGTTAGAACGATTAGCAAAACATTCTCATTTCTGCTATCTAGACGGTTATTCAGGCTTCTTTCAAATACCAATTCATCCTGACGACCAAGAAAAAACAACGTTCACGTGTCCTTTTGGTACCTTCGCCTATCGAAGAATGCCGTTTGGCTTGTGCAATGCTCCTGCAACCTTCCAAAGGTGCATGATGGCAATATTCGCCGATTTTCTCGAAAATATCATGGAAGTCTTTATGGATGACTTTTCCGTATGCGGACAAAGCTCTGAAGAATGCCTTGAGAACCTAGAAAGAGTTCTAGAGCGATGTGTAAAAGTAAACCTAGTACTTAATTGGGAAAAATGTCACTTTATGGTACAAGAAGGAATTGTTTTAGGACACATTATATCAAATAGAGGAATTGAAGTAGACAAAGCCAAAATAGAGGTAATCGAAAACCTTCAACCTCCGAAAACTGTGAGAGAAGTACGAAGCTTCTTAGGACATGCCGGTTTTTACCGACGATTCATTAAAGACTTCTCTAAAATAACTAAACCTTTAACCGGACTATTGATGAAAGATGCTGAATTCATATTCGATAATAAATGTTTAGAAGCATTTCAAACGCTTAAACAAGCATTCATCTCCGCGCCCATAATGCAGACACCAGATTGGAACGAACCGTTCGAAATAATGTGTGATGCCAGTGATTACCCTGTGGGTGCTGTTTTAGGACAACGAAAGGATAAAAAGCTTCACGTCATATACTACGCAAGTAGAACTCTAAATGAAGCACAGATGAATTACGCCACAACCGAGAAAGAACTTTTAGCAGTAGTATTCGCGCTAGATAAATTTCGTTCTTACTTGGTCGGAGCCAAAATAATCATTTACACTGACCACGCTGCTATCAAGTACCTCTTAACAAAAAAGGATGCTAAACCTAGACTCCTAAGGTGGATCCTGCTGCTACAAGAGTCCGATTTGGAAATCAAAGACAAGAAAGGAACTGAAAACGTAGTAGCAGATCACCTCTCTAGACTCGAAAACCTGGAACCGGAAAGAACACCGATCAACGATGATTTCTCGTACGATAAACTTATAGCTACTTTGGAGGAAAATAAAGCTGATAAACAGGTAGAAACCACCTTAGCTATATCTGTTACACCATGGTACGCTGATCTCGTCAATTATTTAGCTGCCGGAATAGTTCCTCCTACTTTATCCTACCAGTAAAAGAAACGATTCTTCTATGACATAAAACACTATTACTGGGATGACCCTTTACTTTTCAAAAGAGGCCCCGACGGTATTTTCCGTCGGTGTATACCCGAAGAAGAGGTAGAAAATATAATCCAACACTGTCACTCCGCTCCTTATGGTGGACATGCAAGTACATCCAAAACCTGCTCCAAAATCCTACAAGCCGGTTTTTATTGGCCGAATATATGGAAGGATGTGCATGCGGCTATCAAGAAATGTGATAGATGTCAACGCACAGGAAACATATCTAGACGTGACGAGATGCCACAAAAAGGAATTTTGGAAGTAGAGATTTTCGACGTGTGGGGAATAAACTTCATGGGACCTTTTCCACCTTCTTTCGGTAACAAGTACATACTCGTAGCGGTTGACTACGTATCAAAATGGATTGAAGCTATAGCTTCTCCAACAAACGACACACGAGTAGTAACTAGACTCTTTAAGAATATAATATTTCCAAGATTTGGTGTCCCGAGAATAGTAGTCAGTGATGGTGGATCGCATTTCATATCTAAGATACTCGAAAAACTACTGTTTAAGTATGGTGTGAGACATAGAGTAGCGACACCTTACCACCCTCAAACCAGTGGGCAAGTGGAAGTGTCTAACAGAGAAATCAAACAAATATTGGAAAAAACAGTCGCCACCTCAAGGAAAGACTGGTCATTGAAATTACCAGAAGCTTTATGGGCGTATCGAACTGCTTACAAAACTCCCATAGGGACAACCCCATTTAAGCTTATCTATGGAAAATCTTGCCACCTCCCGGTAGAATTAGAACATAAAGCCTACTGGGCTATTAAAAATCTAAATTTAAACTATAAGACCGCCGGTGAAAAGCGAATCCTTGATATAAACGAACTAGAGGAACTCAGACGAGACGCTTACGAAAATGCCAGAATCTACAAAGAAAGAACAAAGCAATGGCATGACAAGCGCATAGCAAGAAAAATCTTCAAACAAGGCGATACAGTCCTGTTATTTAACTCTAGACTAAAGTTATTCCCGGGAAAACTATGATCTAGATGGTCAGGTCCATTTCAAATTACCAATGTTTTCCCCAGTGGAGCGGTGGAAATTAAAGGAAAATCCATTGAACCGTTTATCGTAAACGGGCAGCGTCTAAAACATTATCATCATACAGAGAACATTGAAGACTCACAAGTCCTGCATTTAGACGTAGTGCCTCCAGAATTTATAGATTATATTTGATAGTTTTTGTCGAGCTTGCGACATTAAACAAAGCGCTTAGTGGGAGACAACCCACAAATATTTATATTTTCATTTCTTACTTAATTATTCTTTTAAAATTTTATTTAGTATTCATTCTTAATCTATTTTAATTTTTCTTCTTCTATTCTTTCGGCATTTGGCCAAATCCTGACTAAAACTCTTGTTTTTCCTTTCTCTAGCTAACACTAACCTGATGGGACAAATTGATCGTATGGGTATCAAATTCAGAGGGAAAGCTCAGAAACAAAGGTTTGAGGAACTAGCAAAAAGAGAGATGCTACCTAGTTTATATGCTGATGACTGGGCAATGACTGCCCTTGGACTAAGAGAGAGTGTCCTGTATTTGCTGAGTCAGATAGGATGGGAAACCACTCCTATCCGTAGACAATTCGTCACTTATCGGAGACTGACTCTAGAATTCCTTAGTTCTCTGATCTATCTACCCAGCCATGGAAAAGGAATAAGCAGAGGTTTCATTCAGTTCAGAATGTTCAACATGGAGTATCAATTTAACATTCGAGACTTTACCAACCTTTTAGGTTTCTCTACCTCCCTTGATACATTCACAGTGAGCCAAGAAGACCTTTTTGAATATAGAGAACTTGAACATTTTTTGGGGAAGCTTGACTGAAAATCACGATCCCGAGGAACATGAGTTTCTTTCTGGAAACATACATAACCCGGCCTTTCGTTATTTCCATAAGATCCTAGCCCACACCCTTTTCGGGAAGAAGTCAAATAGTACCTCAGTTTCACGTGATGAACTCTTCATCATATTTTGTGCTTCCCAGAACCGTCCAGTAAACGGTGCCACTTTTATGTTGGCTGTGAGAGAATTCTTTACCTTGAATTAATTTTTAATGATAGCAAATTGTGTGATCATCATCCAATTGTTGGTTGTGCATTGCATTACATGATACATTTGTGTTTTATTATGTTTTCCATCCCATTCTATTTGTTGCATAACTGTACATATAAACCTACATTGATACTTCTCTTTAAAATAACAATTAAAATGCATTTTATGTCAGTATGTATCAATACATAAGCCTCTGCATCGATACATACAGCATGTGATAAATCACAAAACATTTTTGTTCAGTATGCATCGATGCATACGAGTCATGCATCAATACATGAAAGGCAAAAGACTCTATGCATCGATCCACACGATCCCTGCATCGATACATGACTAATTGAAACAGCCTGTGTATCAATACATACGCATCAGGCATCGATACATACTAGTGAAATAATCACATGCATCGATACACACGACTTTTGCATCGATACATGATTAATCAATTTCACCAAAATTTCACATATCTTACAGTACGCATCGATGCACACTCTTATGTATCAATACATAAAGCTGTTTTGTGGTATAACAGTAACTGTTTTGCAGCATATATAAGACAGGTTATAACAGCAGTGCAAGATACAAATTCATTGAGGGAAAACAATTGAACACAAGATCAAAAAGCAGTGTTGGAGCAATTGTTTGAGAGCAATTAGAAACCTGAAAGAGACTTCATCTTCTTCATCTTCTCAATCACTTTTCTTCAAGAACATTTACACATAACCATTCTTGTTCTTTGGATTAAAGAAGCATCGAGATAACGTTCAGTGGTACGATCAAGGATCTAGTTGTGGTTTGCAGTGGAACGATCGAGGATCTAGCTGAGTTGAAGATTGAAGGGGGTTTCTAGGAAAAACCTACTGGTTTGTCCTTCAAGAACTGGAGTGTTCTTGAGGGTTTGGGATTCACGTTTGCAAAACATATTCAGCCGCAGCGTTGCGTTTGGAGATCGGGGGATTTCGCAAGCAGGTCGTGGAACCGGTGAATTGTTTGCAATTTCGTGCAGGAAAATCTTGATCGTGCTCAGATCAAGTGAAGGTTCATACAAGAAGAAGTTCTTAGAGTTTAGAATTCTGTCTTTGTATCATAACCTTGTATCAACGGATTCGGCAAAAATTGATAATCAAAGTTCTCAATTTCATTTGAAATTGAGAGGGAGACGTACCCACACGCGAGGACGACGTGGGGAACTTCCTTACCAAATCTCTGCGTATCGTATTCTTACCTTACTCCTCTTTACGTTTTTCAAACTGTTTTCGCAATGTCAGTTAGTTTGTGGTGATTGTTCCTTTTGCAAGACAGCAGTGGCAAGAAAACTTTTAATCAAACTCCATTGCTGTTTATCATCAATCACATACACACCAACTGTTTGATAAAACGGTTAGCTAGATTTTATTCATTGGAAATAGACTTTAATGATAAGTGCATTCAATTAGTTAAAATTCTGGTGTGAATTGTTTCTGTCATTCTCATTAAAATCTAGCAATTAAACTTGTGTGTCCGGCTTTCGAGTAGCGGTTCAGAATAGACGGAAGTCGATTCGGGACTGATTTTTCCGCCAACTTTGAAAACTCTGATAAAATTTCAAATCCGTTAAATTTCAAAGAGGTGATCTATTCACCCCCCCTCTCGATCACTAGCCACACCGTCTAACAAGTGGTATCAGAGCCTGGTTCGCTGGTGCTCTGTGGCTGCCTGTAACAGTATGGATTCTGAACCAAAGGGGGCGTATAATAGAGCGCCTATTTTCAACGGTGAAAATTATGGCTACTGGAAAGACTGCATGCGAGTTCATATAAATTCTGTGGATAGGTTAGTATGGGCTGCCATTGAAAACGGTCCGTTTCAAATTACTATGACTAATGCAGCTGGCGCCATAGTACCTAAACCAGAAGATGATTGGAATGAGAAAGATGAGAAAAAGTGGTCGTGTGATTGGAGAGCTCGAAACATGTTAATTTCAGCACTTGGTGTTGATGAGTATTATCGAGTATCCCATTGCACGACAGCTAAAGAAATGTGGGACGCTTTAGAAGTTGCCCATGAGGGTACTACTGAAGTAAAACAGTCCCGCATTAACATACTCAATCAAGAGTTTGAGCTCTTTCGCATGAAACAAGGAGAATCCATCTCCGACATGCAAAAGAGATTCACTCATCTAACTAACCGATTGAATGCTCTTGGAAAACCTATTTCCAATGAAATTGCTACTAATAAAATTCTCAGGTGTCTTAGTAGGGAGTGGCAACCTAAAGTAATAGCAATCAAGGAAGCCAACGATCTAACAAGACTTACGATTACAACTTTGTTTGGAAAGCTGGAAGAACATCAGCAAGCATTGGAAAGTCTTGAAAAATATGAGAACAAAAGTAAGAAGGAAAAGGAGAAGAAAAGAGACAAAGAGGGAGAGAAGAAGCCAATAGCTCTTGTGGCCTCTAGCTCTAAGTCCTCACGAAAAGAGCAAAGCGACAATGATTCAAGTAGTGACAAAGACTCGGATGATGAGGAAATGGGACTGTTTGTAAGGAGATACAATAGATTCATTCGAAAGAATGGAGTCAAGCATTCCGACAAAAATCTCATGAAGTTTCGAAAACAATCTACAAATTTGAAACAAGAAGAGAACAAGAAGAGTAGAGGAAGAGGATCCTGTTTTAATTGTGGTAAATTTGGACATTATAAAACGGATTGCCCTATAAAGTATAAGGATCAAAGAAAGGATTCACCAAAAGGGTACAGCAAACAAAGAAGAGCGTACATTGCATGGGAAAGTGATAGCGATTCATCAAGCACACAAAGCTCAAGTGATGATGATGAAGCAGCAAATCTGTGCCTTATGGCTCACACAAAAAATCTGTCCTACCACAAGAAGAAAAACAATGACAAAAAGGTAAAACAAGCCTACTACAATAATTTCTCTTCTATGTCTTTTCTGGAACTAAAAATAGCTTTTGAAAAACTGCATAACGAAGCTGTAGATGCTTTTAAAAGACTATCTTCCGACAAACATATTTTTTCATTTTTGGAAGGTAAAGTAAACAAAGCTGAAATTGAGTTAGAAGCGTTGAAAGCTAGTATTGCAGAAAATTCAAAAATTATTGACATTGACGGATGTAGTAGAGTTAGGTATTGTGACGCTTGTTATATTTGGCAAAAAGAGGTAAACACTCTTAAGGTCAAATTAGAGAAAGCGCTACAACCTAAAGTTACTTATGCCGTTGACCCCAAGTTGTTTAAGAAGTCATTGAATCCTCCATATGCAAAATACTCTTTTATTCTAAAGGATTCAATGAACAAGAAACAACAAACACATCATCATGGTTTATGTCATTATTGTTGCCATGCTGGCCATACCATTGAGAAATGCAAATTTAGGAGATTTCTTGTCCCTAAAGGCATTTATCAATGGAAGCCAAAAGGCAACCATGTTAGCACTTACCCACTTGGACCCAATGAAAATTGGGTACCAACTTCTCTCTTTTGATGTTGTAGGATGAGTGCCTTGCCTCCGCAGATAGAAGGTGGTTTCTTGACAGCGGCTGCTCGAGGCACATGACCGGTGACATATCGCTCTTTATAGACTTCAAGGCAAAGAAGAAGGGATATGTCACTTATGGAGACAACAACAAAGGAGCTATACTCGGCAAAGGTAGTGTAGGTAATCCCTCCACCACTACTATTTCAAATGTCCATTTAGTTAAGGGACTTAAACACAATTTGTTAAGCATAAGTCAACTATGCGACATGGGCTATAAAGTGTCGTTTACAAAAACTTGCTGCATAATTGAACATGTTGAACAAAACATTGTGTTTAAGGGTGTAAGAGTAAACAATATCTATATGCTTGACTTGTTTGATGTACCTTTAACAAATACTAAATGTCTAGTCACCTTGAATGATGATTCTTGGCTTTGGCATAGACGTTTAGCGCATGTTAACTTCGATTTGCTAAATAAGGTTGTATCTAAGGATCTAGTAGTCGGTCTACCAAAAATAAAATTTTCAAAAGACCACCTATGTGACGCGTGCCAAATGGGAAAGCAAACAAGGGTGTCTTTTAAATCTAAAAATGTAATTTCAACTTCACGACCCCTTGAGCTTCTCCATATGGACCTCTTTGGACCTTCTAGGACAAAGAGCCTAGGTGGAAATTACTATGGCTTTGTAATAGTTGATGACTACTCTAGATTCACTTGGACTATATTCCTTCATAGCAAAGATGAAACTTTTTCTGCTTTTAAAAATTTTGCAAATCTGTCCCAAAACAAAATGAATTCCAAAATAGTTACAATTCGTAGCGATCATGGTGGTGAGTTTCAAAATTATCACTTTGAGAAGTTTTGTGACAAGTATGGTATTGAGCATAACTTTTCAGCCCCTCGCACTCCACAACAAAATGGCGTTGTGGAGCGTAAAAATCGTGTTTTAGAGGAGTTGGCAAGAACAATGCTTAATGAGGGTGGATTACCTAAATACTTTTGGGCTGATGCTGTCAGCACGGCCTGTTATGTTCTAAACAGAATCTCAATTCGCCCTATTTTAAACAAAACTCCTTATGAACTTTTGAAAGGAAGAAAACCAAACTTGTCACATCTTCACGTATTCGGTTGTAAATGTTTTGTTCTGAATAACGGTAAGGAAAACATTGGGAAGTTTGATGCAAAAGCGGATGAAGGTATCTTTCTTGGTTACTCACTGTCAAGTAAAGCATATAGAGTGTATAATAAGCGTTTACTTACTGTTGAAGAATCTGTTCATGTTTCTTTTGATGAGTCTTATCCGAAGAATGTCGGAAAAGGTATTTCTTTTGATGACGCAGGTGTATCTACAGAAGACATACTCAAGGAAGCTGTTGAGGAAACTGATCAGTCCAAAACAGCTGCCCATGAGAAGGAGGAAGATACTAGTCATGAAGAAATTGAGGAAGAAAAGACAGCTGAAGTGAATGATCTTCCAACAGCTTGGAGATCCTCAAAAGACCATCCCATTGACAACATCTTGGGAGACATTTCAAAGGGAGTAATGACTCGTTCTAAGATAAGTAATTTTTGTTCTCACTTCGCGTTTGTTTCACAAGTAGAACCTAAGAATGCCAAAGAGGCCTTGATTGATGAATTTTGGCTAATGGCCATGCAAGAAGAGCTTAATCAATTTAAAAGAAATGACGTTTGGGAACTTGTCCCTCGTCCGCGAGATCATCATATCATAGGCACTAAGTGGGTTTTTAGGAACAAGCTTGATGAAAACGGAGTGATTACTAGGAACAAGGCACGTTTAGTAGCACAAGGGTATAACCAAGAGGAGGGCATAGACTATGAGGAAACTTATGCTCCAGTTGCTCGCCTTGAAGCTATACGTCTTTTGCTTGCCTATGCGTGTTCTAAGGATTTTAAGCTTTACCAAATGGACGTAAAGAGTGCCTTTCTTAATGGTGTCATAAATGAAGAAGTATATGTTTCACAACCTCCCGGTTTTGAAAATGCTGAAAATCCAGATCATGTTTACAAATTAAAACGAGCTTTGTATGGTCTTAAACAAGCCCCTCGGGTTTGGTATGAAAGGCTTAGAAAATTCCTAATTGATCATGGATATTCAAGAGGTAAAGTGGACAATACTCTCTTTATTAAACACAAAGGGAAGCACATTCTTTTAGTTCAAGTTTATGTCGACGATATCATATTTGGTTCAACTAACATACACTTGGTCGAAGAATTTTCTAAGGTTATGCAGGGTGAATTTGAGATGAGTCTAATGGGGGAGCTGAACTACTTCTTAGGACTGCAAATAAAGCAACTTGATGAGGGTACATCAGTATGTCAAACAAAATACTGCAGAGAACTACTCAAGCACTTTGGAATGAATGACTCAAAATCAATCGACACCCCAATGCCTACCAACGGAAATCTAGATAAGGATGAGCACGGTAAGTGTGTAGATGTCAAAAGGTTCAGAGGTATGATTGGATCTCTCTTGTATCTTTCTGCTTCTAGACCTGACATCATGTTCAGTGTTTGTATGTGTGCACGCTATCAATCAAATCCTAAGGAATCGCACCTAAAAGCGGTGAAGCGCATATTTAGATATCTTCACGGAACACCTAAATATGGGCTTTGGTATTCCAAAGGAAATGATTGTAGCTTAGTAGGGTACTCTGATTCTGATTTTGCTGGCTGCAAATCAGATAGGAAAAGCACAAGTGGCACATGTCACCTGTTTTCAAATTCCTTGGTCAGTTGGCATAGCAAAAAGCAAGTTTCTGTGGCTTTGTCAACTGCAGAGGCAGAATACGTTGCAGCCGGTAGTTGTTGCGCTCAGATTTTATGGCTGAAACAGCAACTACAAGACTTCAACATTCAACTCAAACGTATTCCTATCAAATGTGACAACACTAGTGCCATAAACCTTACTAAAAACCCTGTTTTACACTCACGCACTAAACACATAGAGATTAGACATCATTTCCTTCGTGATCATGTTGAAAAAGAAGACGTTGTCTTTGAGCACGTTGATTCCAAAAATCAGCTTGCTGATATTTTCACTAAACCGTTGGCAACAGAACCTTTCTTCAACATTCGTCGCGAAATGGGAATCTTAGATCTTTCTCAATTGATGTCATAAGCATGTTACCTCTTAATTATATTATGCCTCACCATGCTTGATAAGAGCTGTTTTAGATGTCAATTATCCATCACAAGAGTTCTCCAACAGAGGTAATATCAATCCTTTCTACAATTTTCTAATTGCTAAGTGATTGTGTATGTTAGAACAAATGTTCTTACTCTAGTTGATATAAAATTTGATTGCATATACTCCTTGTCTATATTGTGTGCACATTAACAATCTGACTTCTGAATCTCTGTTGAGCATAATCATCATGACATAGTGCATAATGCATATTCATACTGCATTAAAATTCATTAAAAGCTAGTTCAGCATCAGTATGCATCGACACAAACGAAGCATGCATCGGCCCATACATTCTGAAATTCAAATTTTTTAAAAACTGCTTCAGGATGCATCGATGCATCCATCGCATGTATCGATACACATGCCAATTGTGAATGTTTGGCATCGACGC
The DNA here is from genome assembly GCF_024323335.1 of Lathyrus oleraceus. Lineage (NCBI taxonomy): Eukaryota > Viridiplantae > Streptophyta > Magnoliopsida > Fabales > Fabaceae > Lathyrus > Lathyrus oleraceus. The sequence continues at coordinate 557,132,340 of NC_066583.1, read as the reverse complement.
ATGACCATCTGCATCGATACATACTGATGCTATCTGAATTAAATGCATTTCCTTCTCTCTCATGCATCGACACATCAGCCAATCATATCACTTCCTATCTCAAGACTTCATATCATCTGCCTACAAAAACCCCAAAACCAGTGGCTAACCCTAATCCTCCTCATCTTCACTCTCTCTCTAAAACCCTAAATCTCACATCACCATGCCTCCACGCACTATTCCAGTCAGAGCCAAAGGAAAAGGAAAGGGAAAGGAAACAGCCGGTACATCTCAGCAACCACCAAGCGTTCCTTCAAATGCCTTAGAGCTACTTCATCCTGCTGTTGCTGCTGAATTTGAGGAATCCTTCAAGACAAGGTTAGTCATGAAACCTCACGTCTTTGATAAAACAGATGCTATTCACCTACACCTAAATGAAGTGGTTGAACTCTTACATGCACAAAGACTTGGGTCGTTTCTGTCCACAAAGGATGATTATCATGAGGATTTCATTCGGGTCTTTTATGCTGGCTTACAAACTGGTAGAGGCTATATGTTCCGGTGTTCTATCGGAGTCAGAACATATACCTTTGAAGCCTCTGATTGGGAAACGGTATTTCAAATGCCGCCTCCGTCGATGGCTTTCAAGTGCTGGCATGACCTGCATTTTGATCCTGAATTTGACATGAAGGACTTTACTCCATCTATCCTAAAGATAGACAGACCGTTGAGTGATGATGAACACGTCACGTCTGGAATGATCAAGCAAACTCCGCGTATTCTTCACTGGATTATTACACATATTCTGCGTCCAACAAACAGTGGACATTCGCGGTTGGACAGGCCCTGCATACATCTTCTCTACATTTTGCAAAATAAGGTGCTCTTAAATTGGGCTAATTACTTTGTAAAACGTCTATTTTTCGTGCGAGACAGCTCCAAGAATGTGGCTCTAGGTTATGCCTCTCAAATAATGAAAATTCTTAAGTTTTGGAAAGTTGCAATACCTATTGTTCCTCTCCTATCTCCATCTGCTGCTCAAGAGTTTGACTCTGCCACTCTATCGCATATGGGATATCGGTGGGACAAGGACCGCAAATGTTTCTATTTCTTCGAAAGAAAATCCAAAACCAGAATTTACAACTTTGACGTGCCCTCGGAACGCATCCATGTTGCTGAAGATCAGCCTGATGAAGAAATGCAGGATGCGGCTGAAACAGATGCACCACAAGCTGAGGCCAATGCTGGTTGGGGTGATTGGGTGCCACGAAGGTGGTCTCCTACCAACTATGTACCTGAACCCACAGCCCCTCCATTCTCCGGTGGTACTTCAGCCTCAACACCAAATGCGGACATCACTCATATGCTTCAACAGATGGAAATTGTCAACAAAGAACGCGATGAAGAAGCACGGTACTGGCATGTTCAACAATCTGAATGGCACAACGAGCATCGGGACTGGCATGATGAGCATACACGGATGTATCAGAATCAACACGCTTGGCACCAAGACTTGGTTAAATGGCATCAGGTTTTCTACAACGAAATGTCCGGCTTTATGGACGACTGCCGTGAAAATCCTGGTATTATGGACAGCTTTAGAAGCATTGAAGTTCAGAACCGATTTAGGCAATACTCCTTCATGGGCCAAAATCCAGACACAATGCCTCCTCCTCCGCCTCCGCCTAGCTACAGAGATCCTGACAGACATGATGAGGAGTCCTATGGTGGCCACAATCCAAATTAACCAACCATCTTTTCATCTCACTGCATTTCATTTCATATTGCTCAAGTTTTATTTTGTTGCACAAAATATGGTTTCGCTTATGTAACTCTTAAACTCACTCGCGTCTTTAAAATGCTTTTCTAATTCTGTTTATCTCTATTGTTATTGCCCTTATTCGTCATTCTTTGTGAATGATTCTTTACTTTGAAGCTTCATTCTTTGTGATTGATAGCCTGTTATCCATTTTTTGCCATGTCCTGCTACACTATGCTACCTTGATAAATCTGTTTCTTCCTCTTTTTGATGTTGACAAAGGGGGAGAAAATGCAGATATGCACAAACTCAGGGGGAGTATCACACATCTTGCCAAGAATTTTCCATCATCAAAAAGGGGGAGTTTGTGAGAGAATTCTTTACCTTGAATTAATTTTTAATGATAGCAAATTGTGTGATCATCATCCAATTGTTGGTTGTGCATTGCATTACATGATACATTTGTGTTTTATTATGTTTTCCATCCCATTCTATTTGTTGCATAACTGTACATATAAACCTACATTGATACTTCCCTTTAAAATAACAATTAAAATGCATTTTATGTCAGTATGTATCAATACATAAGCCTCTGCATCGATACATACAGCATGTGATAAATCACAAAACATTTTTGTTCAGTATGCATCGATGCATACGAGTCATGCATCAATACATGAAAGGCAAAAGACTCTATGCATCGATCCACACGATCCCTGCATCGATACATGACTAATTGAAACAGCCTGTGTATCAATACATACGCATCAGGCATCGATACATACTAGTGAAATAATCACATGCATCGATACACACGACTTTTGCATCGATACATGATTAATCAATTTCACCAAAATTTCACATATCTTACAGTACGCATCGATGCACACTCTTATGTATCAATACATAAAGCTGTTTTGTGGTATAACAGTAACTGTTTTGCAGCATATATAAGACAGGTTATAACAGCAGTGCAAGATACGAATTCATTGAGGGAAAACAATTGAACACAAGATCAAAAAGCAGTGTTGGAGCAATTGTTTGAGAGCAATTAGAAACCTGAAAGAGACTTCATCTTCTTCATCTTCTCAATCACTTTTCTTCAAGAACATTTACACATAACCATTCTTGTTCTTTGGATTAAAGAAGCATCGAGATAACGTTCAGTGGTACGATCAAGGATCTAGCTGTGGTTTGCAGTGGAACGATCGAGGATCTAGCTGAGTTGAAGATTGAAGGGGGTTTCTAGGAAAAACCTACTGGTTTGTCCTTCAAGAACTGGAGTGTTCTTGAGGGTTTGGGAGTCACGTTTGCAGAACATATTCAGCCGCAGCGTTGCGTTTGGAGATCGGGGGATTTCGCAAGCAGGTCGTGGAACCGGTGAATTGTTTGCAATTTCGTGCAGGAAAATCTTGATCGTGCTCAGATCAAGTGAAGGTTCATACAAGAAGAAGTTCTTAGAGTTTAGAATTCTGTCTTTGTATCATAACCTTGTATCAACGGATTCGGCAAAAATTGATAATCAAAGTTCTCAATTTCATTTGAAATTGAGAGGGAGACGTACCCACACGCGAGGACGACGTGGGGAACTTCCTTACCAAATCTCTGCGTATCGTATTCTTACCTTACTCCTCTTTACGTTTTTCAAACTGTTTTCGCAATGTCAGTTAGTTTGTGGTGATTGTTCCTTTTGCAAGACAGCAGTGGCAAGAAAACTTTTAATCAAACTCCATTGCTGTTTATCATCAATCACATACACACCAACTGTTTGATAAAACGGTTAGCTAGATTTTATTCATTGGAAATAGACTTTAATGATAAGTGCATTCAATTAGTTAAAATTCTGGTGTGAATTGTTTCTGTCATTCTCATTAAAATCCAGCAATTAAACTTGTGTGTCCGGCTTTCGAGTAGCGGTTCAGAATAGACGGAAGTCGATTCGGGACTGATTTTTCCGCCAACTTTGAAAACTCTGATAAAATTTCAAATCCGTTAAATTTCAAAGAGGTGATCTATTCACCCCCCCTCTCGATCACTAGCCACACCGTCTAACATTGGCAATTTTTGACCACCTTATCCAAGATGAACGAGCACTAATTCAAATAGGCGGTTTAATAACCATGATTGGTAATGCTATCGGATTACGTCAGCCTATGCTTGACTTAAGCCTTTTTTGTGGCATTGCGACTATGAGTATACCCTTCCTCTTCAACACTATGTTTATAGCAAACCTAGGGTCTGAAGAGTTTGAACTTATAATTAACAACCAAGTTCTTTGCCTATTCACCTTGCCTAGTCCGAGGACTAGTGTTCATAACCACAATAACTGGCTCTACAACCTGAACGGAACACCCTCTCCTGCTAGATCCACTAAATCCATCCAGGACTACGAGATTTGTGATGACCAGGTCCCTTATGCTGAATCTGACCCTCAAACACCATCTGGTTATTATGATATCGACCCTCCTCCTCAACCTGTCCCGACCAAAGAGTCGGCAATACCTGATCCTAGACATCATATGCCCGGAGATAATTATAACACTATCATTCAAGCCTTGATGTCAGAACAGGACGCCCTCAGAGAAGAGCTGGCTAATATGGGACAAGAATTTTTGGGATACATGAGCACTATGACAACTCAATTCCACGAGTTGCTAAACCATGTTAACTCCTTTGCTCATCCGGCCAGAGATCGTGCGGAGGGATAGAAGTTGTTTTTCTTAGTCATTTAGTTTTAGTTAGATTATTCATTAATGTTGTTTCAAATTATGTTAGTATTTGTTTTTCTTTCGCATGTTTACTTTTGCCTTCCAATGTTACATTATGATTATTGTATGAAGCTATTGATTTAGTTTACTTTATTATGGCTTATGCAATATCTAGCAATAATGCTCTCTACTGTATGCTACTTACATAACTTTTTAGAAAAAAATATATTTATGCAATATTATGGTAGTAGAATGGTATGCAAGGCAATCTAAAAATATCACAATAGCAGAATAAAATAAACTGAAGCAAAACAAAATAATAAAAATATATTACTATAAATCATTATGAAGAACGCAAGCAGTGACCGTTGCAGCTTACCGTGTGACGAGCGTCACACACACTATCACGGTCGTCACACCAAGTGCTTGTGACGCCCGTAACGCCCCTGTCACGAGCGTGACACCGTTTGGCTATGTGAACGTTACCAACCGTTAGAGACCCGACCGTTACACCACTTCACCTTTTTACCTTCCCCATTTATTCACATTTACCCACATTTATTCACTTTTCAGCCACTCCCTTTCCAACTTCCAAATTTTTCCTATAAAAATCCACCATACCTTTCTTCATACACCACAAATCATTCTATAAACTACATTTCTTCCTATTACCTTTACTTCTTTCAAACCACTTATCGATATGGCGGGCAACCAAGCTTTCGGAAATATCATCTTCCGATCCGAAGATGATAATTATCAAAGGGAGCAATTCGAACGTTTCCAACAGCGAGGCGTCCAATCCACCAGGTACCCTGATTTAACTTGTTTACAACAATTAGGATTACTTCAAGGAATAGAATGGATGCTCCGCCTTGCTGGTTTAACCTTTCTGTGCACTCACAATCAACCTACCTATCCATCCCTAACCTTAGAATTTTTAAGTTCCTATTCGTACAACACACCCACCGGTGACGACGAGTACTTAACCGGTACCGCAACCTTCCGTTTGTTCAACACCGAGTACTCCCTATCCCAAAACCAATTGAGTACCATGCTACAGTTCCCCGTAGAAGGTCAAGTCCACCCTAGGATACCTCCTAACTCCCCGTGGCACATACACGCCTTCGACCTCTTTAGGAAAATAACCGGTGTAGAAACCAACAACTGGGATGTTCTCCTTGCTTCCCATATACATAACCCAACCATCCGGTACTTTATCCGCATCCTGCAAAACACAGTTTTTGGAAGACCGAACAACAGCAAAGTAAACGCCAAGGAATTATTCTTCCTCCAATGCGTCTTTGAAAGCGATACTCAGGTAAACGCTGCCTCCTTCCTATTTCATCACATCCGCACCCTATGTGCTAGAGGCCGTCAACCTTTTGTAATAGGCGGATTAATAACCACCATAGCACTTGGCTTAAACCTAGGGGACCGACTACAAAATTTAGAATCTTTACCTCCCTTATCTATGGATATAAGTTACTGTCGGTCCAGCCGTCTAATCAAAAACAGAGTAGGCGGAGGGTATTACCTTATGGTGAACAACCAGGAAGTCCCAAGTGTTGTCCTACCAAACATTGCCCTAACAGATGTCATCAATCCCAGCCGCCACATCTATGATCTGAATGCTCCCGAAGCCACCGAACCTACACAAGCCAACCCGCCTTCAGACGAGTTCGCCGAAATGGAGCAGGGTGATCAAGTTCCTGCACAACAATCAGTCCCGCTCAACCCTTCCGATAATGCAACTGGTCCATCCTCACGACGTCGTCGACGAAGAAGGCCAGCAACCAACGACGACATCATGGATGCTATCGATGGTATGCAAGCGCATAATCTCGAAGTGATGCAGATGATGCGCCAGATGCAGCAACAACAGGAGGCAAGGAATGCAATCACCGATCAACGGTTCGCTCAGTTGCTCAGCAGGTTTGATGATTTGGAAGTCCGTCAAAGATCACCAGGTCCAAGAACAAGAGGCGGAAGGCAGCATTGACTTTAGTTTCCTTTTCTTTTCTTCCTTATTGTATTTCTTTTGTTTTCTCCGAAACATTGGGGACAATGTTTCATTTAAGTGTGGGGGGGGGGGGGGGGGGGGGGGAACCTTGTTCTTTAAACTTCCCCTTTTCAAGTACGTTATCTTTCCTTTCAATGTTATTTCCCTTTCTATTATTAAAAAAAAAAAACTTATTATAATTATTCTAAATTAAGTCCCTAGTGTGAGAAATTTCTATTTATCTATTCCCTCAAATTTTCATGAGCCATAACAAAAATTCAACACACTCAGTAAGTATAAAGGTTGCCTATTTCGTCAAACTTGAGAAAAATTAAGACAAAAAAATTATTACCGCCCCAACACTCTAAACAAACCTCAACATGTTAGATCAGAAAGGTACCTGTTATACAAGTCCCTGGACTTTTAACTTTATAGTAACCCCGAGTAGTTTATACAAGAAGTCAGCACCATCTTAATAGCAAACTACGTGGAGGACTGATGAATATAAGTGAATGATTCCCAAAATAAAAAAAAATAAATAAATATATATATATATATATATATATATATATATATATATATATATATATATATATATATATATATATATATATATATATATATATATATATATATATATATATATATATATATATATATATATATATATATATCAGGAAATGCACTAACTAAGTTAGGTGATCCTTACCAGATCATTTAATCTAAAGGTTGTAGATCATACAAAAATATAATACGAAAGATCCATTATGAGTTGGTTCAGCAGGTATCTGGTGCTGAACTTGGTAGGGCGGACTACGGTCCGATCCCCCGCAATTTGCAATGGACCAAATAACGAAGTTATCCGACTAATGTACCAGAACTTCTAGCTAAAAAGGGGATCAGAATCACTAACCGGTCACTCCACTATGTGCGCGAAACAATAAAGGGCTTAATGTGATTTCGCTAGAATGAAAACGGGTGAAATAAGAGTAAAAGAACTAGGCTAGCTATAATGGCATGACTCGAACTGGCTTGCATAAGGAGAGGTTACATGAGGTTGTAACGGTGGTTGTTGATGTCAAGATTAAACTCAAGTTACTCCTAAACAAAATCTACTTGCAGCCTAGTACGAATTGATGTGTGTTTTGAAATTTCATCTGGCTAATTTTTAAACGATTTCTATACTGTATTTTGCTTGAGGACAAGCAAAGGTTTAAGTATGGGGGAGTTTGATAACATGAAACTATATCACATTCTAGGACTCGATTTAATTAAATTATATTATTATTCACTCCAATTTATTTCATTTTATTCGATACTACTTGGTATTTTGCTTTCTATTTATCTCAGGTAGTTTATTTGAAGCACAAGTGAAAAAGGAAGAAAAGGAGGTGCAAAAAGAAATGAAAAGAAGCAAAAGCCACCAAGCCAAGGCCCAGCCCAAAAGCACAGGCGCTGCACCTGTGACGAGCGTCACACAAGGTGTGACGAGCGTCACGCCCTGCCCACTTGTGTTACGAGCGTAACACTTGGTGTGACGGATGTCACACCATTCCCCTATATTTTTGGCCTCAGAAGCGCAACAGAGGCACGTTGAAGCCTATTGTTACGCTTGACTAGTGGAACGTGAGGATCTTTACACGGAAAGCCTTTGGAGACCGTTACAAAAAGTAAACAATATAAATAGTGGTTTTTGGGAAAACCCTGAGGCTCTCTCTCTCGCCACCGTCTCTCTGCTTCGTTCAATTTTTCTTTTCCAGTCGTGCAAGCAATATTTTACAGCATTGTTTTTACAGTTTTTATTTTTATTTGCAATTCCTATTTTCTTTTCCAGCAATTCCTTCAAGCACTTAATTACTTTTTCACACAATAGTTTCCACACCGGAAATTATTGTGTACCTTTTTACTAGATCCAACCTTACGGAGTGTTCAAGACTGCTATTAATTACTCAGGTTCTTTAATTATTGTTTGAATTTATATATGCCCTGCTATACTGTTTATTTATATTATTTGCCTGAGATGAATTTATTTAAGCATAATGATTGTTTAGATCTGTTTAGCATGTCTGGCTAATTTATTTAGGTATCGGTATGTAAAGTAAGCGGAATGAAGGAATCAAAAGTAAGTTGGTTAAATTACGTTTAAAAATAAAGTCACTCTTTTTATGGTCTCAATTTACAGGTTTAATAACAAAGTTTTTGTACGAGAGTAAAAGGCATAAAGAAGTTAAATTCAATAGAACGAGAGTTTGAGTTTTTAACTGGACATAGTAAATTGAGCATTAATTCTAAATCAGGGCGAAAACAATTTTTAGAGTTAATTAAATTCTAATCTTTTTCAAAAAGTATTTTTTTTAAAGTTAAATGTGAGGACGAGAGTTAAGCATTTGAATTTAATTATATGATCTAAGTCAACAGAGCGAGAGTTTGAGACGAGGGTATTTAAACGATTAGTGTTTTCTTAAAAAGAGTTTCTATAGATTCTGTTGTTTTCAAAAGGTGATTTTGGACTTAACCAATAAGTGACAGCTGCGTTAATATAAGGTCATAGTCTATTCAACAGAGCGAGAGTTTGAGAAAAGACTTTTAATCAATAGTGTCTACTGAAAAGATTTATTTTAAAACCAAGAAACCAACGAAGATTTGATTCCCTAATTACGACGAACCACATACCGATATCCGCTTAATTGATATTTAATCTAGATCTTATTTTAGTTTCAACTTTTCCCCCGAACAATCAAAGTATCATCCGCCTTAGCTTTACGAAGTAACCTTAGATAACGGTATATCGATTCATAAGTCCCTGTGGGATCGATATCTTTTAAAATTACGCGATAGAACTGTGCACTTGCAGTTTGTACCCCAAATTCGACTCATAAAGTCGCGATCAATGTTGTAGAGGAAAATCATCTTTCGGACTAGATTTATTCAAGTCTCTATAATCCACACACATTCGGACTTTTCCATCTTTCTTAGGCACGGGCACAATATTGGCCACCCATTGAGGATATGTAGAAGTCACCAGAAACCCCGCATCAATTTGCTTCTGAACTTCTTCTTTAATCTTCATTGCCATATCGGGATGAGTTCTTCTGAGCTTCTGCTTCACAGGCACGCACTCAGGCTTCAAATGGAGGAAATGTTGCACGATATCAGTATCCAGACCAGGCATGTCTTCATATGACCAGGAAAAGACGTCGACGTATTCTTGTAGCAACTCAATCAACCCCTTCTTCACAGATTCTTCCAGGAGTGCCCCAATCTTCACTTCACGAATGCAATCCTCAGACCCCAAGTTGACTATTTCCAGATTCTCAAGATGTGGCTGAATGATCTTCTCTTCGTGCTCAAGTAGATGGGTAATCTCGTCAGGAATCTCTTCAACATCATCTTCTTCGGCCTGAAATACAGGGAACTCAAAGGTTGGAGATGGTGTTGGATCATTATGTTCAATGGGTTTGATCAACCTGCATAATGATTTTGGATATAAAGAGATTTTAGAATTCAAACAAGGCAAATCATTATGCAGATGAAAAGATTGATTTTATTCTATTTTTAAGGTTTTATGTGAATACCAATTTTATCCAAAAAGCGAAAAGTGAAAATAATTGGAAAAACAAACATTTAACATGAATTTATTGAATGAAATATCATTGTATTTATGGGCCAACAATGTCATCACTTCTCCTTTTGGCATGGAAGAAGGGTTTTTAAACAAAAAGTGAACATTACGTTGACTTATGGACAACTGTTGGAACATCAACAGCGACCCAGTTATTGCAGACCCCTCCAGGGATGACAAAGTTGCCAGAATCTTCCTCTGCATCCTCTTCCACAATAGCAACAGCTTCTTGGTCTTCGACGGTGTGGATAAAACCACCACTCTGAAATAGCCCATGCTTGTTGAAAGTGCCCGAAGAATACCATATGCCAGCCCGTGATTTATTGTCCTCCAGCTTGATCATTTGTCCTAAACTAGTAGTTGCGCCATGCTCAACGGTCAACTTCGCATCATTGTAGGACGCAAATGAAGAAGTTCCTTAGAAGGTTCAGCAATAGACAAGGCTTGGAACAGAGTCCCAACCTCGTCCTCAGCATCAATATAAGAAAAGGAAGACAAATGGCTAACCAAGAGAGTCTTCTCTCCCCCTACCACCACCAACTTTTTGTTCTTGACGAACTTCAATTTTTGGTGTAGGGTGGATGTCACGACGTCTGCCTCGTGAATCCATGGTCTTCCCAACAAACAGCTATATGATGCATGGATATCCATGACCTGAAAGGTGATCTGGAAATCACTTGGTCCAATCTTGACTGGGAGCTCAACCTCTCCAATCACCGTTTTGCGCGATCCATCAAAAGCTTTTACAACCACTCCACTCTGCCTCATGGAAGGCCCCTGATAAGAAAGTATGGCGAGAGTGGATTTTGGAAACACATTCAGTGATGATCCAGTGTCTACCAGCACATTAGACATGGCATCATCTTTACAGTTAAATGAAATGTGAAGTGTCAAATTGTGGTCTCTTCCCTCCTCGGGGAGATCAGCTTCACAGAAACTCAAATTGTTACAAGCGGTGATGTTTGAAACAATACTATCGAATTGTTCTATTGTGACGTCATGATCTACATACGCCATGTCCAACACCTTCTGCAGAGCTTCTCGGTGTGGTTCTGAGTTCATTAACAAAGATAGCACAGAGATCTTTGATGGCGTTTGTAGAAGCTGATCTATAACATTGTATTCACTCCTCTTGATGAGCCTCAACATCTCATCGCAATCCTCTTTCATCATGCCATTCTGGCCAGCAGGGACAGGAGCTTTAACAGCGGCGGTAGGTCTAACAACAAGTGCCGGATTCGGAGAATCAGAAGAATTCCCAACCGGACGAACAACACAGTCAGCAACATCAGCTCTTCTGGTGTCAGCTTGGGGTTTCGGCGGCGTCGAAAAAACACGACCACTACGGGTCAGGCCGCTGACATCAGTGATATTAACAACAGAGGTGGAGGGTAGAGGCACCTCCTTCCCATCTTCTAATGCCACATCATTATAACGATAGGAAATAGCCTTATCAGAAGAATATGACACAGGGCCAGCTGGCTTGATTATGAGATCAGGAGAAGCCTTCTGCTTGCTGCCATCATATCGGATGACAACAGGCTCGGGGATCCTGAATACTGGCGATTTCACATTGACTTCATCATCCTCGTCGCGATTATGAAGTATCTTAATTACACCTTTGTCCAGCATTTCTTGGATGTCTTTTCGAACTTGACGACATCCCCTTTCATTGATAGTGCAGACACAACATCTGTCATGGTCATGCTCATAGTGACTGTATCCACACAACAGTCTGTGCATCTCGACCAAAGATTGTCGGATATGGCTGACATATCGGACCTTATACTTGCCAGGGCAACCCTGAACCATGTTGACAACAGATTTCCCATGCTCGGGCAATGGGTTCTTCTTGACGTTAGGACCTACGTCCTCGAAAAATAATATACTGCTCCTCACAAGGTCTTGAACCTTGGTCTTCAACGGATAGCAGTTCTCCACATCGTGTCCGGGAGCACCAGAATGATAAACACAATGAAGCTCAGGCTTATACCACCATTGAGGGTTGGTAGGTATAGCCGGTGGGTCACGTGGAGTGACCAGTTTCCTCTCTATCAAAGAAGGATAGAGCTCTGCATAGGTCATGGGAATAGGATCAAAACTGACCCTCTTCCTATCATAGCTGGTACTGGTCTAATTATTGTTTCGAGGCTGGTAGGCCTGTTGTTGAGGACGATGCTGTTGTTGTTGATATTGTTGATGTTGTTGTTGCCGGTTCTGATTATTATGCTGATAGTGCTGGTTTTCTCTGAAAACAGGTGCTATATGAGCCACCTGGTGTTGATTACCGGCGGGACGCACGGTCTTCCTCTTCACAGAGGGTCTTCTGGTTTTAACATGGGAGGTCACAACATGTGCCTCACCATCTTTCTTCTTCCCAAACGCCCCATAACGTTTGGCAGAAGAGCCTTCTTCTCTAGTCAGGCGCCCTTCCCGGACTCCTTCCTCCAAACGCATCCCCATATTCACCATCTCGGTGAAGTCCGAAGGAGCGTTGGCAATCATCCGTTCATAATAGAATGAGCTCAAGGTCTTCAGAAAGATCTTGGTCATTTCTTTTTCTTCCAGCGGAGGCACAATCTGTGCAGCTAGTTCTCGCCACCTCTGGGCGTACTCTTTGAATGTTTCCTTGTCCTTCTGAGACATGACCCTCAATTGATCCCTATCGGGAGCCATATCCACGTTATATTTGTACTGCTTGACGAAAGCTTCGCCAAGATCGTTGAAGGATCGGATGTTCGCACTGTCCAAACCCATGTACCATCTCAGGGCGGCACCGGACAGGTTGTTCTGGAAATAATGAATGACGAGCTGATCATTGTCGATCTGAGTCGACATCTTTCTTGCATACATAACCAAGTGGCTGAGAGGGCAAGTGTTTCTCTTGTACTTTTCAAAGTCAAGCACTTTGAATTTTACAGGGATCTTGACATTGGGAACTAGGAAGAGCTCAGCAACAAACTTGCCAAAGAGGTCCTTCCCTCTGAGAGTTTTGAGTTCCTTACGGAGCTCAAGGAACTGATTGTTCATAGCATCCATCTTTTCATATATGTCTGGGCCCTCAGATGGCTCAGAGTGGTAGATGGTGTCGTCTACCCTTGGCATAATATGCACGATCGGAGGTGGCACAACAAGGACCGGGCTAGATGCCGACAGAGAAGCAAACGTTGGGGCGAGACCCTCAGGAACAAAATTCGCGGGCATCCCCCAGGGAAACCCGGCTGGCATAGTAGTAGCGTGAAACGGGCACTGGTAGCAGGCACTGTTGAAGAGGCAATCTCAGAGATGATTGTCCTCTGGGGAGGAGTTGAAGGCATTGGAGTAGATTGGCTTTGGGCGGCCATGAAAGACTCCATCAGGGCAGTCAATCCGGCCACTTCCTCCTTCAGCTCTCTGTTCTCTTGCTCTAAGTGATCCATCAGCTTTGAATAGTTGGCTCTGGTGTAGTACCGGTGAGTCAGCTTGTCTTCAAAATAAATGAAGAACACAGAGTTAGACCATTGAATCAAGAAGCCTGGAGCAAAACCTACTTATGCACATGATGCATGCAATGCTTGTGCATATGATTTATTTTTAATCAGAGGAACTTTAGGGTCCTATTTGCAAATATTTGAAATATTAATCATTTAGACATATATGGAAATATCATATCAATAATATCTGGAAAAAGTTTTACACCAAAGAAGTACAGTCTTGGTAACCAAATAAAAGAGAGAAGGAAAATGAACATCCTATGGAACCCTAGAAACAATCATCTAAAGCTCTCGAGATTGGAAGGTAAGCTGCACGAAGCCTCTTCACCTCTCTCTCATAGGTTGCCTCCATATCCGCCTTCTCTTTGGCGAGTCGGTCGTACTTCCTTTTCCAAAACTTGGAAGACTGAGGGAGAAGAGAAGTCACCACATCATCAGGCTCGTCGATAACCTGATGCTCAAGAAACTCTATAAATGCATCCTTATCTCTAAGCTGCTGAAGTAGCTCCTCTCGTTCACGGATCCAAGCACGTGAACGGTCTTTGTCTCTCAAATCCTCTACTTCTTGGTCAGGGAGGGTTGAAGGCCCAACCATAACCAAAGCTATAGGTCTCGGATATTCATAAGGCATAAGGTACTCAGAAGCTTTCCTCCTAACCCACGAGGTATAGGGCTCCAAAGCAATACAGTTATTTGGACCAAGCTCTTTCCTTCCCTTCTTATGAATCTTGCGCCAAGCGCGGACCATCCTGCCCTTCAAGCCTTGGGGATCTTTACCCTCTTGAAAGAACACACCTTCTAACAGAATGTTATTAGGTTTATCCTTTAAGGGGAACCCAAGCTGACGACGTGCTAAAATAGGGTTGTAGTTAATCCCACCACATGTGCCAAGAAGAGGCACATTGGAGAATTCACCACAAGAGTCAATAATCTTCACACCATCATATTAACGGTTATACCAAAAAATATCATCATTAGTGAGAGACATAAGCCTCGTGGACCACCATAGACATCCTTTGTTCTGCTTGAAGGCGACTGTCTGTGGCAAGTGCGAAATAAACCACTTGTACAACAGAGGCAAACAGCACATAATGGTACCACCACCCTTTGCATTCCTCATATGCAAAGAGAAATAAGTGTCACCCAACAGAGTAGGAACATGATTAAGAGTAGAGAAAATCCTAATAGCGTTTACATCCACAAACTTGTTGATGTTGGGGAATAACACTAGCCCATAGATGAGAAGTACAAATATGGCCTCAAAGGCGTCCTCACTCATGACCTTCCCAAACAAAGTAGCTTGAGCAATGAGGAACTCAGAAGGGAGACCTTGAATTCCACCTTTGGTAGTCATATGAGCACCAACCAAAGATTCATCTATATGCAACAGATCAACAATCTCTTGAGAAGTAGGGATCCTCTCTAATCTACTGAACGACAACTGATCTAGAATAGGTATACCCACAAGATAGGCATACTCCTCAAGCGTAGGCAAAAGCTGGAAATCCGGGAATGTGAAGCAACTGTACAAGGGATCATAGAACTGCACCAACACACTCATCAGACCTTCATCCACCTGAGTAGCAAGAATAGACAGAAGCTTCCCATGACGAGCCTTGAACTCCAAGGGATCTAATACATAGGATGTCAAACTCCTTAACTCTTCCAAGTCGGGTTGTCTGAAACTTTACTTCTTTGTATTCCTTCTTTGTCTATCCATGTCTGAAAATTTGCAAATAGACCTCTTAAGTTCCTTGAAAATTTTCTCATTGTTGATGATATGGATGCAAATGGATGCATGAATGCATGGATGCAACAATCACACTCAAGGATCAAGCAAAGCACACCACACAAAGGTCATGGGATATATCAAGTCATCCTTAAGATCAATCATCCATTTTGGTGGATTATGGTTTACACCTTATCAACACCCAAGTTCCATTGATATTAAGGATATACAAGAACGGATCAACCATGAATCAAGGGTTTGTTGCAAGTCACGAGCATGGAGTCTCAGTTAAGAACCACCCAAAGGGAGTGTACTAGGGTTAAAACCTGCCAATCATGTTCTACAAGAGGTTCCCATAGTCATCATCCCATCTTTCGGATATTATCGAATAAACGACTACTCGTATTCCAAAAATATTCTCAAGAGAGACTCTTATGAGTGTAGTATCGCGTAACAATCGTATCAAATCTTACACTTGAACGACCTTCGCACTACATTTTAAAAAAAGGCCAAGATGGGCTTGGTAAACTAAGGTCCTTGGCTTCTAAGGTCTATATTGGAAAGAGTAATGCCTAACCACGACTACTCGTGTGACATTATTGATCCCAACATGACCTCCACCAAGTGAATGGGCTTGCAAGTCAACTTACTAAGGAATAATTCCACACAAGTCAACAAGACTATGCCATTCTCCTATCCTAAGTGCACTCGAGTTTGGGTATAGAACTCATCTCACAAAGATCACCAAGCATACAAGCAATTAATATATCAAGCAATTCATACATTACAATCAATACAGTAATCCCAATTTTGCATAAAAATATTTCACAAATAATATACACAATACAATACAACAAATGTGAAAAGTAGGAAAAACCCACTAGGCAAAAATCCCCAGCAGAGTCGCCACTTTTCTGTAGCGGGGTATTCGTTACCTTTAGATTTATTGACTAAAGCAAAAGCAAATCATACAATTCGAGTCGCCACCGCACTTCTATTTATCCAAAGGAAAGGTTAGAAAGCGAATAAAAACCGAGAAGTTTTATCGAATCAAAAACTAATAAAAATATCAGAGATCGGGGTAAGGGGGTCGGTTATGCAATGGGAAGGTTTTAAGCATCCAAAACATCCTAGGTACTCCTAGGGAGCCCTTTTCACAATTTGTTGTAAGGTAGGTTGGTATTTGTGAAAAAATTATTTGTGCAAACATGATTGGGGAGATGAGAGAAGAATGTACAAATTATTTACAATTTTGTGTTTGAACGGATAAACCCACTGCCTATGTACCATCTCAAAAAAAAGATTAGGATCAAAACCTCGTAGTTCGGGGTAAAAATCTCAAAACAAGTTGGTGAATTGATTGGTCCAAAAGCCTTAAGGTCTTTTGTTATCCAAGGGAGAAAACTCAACCTAAAAACCATAAATCCACCATGTGAGGATAGCTTCAACATGCTAGTGAGGGGTTAACCCTATAATAAGCATGGAAGACTCATTGTCCATCACTAAGGATATAGGTGAGTATTATATCAACCTCAAGGATAACTCAAACCTAATAGCTAAGGGTTTATGAAAAGCTTTGATAGGGAGTGGCCATTGAAACCACAAAAATAATTGAGTGAGTTATATTTACCAATGAAAGGTATTTACAAAGTATGGTCAAAGTTGACTTAGGATTCAATTCAAAATAAGTGTTATGAAAAGAAAGTTTGAAAATCAAAAGCATAGTGCTTAGATTTCTAATGTTGAAAACAAATGTTAATGTTTGCACAAATTTTTTGGCTTGGGTTAGAGTGGAGGGAAGAAGAAGAATGACTAAGGTCCTAAACATACAAAGATGAAGGAAGAGAAATAAAACCACAAATGGGGTTCCCTTCTTGAGATCATAGTGATGGTCCAAGTAGCTCTCATCCTTTGGAATAAGCAAATAAGCAAATACTCAAGCAAATCAAGCACACAATCAAACAAAGCTCCTAGGAATCTTCCAATGGCTTTTGTATCTCTCACTTTGGACGCTCATGACAATGGTTCTTCAATTAAGCTCAAGTTGGAATCCCTAGCACAAGAACACACATCAAAAAGTTCCACAATGCAAACAAAGAATGGACAAGAGTGAGTTTAGAGATTAGGTCCTTTCAATTCATCTTCAACATTAAGCATTCTAAAGGCATGAGGCCTAGTTGCTCTTTGACATTTATAGCACTCTAAAGGCATGAGGCCTAGTTTCTCTTTGACTCTATTTTGCATAGGGAATGTCCTAAAGTCTAAGTCCTTTTGTCCATTTTGCATTTGGTTCACAACAATCAAAACAAAACACAAGCACAATAGTATATGCACAATTATGTGCTCAAGTGAGCAAAAGGAAAATTGCATTAACATAAACATGTGCTCAAGTGAGCAAAGGGCAAAAGCAAATGAATAATATGTACAAGAACATTAAATTGCATAAAGTAAATTGCAAGAATTAAAAGACTTGAATTAAAAGTTAATGGTCAATAGTTAGTGTTAGTGTGCCATAAGGCAATTTAGCGCTATGTTAAGCAATCGTAAATGGACTAATGTAGTAGTCACACCTATTTGAGGTCGGTCAATAGAAATATAGGCAACAAACACAATTTAGAGACCTTGACTAGTAAGCTAAGCTCCTACAAATTGCCATGCCAAAAGAAAATGAGAATGATCTTGTATTGATTTAGGTTTTTTGCTTGATTAAGAAGCAACCTATCCTTAATGCAAAGTCATTCACTTGATTTTTGGATCAAGATGAATTAGATTTGAATCAAGGAAGGTTAAACCTCCTATACATCAAGGCTAACCACCAATCTTTAACTCATTGATCAAAAAGAAAAAGATGAAGAAGAAGATGAATAAGGATGTACATTAATGGAATCCAAATGAAGTAAGCAAAATACATTGACCAAAGATAGATGAAATCAAGGTCAAACACTAGTAAACAGAAGCAAAATAAAACTTAGAAGTCAAGAAACAAATAAAATATTTTTTTTGTATTTTTCAAAATTTAAATAATACTTGAATTAAAATAAACAATTAAAGGTCAAACTTCAAATCCATTTCAAATCAACTTTAAAAAGTCCAAATGGATCATCCTAAGTTCAACAAGGTCAAACAAGGTTTGACAAAAAAATTCAGCATTTTTAGAAACCAGAAACTATTTTTAATCAATTAAAAATGAATAAAAATAACCTAATTGAATTAAAATCTCAAATAAATCTCAAATCAATTGATAAATTGATGAGAATATTTTTCATAGATCCATCATCATTCAAAGAGGTTAGAAAAATATTTTTGCATTTTTTGAATATAGGAAACTATTTAAAATGAATTAAAAATAACCAGAAAAGAGAAAATTCATAAAAAATATCAAATGATAAAATAAAAAATATTAAAAATCATTTTTTAGAAACTAGAAATTAAAAGGGAAATAATGCAATTGGTCCCATATTTTTTGGAATTAAAATGAAAGAGTTATGATTTTTTGAAATAAAATGAAATAAAAGAAATAAAGTGGATTAAATCAGAAATTAGGAAAAACCACGTGCGTTGGATGAGATCTCATTAATTGACCTGGCACATCCAATGGTCCACAGGCGCGCGCTCACCATGAGTCCAAGTCAATGAGAAACATCCAGCATTAAATAAAGTCATAAGATCTGATGGCTATGATATAAACTTGAAAACGCATTCAACGACTCATGTTTGATCTGGCAAAGAGACGGCGGTGTACACCACCGTCTTCTCTGGCGAGCTCATTAGCACCGGTGAGAGTTGCAGACATGGCAAACTCAACCAAACGAAGCGATCTATATATCATTGGAAAGCTGGGGTGATGTACATCACCCCTGTACCATTGGTTTTCACTCTAGATCTCCATGGGAAGAGAAATCAGAGGTGGAAAATGATGGTGTTCAACCTGAACTCAATGGATTTTCAAAATTAAGCACATTATTCAATTGCCTCTGATGAGAGGACTTCAGCCAAGCCAAGAAACACAAGAAACAAGCAATAATTAGTGAGTTTCGAAGAAGAAAAGTTTGAACATCCACCTCTGAAATGTAGATCTATGGAGCATAATTCCTCACAGCTATTGATTGCAGTGAATTCTTGAGGTGAAGATGAAGTAAGGCCAAGGAATTTTAAGTCTAATAGTCAACCAATGAAGTTGAAAATTAGATCTGAAATTTTGAAATGAAAGAGAGAATTTCTTTAGGTATGGTTATGGATTGAGTTTTGCAGCATAACAGGCGGCTTCAGGTTGAAGAATAGTGGAGCTGAGCACACTTATTTATAGCAAATGGCAAGGCAAGCAAGGTGAATTTTCGTGTGCATGAATGAAGAGGGCCTCCATGCATGGGCCTATATAGGCACATGGAGGGCCCAAATCTGATTTTTTTGTAAAGTTGAGGTCATAACAAGATGAAATGAACGTGCAAATGCAATTAATTTGGAGTGTGCAATCAGTTTTCAAGTGGTTTCCATAAATGCACCAAAATCTTCCCCTCTTCGAAAATGCCTCTTCCAAAAATAAAACATGGCCTTGTGGGTAATGGTTGGAAAGGTCTTGACATGAGGATCAATTGTTATGTTGAACAAAACTTCATTTGGAATTGGTAAATTAGTGAAAATTGGTCATAAAGTTCAAGGTGCAAAACATGTGCATGTGAAAATTTCCAAAATGGGCCAACTTCAAGCCCTTCTGTTTCAATGATGCAAGCTCCAAATGACAAAACCTTCAACATCAAAGTTGTATATCTTTTCAAGACAATAGATTGGGACTCAAATTTGCATCATTTTGATTTTGTATGAGAAAGTTATGGGCACTTGAAGTTGGACTTTTTCACATTTCAATGCCTTTGGCCCAAAGTGACCTATAATGTTTTGCATTATCACATGTATTTATTTTAGGATTATGAACATTTATTCAACATAAAAAATAAATTAGGCATCTTAAAATTTCCAATGCATTTGATCCCACGTCAAAATCATAAAAAATGAGGGAGTTATGTCCTTGGGAATTTGACCCAAAATTAGGGTTTCAGTCAAAATGACCTATAATGTTTTTAAATGGATGATGACCTTCCAAGCTTCAAATCAATTTTTGATGAACATGAAAGTTGTTCATATGGTTATTAAGTACATGTTTTCTCTTGGGGTCATCTTCGTTTGACAAACACATTAAAAGTTAAGTCTCAGTGGGTTTCAAAATAGTCAAATGAATTGACTGATCAACTTCTCAAGTCCATACCTCAAATCTTGATGAATTGATGATTGAGGACACTCAAATAAGCTCAAATATGCATTAATGGATGTATTAAAGAACTTCCCTTGATTTTATTTGATCAGGGGTTGAGGTTGCTTCATGAGCAAGGCACAGTTGATGAACAGATGAATTAGGGTTTCCTTGGGAAACAATCCTCAAGTCCCTTGGTTTGCTTTGATCAAATTGAAAAATTGAGATACTTGGGAGGCACATATGATGAATGAGAGCTTTGGGAACCATTGTCATGCTTGCTTTCAACTTCATCTAGGCCATTCTTTGATCATAGGTACCATCTGGAAGCTTTGGATCTTATGATTGCTCAAGCTACAAAACAAAAGATGTTATTGACATATTTTTGTGCTTTTGGTTAGTAAACAAAGTAAGAAAGGCAATAATATACAATTCAAGCATGCTTGGTGATCTCAAACCAACTCACAAGTGTTCCCACCCAAAGGTAAGGAGCCAAGATGCTATGATCCTTGAGGCAAGATGCAAATGCAATGTTATGATGCCATGAGGGATCTTAGGGTTAAAATTATGGTCTTACAAATCCAATGACGTGTATGCAGTGGAGGCACCATCAGAGGAAAAAAAAGGTCTAAAGGGAAGACTTTGCCAACAGAAACTAACTCCCTGAGGCAAAAATCCCTTCAACTGTGTCGAAGGCTCAAAGGAAGCTTTACACAAAGGAACCAGTCGAGAAGGATAGGAGGGCGAACAACCAAAGGCCGTCTATGAAGGTGGTGCAACGCGCCAAGGACAACTACAAGGCTAGGGGAAAAATGCCTGAGTACTCACATCAATTAGAGGATGAGGCTCCAAATTACACTCTTCATCCTGAGGAGGAAACACACCAATATACACCTCAATTGGAAGACAAAGTTCCAGAGTACACACCACAGTTTGATGACAAGATGGTCAACAATAATTTCGACGACGAGTGTGAAGATGATTTGCAGATCAATTCTGGAATAATCTCAATTTTTCCCGCGGAATATGATAGGGTCTCTGAGGTGTATGAGGAGGAGGAAGATTATGTACAGGACAAGGCAGCTAATCAGAAGCGTCTTTGCTATTATGTCATGAACAACGGTGTTGTCGAAGAACAACATGCTATCTTCGAAAGGTCTGACCCTGGAATGATGTATCACTTAAAGCCACTATTCGTCAAGGTCAAGGTAGATGGCATGACCATCAATAAAGTGTTCGTTGATGGCGGCACAAAAGTCAACCGGATATCACACTTATTATTTAAGAAGATGGGGAATACCAATGATGATCTTTGACCCCACACCATCATTTTATCCAACTAAGAGGGAAAAACCAGTCACATTCTAGGTGTAATCCAAGTGAACTTATCAGTTGGCTCTACTTCAAGTCCAATATTATTAATCGTTATAACATACAACGCCAATTACAACTTACTCCTAGGTTGTAAATGAATTCATGGTATAGGTGTGGTGCCTTCGACGTTGCACCAGAGGATGGCCATATGGCGAGAAGATGACATTGTTGAGAATATAGAAGCCGACCAGAGTTACTACAAAGCTGAAGTTAGGAAGGTCGGAAGAAAGGATTTTGATAGGAACCTGGCAAGATCATTGGCTCGAATTTTGGCTTACATGGCTGAGAATAGATTAAAACCGGCCCTATATGCTGAGAGTTTCCAGAATATGGCTTATGAAGCCAATGTTGAAAGCTCTGAGAATCTTAAAGATGGCCCAAAGGTCCAGACAATAGCTTCAGAAAGTCGGAGACTCGATTACACATATGATAATGAGCCTTTGGGATTTAAAAAAGAACCACAATAAATTAACAAGAAAATGCAGGGCCATGACCCCCTAGAAGAGGTAGATTTGGGAGATAAAATAGTAAAGAGGCAAACTTACATCAGCGCCAATATATAATCGGGCATGAAGAAGGAAGTGGTCGAGTTGCTCAAAGAATTTAAAGACTACTTCACTTGGGACTATAATGAAATGCCAAGGCTGAGTCGAGATATGGTGGAATTGAAGCTACCAATTCGGTCGGGCAAGAAGCCGGTGAAACAGCTGTTGGGCAGGTTTGCACCGAAAATAATGTCGAAGATCAAGAGGCTGCTCAAAATCAAGTTCATAAGAATGGTCAGGTATGTCGAATGGTTATCTAATATCGCACCAATTATAAAGATGAATGGAACTCTTAGAGTTTCCATAGATTTTAGGGATTTAAATAATGATACACCTAAAGACGAGTACCCAATGCTTGTGGTAGAAATGCTAGTATATTCAGTTGCAGGCCATGAGTATCTAAGTATGCTAGATGGGTACTCTAGATATAATCAGATCTTTAGAATTGAAGAAGACGTACCTAAGGCGACTTTTCGATGCCCAGGTGCATTGGGGACTTACGAATGGATCGTGATGCCCTTTGGTATGAAGAATGCTAGGCTGACTTACCAAAGAGCGATGAACTCTATGTTTCATGACTTCATCGAGACTTTCATGCAAGTCTATATCGATGATATAGTTATTAAATCCTCATTAGGAAATGGTCACTTAGGCCATCTTCGATAGTCCTTTCAAAGGATGAGGAAATACGGATTAAAATGAATCCATTAAAATGTGCTTTTTGTGTTTGTGCATGAGACTTCTTGGGATTCTTGGTGCATAAAAAAGGAATAGAGATCAATTAAAATAAGACGAAAGCGATTGCCGATCTCAACCTTACTTCAACAAAGGAGCAGCTTCAGTCTTTGTTGGGGAAAATAAATTTCCTGAGAAGATTTATCTCCAATTTAAGTGGCAAGACCTAGTCCTTTTCTCCACTACTTCGACTCAAGAAAGACAACGACTTCATTTGGAGGAGTGAGTAGCAAGAGGATTTTGATAACATCAAAGAATACCTGATGAAGCCTCCAGTTTTATCACCTCCAAGTAGAAATAAGAGCACGAAATTATACATAGTTGCGTCAAATTCGACCATAGGAAGCATGTTAGCTCAAGAGGATGATAATGGTGTCTAAAGATCCATCTATTACCACTAGGGGTGGCAAAACGGGCTCGGCCCGCTGGGCATGCCCGTTTTGCCCGCACTTTTGTGCGGGGCGGGCCAAGGATTTAGGCCCTCACCCTCAAATGTGTCCGCCCCGACCCGCCCCGTTTTTTCCACGGGCTTTTGCGGGCACGTGTATTTACATAAATTTTTGCATTTTTAGGCTTAAATAGTGCAGTGCCCGCGGGCTTTCCCCGTCCCACCCTCACTTTTTTGCGGGGCGGGTCTAAGTTTTAGGCCCACATCCTCAACTATGACCGCCCCGCCCCGCCCCGTTTTTTGCGGGCTTTTGCGGGCGGGCATGCCCGTTTGCCACCCCTAATTACCACAGTCGAATATTGATAGACGCAGAGACTAGGTATAACTCAATTGAAAAATTATGTTTGTGCCTATATTTCTAATGTACTAAATTGAAGAATTATATAAAACATGTGGAAGTTTATGTCTACTCTCATTTCGATGTTATTAAGCATATGCTATCAAAGGCTATATTGCAGAGTTCAATAGGAAAGTGAGTCTTAGTGCTCACTGAATATTCACGGACTTATTGTCCTTTGAAAGCATTAAAAGGACAAATTGTCGCAGGCTTCATTGTCACCTATTCAGTGGTTGAATCGATAGAAGCATACGTAGGAACTAGGCCTTGGAAGTTGTACTTCGAAGGTTTCAAACATAAAGATGGAACTAGGGTAGAAATATTTATCATTTCTCCAGAAAATATACCAACCAAGTTCAAGTTTAAGATTGAATATCCATGTTTTAACAATGAGGTGGGATATGAAGCTTTGATAACGGGCCTTCGGAGTTTGTGGTCAGGAAATTGAAAAAAGAGTATAGATGAATCAAAGAGAATTTGATGTTATATTTTTTCAGAGCCAACTCTTTGCTGAACATTTTGACCATGTTTCAATCGACCATATTCCTCTACTGGAGAATCAAGAGGCCAATGACTTGGCTCAGATTGCCTCAAGATATATGATCTCTAAAGAGAGGCTAGAAGATTTAGCCGAGATAAAGGAAAAGTTAGTATCGGAAGAGAACCCTCAAGAGACATCATCAATGTAAAAACTTGGGGGGGGGGGCAGATGGATTTGAGGAGTCGTCAAACTTAGAAAATTTTAAGTTTGATAGTTTTCTGAACTACGAAGTTTTGGCCATTGACCTAGTGTAAAATAAAGATTGGCGAAAACCTGTCATTGATTAGTTGGGGAGTCCAACAAGAGTGGTGGATTAAAAAATAAAGTACATAGCCCTAAGCTATGTAATCATGGGCAATGACTTGTCGAATAAAAGTCCTGAGGGAGTTCTCCTCAAGTGCCTTGGCGAAAGTGAAACGTATTTGAAAATCTTCGAGGTACATAGAGGATCATGTGGCTCTCACCGTGAAGGCCACAAGATAAAATGTTTGCTATTTCGATTTGGGTTCTATTGGCTAATAATGTTGAAGGATTACATAGATTTTGCCAATGGGTGCCAAGAGTGTCAGAAGCACTCAAGTATTCAAAATGTGCATGCTAGTGAGTTGCATTTGATAGTGAAGCCATGGCCTTTCAGAGGATGGGCTTTAGATATAATTGGTGAAATTAAGCCCTATTCGTCAAAAAGGCATAAATACATTTTAGTGGGAATAGATTATTTCACAAAGTGGATAGAAGATATACCCTTGTCGAATGTCGACCAAGAAGAAGTAATCCACTTCATTCAAAACCATATTTTATATAAGTTTGGAATACCTAAAACTATTACTATAGACCAAGGCTCGGTTTTTACAGGGTGTAAAATGATGAACTTTCCCTCAGAAGTAGGGTTCAAGTTGTTAACTTCGAAACTTTATTACACACAAGCTAATGGTCAGGTCGAAGCGGTAAACAAGATTGTAATTGGTTTAATAATGAAGCATATGGGCCAGAAACCAAGAAATTGCCACAAGACTTTAAACCAAGTGCTATGGGCATGTCACAATTCTCCTAAAGAATTGACTAATACCATACCTTTCCAGCTTGTTTATGCACATGATACAGTGCTCCCTTTAGAAATCCATTTACAGTAAATTAGGTATCAAAGGCGAGTTGAGATCCTAACTGAGTTCTATTGGCATATGATGTTCGATGAGTTGGTTGGTTTAGATGAAGAGAGATTAATTTCTCTAGATGTCCTAATAAGATAAAAAGAGAGAGTGGTTAAAGCTTACAATAAACAAGTTAAGTCCAAGACATTCAACCTATGAGACTTGGTGTGGAAAATCATATTGCCCATGAAGTCGAAGAGTCCAAGACGTTCAACCTAGAACATTAGGCAAGTTGTCCCCAAATTGGGAAGGGCCATTTAAAGTTCTGCAAGCATACACAAATAACGCATATGAAGTCAAAGAGTTGACCCCTGAAGTTCGAACCATGCGAATAAATGGAAAGTATTTAAAACAGTATAGGCCTATTTTGCAGAAAATACATATCAATGCAGAATAAAAAATAAACTTCAGAATTAAGTAGGCTAAAAAAAATAGCCTTAAATTGTCGAAATGCCACAAGGGCATATTTAGAAGTTACAAGGTTCAAAAAATCTTACTACAAGTGACAAAATACTTAAAGAAAGTAGCAATAAAATTTCATCCCTAGAAAGGGAAAGAAGTCTTGAACTTTTCATATTGAAGCTTTGTTGCGCTTAGTCGATGGTCAGCCTGAGAAATTTGTGAAGCAAAGCCAGCTAGCTCGGTGTCAAGAGTTGTCACATTTTCCAAGTGTTGGATCCCAACTTGGGTCTCTTCATCTATTTGTAATTGACTGACCTCCCAGATGGATTTCTTTTCGCCTTCGGCCTCTTGCACCTTCTTCTACAAGGCTTCGGCCTCCTTTTTTCTGGCCAAGGATCTTAGCAACCAAAGCAGCGACAACTTCATTCTCTAGGCGAAGTTTTTCCTCCAATTACACAGCGCGTTGGTCAAATTCGGTGGCCAGGTTCCAATCCTTCGACCTCTCATTCTCTTTTGAAGTCATCTTTGTTTTAGCATCATGATTTCTTTGGAAATTAACAATGATATGGTCAAAGAAGGGCCCAAAAGTCACCAGAAAATCAACAACTTCACTAGGGGCATCAAGAACATCAAGCTTTTTCACTAGTGTTTTGATGCCATAATTGTAGATGAAATCTTTCTCCAATGCTTCAGAGAGATTAGTTTCCCCAAGTTGGTCCTTCAATTGTTTCAGGACTTCATCGACGGTCTCAGGGCCATTGTTGCCTCTAGAAACAACCGAGTAGCTTGAACATCGGTAAGTGGAGCTACCCTTGTTGCTCAACACCATCTTCATGTAAGCACGGTGATTGGTTTTATTCAACGCAACCAATTCTTCTTGAGACATGATATTGCTTGGTGAGGATGTTGGATTTAATGTCGACATATGATGGGTTTCTTGCTCGATAGTTGGATTGGTCTCCACGTCAGGTTGTTTAGCATTAGTGAAAGTTTCAGTAGTTTTTCGTTGTTGGTGAGCATAGTGAGTCAGTTAAGGGCTACCAAGAGGAGTTAGGTGTTTAGGCTCTTCTTGCTCAAAATTCTCCCTTGGATAAGTTTCGTCCATATCCATGTGATGCCCTTCACCTTCATTAGGCATTGAGGAAGCCGACGAAGCTGGTTTCACTTGTTCAGTTGAATGGTGAGAGATGTTGTCATCGACTTCTGTAGGCTTGCTGACCTCTTCAAAAATGTTTGAAACAGGAGTAGGTTGGTGTATGGGAGAGTTGTCTACTTGGGGCGTTGTCTGAGTAAAGTCTGAAGCGGGTTTAGTCGACGCCTTGTCCTGCAAAGTTCAAATTCTTAGCACTTAGAAAAGAAGATATATAGAAAAAGGACAAGAAAAAGTAAGATTACCTTTAAAGTTTTTTAATACGATCTAGAGTTTTCTCTCTCATTAGAAGCCAATTTCCTTGCAGTGCCAGTTGTTTTCCTTGAGGGAGTCTTCTTCTCCTTTATCACCTTGGGAGTAGAAGCAATTTTAGGGCTGGCTAGGATTTTCCTGGCTCCGGTACCAGAGTTCCTTGGTTTTTTCTTTTGTGGGGGAGGCTCAGGAGATGAGTCTTCGACATGAATAGGCTCAGGAATTTTTTCAGCAACATCACATTTGACGGTGCATCATCAACCTGCATAGAATAGAAAATTTCAAGTGACAAAAATTATCTAAGTTCAAAATGTTGAGTAATTTAAAAGCTTAGAATTATGAAGTGAAATATATCTGAACAAGTTTGGAGGAAGTTCATTCGACGTTGGATCTCTTAAGCGCTACTTTAGCACTACCAGCGTCCCTCATCCTCTTTCTGTGCTCGCCAGCTATAAAAAAATAAGTTGTTTATGAGTACAAAGAAAGAGTATGTCAAGATTTAAAAAGATGGAGATGAGATCTTTTCTTTTCCTCATCTTCATGTATGGGGGTTTCGACCCTGACATGATTTATCTAGACAAGAATGTCGTATTTGAAATTGTATATGTCATGCTTAGTTGGAGTCACTCGCTGAGCAGGTTTTAGGCACTCGTTCTTATGTATCTTTAGAAATTCCCCATAAATGAACGACCTTGGAAATAGAGGGGCAAAATCCAGAGCCATTTCACTGGTGGGCAAAGGGGGAAGTGTAGGAGGATGGAATTTAAGAGCGAATGGATACTTATCCTTTACGTAATTAGGAATACGTAAGTTAGGAGGTTTCACCAACATTTTTTCTTTAAGAGTACTACTTGCTTCACAGATCGTCCGACTAAGGTCATTTGGATCATACACAATTTCAAAATATTTTTGGAAAGCTTGGATCTCTTTGATATGTCGAGTTCTACCTTTTTTGAACTTTTGCTGCAAAGAAGAATAAGCATTTGTAGATATTGGCTTAATGTTGCAGCAGTCATGAACTCTTTGGCATGATATGCCTTCCACCAGGTGTCAAATTCTGGAGTACAGTAGAAGGATGGTTGGAAGGCAAATGAAGTCAGTTTGGGGCGATCACTAGCATGTCGAGTTATCCGTCGAAGGTAGTCATATTCAGAGTAGTCGATCATACAGAGGCACATGTCACTTTTTTGACTAAAAAAAGATTTGGGTTTGGTTTGACTGATCCCAAACTTGCGCGACACCAGGTTGGGTTAGTAACAGAGAATCTTCACAACTTCCTTTGAAGGCCCTAGTCAGGTAGAAAGAAGTCTAGGAGTTAGGAAAGTCGCCCATATTTTCTTCGATACAACTTCATGTTCACCGGTGGCTGGGAACTCAAAGGTAAACCATTCAGGGCATTGTGTCCTTTTAGAAAAGGGAGTCATCATTGTATTGAAGTGGTAGTTCTTAGCGAACATCAAGAAATAAGAAAACAAAGGTTTCTCGATCTGATATATTCTTGTTAGTTGGAGTTAGCAAATTTTAAACGAGTTCCTTCGACGTGACGTTCCTTAATGGCTTTGTCGACTTCATTAGGAGGTTTAACATCTAGATAAACTCAAAGGTGGTGTTGATCCAGAGTTGAAGTAGTCAGAAAGGTCCAAATAGCAGTAAGCCATCTTTTTTCTGGATATTCCTTAAGGCTTCGGTTGCTAACCCTAGTGATTCATAAATAAATCCTAGGATCAATTGACTAAGGAAAATGTCTTTGCCTTCATGTATTTTGTTGGCTAAAGTGATATATCTTTTTGCTGCTTTTAAAAATCTACAAAAAAAAAATACACCTTGATAGCCACAATGCAAGAAAGGTGATATGCTCTTAGTCCGAAACTTTGTCGTCGTCAGTTACATGGTAGTCATCAATATATCGGCTAAAACTAGTGCAATTACTGTATAAGTTTATGGTATCTTTGTCACTCTCATTTAGGTCGAAGGTTTCACCAGTTGAGCGAAGGTCAGTGATGGCCACCACGTAAAAAAGAGTGTGTGTCAGCATTCCACAGGGGAGTTGAAAGGTATTACTTGTGTTTTTCCCGAAGTACAGGGAAGCAACTAACATATTTTGGTAGTAGGCGGGACCAATCCTCGAGAATTGGATAAGGTCGAAAATACCTTTCTCCTTCCAGAATTCACTATTTTTCCCCCAATCTTGTTCAGCCAGAGGATGTAATCCTCATTTTTCTTAGTGGGGGGAGCTGAACGAAAGACACGTAAAGAAGTTTTCATATATTCTAAGTTAAGAGGTCCTACAATGCTAACTAAGGGTTTCGTCCTATGGTAAGAAGGGAGGAAATCCTTGATACTAGTACGATCTGCATAAGGGTCGTACATAGGACCCATAAGTGCATGAGTTTTCTCAAAAATAGAGTATGGAATTATTACCTGAGATTTGTAAATGTGCAATTTTTCCTCATAGTTGGGAGGCTCAAGAACACACTCTTGGTTCCAAATCATCGTAGCACAGGGGAACATGTTGGCCATTGGGATAGAATCCTTGGTAGGTTTAGTGTTCTTGGATTTAGATTTTGTTATTGTGAGCTTGAGATTTCTAAGAAGTTTTTGGAAGAATAAGCTTTGAAGTGGAAGTTCTGAAGACAGTAAAGGAAAAGAGAAGAAAAAGCGAAAGAAATGATATTTATAGTGAAGAAGAAAAAGACTCTTCAGTATTTACACTTGACAAATGGCATGAAGTAGGTGGCACATGTCATTTCCTTAGAGGAAAGATTGAAACAATCTGGTGCACGTAGCCACGCCACCCTACGAAATTGGAGCCATCATGATGAAAGTCATGGGATAATGGAAAATGCATGTTTTCGAGGTGACGGTTGATGGAAAGGTCATGATGATTATGACATCGGCTCACTAGCTGAATAATGTCAAAAAAGGTAAAAAAAACCCTATCTCCTAGCCATGCCATGTACTAGCTAGCTCGAACCCAACAAGGGTCATTTCTGCTATAAAACCCGCAAACACTTGGGCCTTTAGTAATTTCCTAGGATCGAAGGGGATGTCAAATTTAGACATCTCTATATATCATTTGGCCAGTCATCCTACTAAATACAACATGTGATGTACTTGTTTAAGAGGTAGATTTATGCAGACGATGATGGTGTGTACTAGGAAGTAATGTTGTAGCTTTCTGGGGCAGTCGCCAATGCCAATGTTGTTTTCTCTATCTTCTAGTAATGGTTTTATGGTTCTTCAAGTAACATATTTATGGTACACATAATGCTTTAGATATGAAGTATACCAAGATCTAGTTAAAGCCTGTTTTAGGATGAGGACGACACTAATTGCTTTGATGGAGACATCCAAGTAGAGGAACAAAATTTCCCCTACTACTAGTTGTTAGCTGGGATTTTCGACAAGGGAAAATACCTCAGCAAACAGGTCAAGGATAGAGACATGTTGACTTTTGATGACGTGTACGCGGTTTTGAATCTCAGGCAAAGAGAAATTGAGACTTAATATTTTTTGGGAATGTTGTGGAAACATTTATACATCGAAGTTCTCGACAAAATTAAGTACGTCTAGGAAGCGGTTATTTGGGCGCCCAAATATCACGTTCAAATATGGATAACTACTTTTAAGTTACATTCTGAATGACACATGGAAGAAATGAAAAGCGAAGGGAGTGTAGGCTTCTATGTGGCGAAAGCTGAACATGTGAATGCTGAAAATAGTTATTTCTTACTAGTATATATAGGAATTTAATTTGTAGAATTCAGGGTGTTCATTTTATTACAAAATCTCACTTACACTCGAAGTACCAGCACTAAGAGACAATAGTTTTCATTGACATAATGTATGAACCATGAAACACCAATTTTTACTTTAATGCAAAAGTCTTTCAGACAAAGGGAATGATGTTATACTGATAGTTGGCCTACTCCATAATAAAGGGAATTTTGTTTCTATCTATTTGGTACATGGGTATTAGGTTATGGTATGAATATGTGTCCACGAGTGATACCAATTTTGTAGCCAATGAAGTTATCTACTAGTTTATCGATGTTGTATGAGTATTTCCGACAAGCTCTCTTGAAGTCAATGTAGTCCAAGCATATTCTCCATTTTCCAAATGCCTTCTTAACTAGAATGATATTGAATATCCGTTCGATATACCTTTGAAAATAAATTTGGCTTCGAGGAGGCACTAAACTTTATTCATGGTTGCTTCAGCATTTTTAAGGGATTGTCGTCTTCTTCTCTCAACCACATATCGGGCAGAGGGGTCGGTATTTAATTAGTGAGAGGATACACGAAGGTCTATGTCGAGCATTCTATCCATAGATACTAGGAAGAGGTTGGTATTGGATTTAAGGCATTTGATAATTCCTTTGTTTACTATGACCAGCAAATCACCTTCCACATGGACTGATCTTGTTGGATTTTCATTAAGTTATACAAAATTGAAGTTTCCTTCTAGGAAAGGTCTTTGGTATTTTACTTTGGTCATTGGTGGTGAGCTAAGTTCATTATCTTGTAGGATTCCATCTTCTTGTACATCAAGGTCAATGGTGGTGACATATGACATATGAGTCTTCTTTCTTTTCTTCTTGAAGATGAGTTTGGTCGCATGAGGTTTCTTTAGTATTATTTCTTGTATTAAATAGGCTCCACGTAAATCAATAAGAATAACGGCTGGTTCCCTAGAGTCGTTGTGATACTTCAATTTTAGGTGGACTGTAGAAGCCATTGCATCTAACGATGCGAGGAAAGATCTCCCTAAGATGAAATCGTAGACACTTTTGCAATGAATTACCAAGAAATACAAGTTCATAATCCTTTCATCCTTCCCCTCTCTGACACAGACTGATAATTCCATGGCTCCGTAAAGGTGAATGGTGGAGTCGTTGAACATTAGTAAATTTCTCCCTTCATATGGTATGAGGTCTCGATTGTGTAACCTTAACTTTGTAAAGACATTGGTGTACATGAAATTGCAAGAAATCTCGTCATTTATGAGAATCCCTTACACCAAATGTTGTTATATAGAGGAAGTTACAATAACCCAAAGCATTGCGTCGGAAATCCCGTTCATCTTATCATTGTCTTGGAACCCTAAGATATGGTTGTCTTCCTCATGCCTTATTTGCATCGAATGTTTTTTTAACTTCCCCTTGCCAAATGATCAACCTTTGATCAGAGAGACGGTGAGGTAAGATGATGGTTTTAAGTTAGGTGAGCCTGTGGTGATTTCCATAGATGAATCATACATCATCGTCTTTTTTTAAACAAGATCGTGAATTTAGAATCCATAAAGATTTAATCGTGAAAATTCGTAAAAAATAAAAAATTGATTCACACAGACGGCACCTCAGTTCCTTTCAAGAATTTTAAATAGTTTATGATGGATTGTGATAAGACTCATGTATAGTGGAACTTTCTTTTGGTATGACAGAGTGGGGTGGACCTATAAAGTTACCCGTCTAACGCCTAAGTCAATGAATGAATAATAAACAGTCTGAATGTGATAATGAGTAAAATATCTTGGTCTTGGTGCGTGAAAAGATTTATATATGATAGGAATTTAGAACCTCCTAGGTCTCTCGACGTGAAATACGGAAGACCCCTCGATTAAATCTGATGTGGACTAGGAATCATCTAAGGGAGAAGATTGGATGTTAACTTTCTAAATGTGAGACCATTCGACCTTTAACAACTCAGTGTATGTGCCTTTGATTGAATCTTATTGTGATTGGACCTCTCTCTATTTGGGTTTAATACTGACCTGAAACATAATTAATTGGTTTAATTTATTAGAACTCAACTTAAATTTCACTATGACTTTTAAAATCGATGTAAGAACTTCATTATGAATAATATGTAAGAAGTGTGTTATTACAAGTGATTAACGCATTTTTATAGACTACTTGTAATGTAAGATGCCATGTTGAGACATGTGGTCTCTATACACTCAAAACTGAAGGAAAATATGTGGAACAAGATGTCCCATGTATTATGGAACATTATGCCTTAGAAGCCAGTTGTGTAGTAGCAATATCTTGCATCTGATTTGTTTCCTTAATGGAGATTGTTTATGCACTTTTAGGATTAAGGAAAGAATCATATAAAGATTGGTTATTAAGGCTAAATCAGATTGATAAATATTTAATTTATGATTGATTACAAATCAAATTAAATCATATTTTCAAGTTTCACTTTTTATGGCGTATCTTCCGCCGCAAGCATTCTAAAACCCTAACGCCAAATGCAGCTGTACGTTTTGCTATTTAAGGATAATGTCTCCATACAAAGGACTAAGATCTTAAGAGATATGAAAGATATATTTCAATTGTTGAGTCTTTGTATTTTCTTGTTTTTACTTTGTGAAATTATATTCATTTGAATCATTCCTATATAAATATTAAAGTTTGTTTTGCTTTAGTTGTAATAGTTTCAACATTCAAAACTTTTTGTAATTGTTCGACACTAGGGATAGTTGTTGATAGAAAGTGAGAGAGATCTCATATTTAGATGGAGTCATAAATAGAAATTCATGGGTAGTATTAGAAAAAAAGACATTGAACTAGAAGAGTTCATCTAAGTCTAATATATATATTTTTTTTAAGAGAAAACTTTCTTTCTTGAGTTAACGCCTTCCAGATGTAGGCAACATTATACCAAGTTGAATTACCAATTTCTTATGTCTTGTTTACTTTATAAGCATTTTATTTCTACTACATTTAGGGATGACAATTTGACTCATCCCCAATGGGCACCCGCAAATTTACCCACAACGGGTAGGGTAAAAATACGCAAAAATGGGTACGGGCATGAGCTCGGGTAATTACCCATAAAAATAAGTGGGTATGGGTGAGGGTATGGGCACCTTGGTACCCACCCCGCCCCATACCCGCACATTATATATTTATGTGTTTTTATTTTTATTTCAACAAAAAATTGTTTAAAAACTTTTTAATATTTTTAAAAATTTAAAATTATATGATATTTTATAATTGATCTAATTATTTTTAATAGGAATGCGAGTTGCGGGTATGGGTATGCGTACTTACATACCCATGTGACGCGGGTACGGATACTAACTTTGACACCCAAGCGAGTATGGGCTCGGACACGATGATTTTTTCAAATCGCGGGTATGAGAATGGGTACTATAGTACCCTGTCCAAATCATGTTCATTGTCATCCCTAAATGCATTAATCTTATTATACACAATGTCTAGTACATTGTGTTTGACATATTTCTAAAAGGAGAACAAAAATTTAAAATATTTATGCTCTTAAATTTGGAGGATTTTCTTAATTTAGATTATTTTTTTAATTTGAAGTTTAGCTCGGCTTAAACTTTATAATTTAAGAGTATTTCTTTATATATTAAAAATTTTAATATAAGAAGTCATGTATAAAATTGTGTATTCAATTTTTAAATTATGAAAATAATTTTTTGAATATGAACTTTTTAAATATAGTTTTTAAGACACGAGTTAGCAAATGCTTATTTATAATTAAAGGGTTGAAGGAGTATTGATTTGATTTTCGTGACAATGTTGAAAGAACGAGAAGATGAAGACAATAACCATTTCATATCAGTCAAGCCAGCATATACGATAACATGGTTCTTTTGTTTTATTTTTTGAAAGGTAGTATAACATTATCATGGTTCGTTTATTTTATTATTTGAAAAGTATGATACTGGCTTGTACTTATATGTTGCATGTGAAATGTACGGATCACCACAGCTCATCAATGTGCAGATAGATAATAATAGAGATGCTTCACCATCGTTTCCCTCCTCATTCAATCATGTGCGCCTATCTCTTTACCTTTTCCTCTCCTCATTTTCTTTTAACATCTACACATTATACATTCCTTCACTCACTACATATATTAAATGTTTCTCTATCTTAAATTTTTTTTAGTAGGAGAGTGTAGTGTTCGAGAATTTACCATTTAAAAGTGAATAAATTAGATGTTAAAATCTGTATCCTTATATTTATTATTTTTATATGATTATCTATTGAGTTGTTTTAATAAAATTTTATTAATATTTGAGTTTTTTATTTAAATAATTTATTTTTTCAAATCAATTCATAGTTTATTTTACTTTTTAAAATATTTCCTTTTGATCATTATAAGATTGAATAAGCAGAATGTCATCAAATCTCAGTTAATGTTGGTGGCAACGGCGGGGCTAAAATTTTGATTCAAAAATTATAAATTTTTTAATTTTAATTAACAATTATAATAATATAGATTTAAAAAAGTATATTTTATTCAAGAAATACATATACTTTACAATCGATCTTTAGGTATTTTTATGGTAGAAAAACATTGAATATCTCATGTTAAGCCAATTTAATAAAACATTTAGTTAGTTGGATTTTCGACATCTTAATTATTTATTTTTAATTTATTCTTTAAAAAGTAAATTTTTAATTATTAAACTATTAAATAAGAAAACAATTGAAATTTATTATCAATTTTGTTGAACACATTTTTCATTGATATTTAACTTCACACCCAAACATTACCTAATATAAATTAAGTTTATCTCTCAAATAAAATAACTTATTTAAGCTCTTTTACATTCAAGTGATAATATGTAATTAATTGATTATAAGTTCATCAATATTTTATAATAATTTTTAATCAATTTAATTTTTTTTGTCTGGTATGATAATATCGAGGTTCATTTTAATTTTTAATTTAAAATTATTCATGTTAATTTCTTAATTCTTTGAAACATATAATATTAGTCCTTTTAGTCTAATTAACGACGAATTACATGATTGATTTTTGATTTTTTTTCATTTCTTAATTAGACAAAAGATACTAACACATATGATACATTTTGAACAGTTTCAAGTTAACATATGTAACAGAGAGAGAGAGGATACAAAACATTTTCAATTAGTATTTGTAAACTACAATTGTTTTTTAAACTCAAATGGTTCTCATTTTATTAGACGAAGTTCTAAAAAAATAATTAAACAAACCATATTTTATAAGCATTTATCTATTTTGTATTGTAAGTAAAATCTCAACCTTCTTAAAATGAGCGAATTTAGAGTTAATTCAAAAATGGATAAATACTTCTTTTTTTGTCCCTTATATATTATATATATTGGGGTCCATTGGGGTCCATTTTCTTTTAAAAAGACTAACTTAATCTTTTATCTACTCAAACAACGTCATATTAGTCTTTTCCGTCAATTTTTCAGATACATCATCAAATATTGCACATGTGACATCTGAGGTGGTATTTCTTCATCACCATCTTCTTCCTCACCACATCTTCTCTGCTTTTTTTACCCATAAACAAACCCTAATGATAAATCTTGTTCGTTTAAAAATTCTGGAAAAAATTCTTGTAAATCTTCTTATAATATTGTTTGTAGGTTTCCTCACACGTTTGGAGATAAGCCATGAGTTGGAAGAAGACATTGTAAAACCTAGTTTGGGTATCCATTAGTTTATTCCATTCTATTCTTTTCTTATGCTCTTCATCGATTCTCCATCATTATCCAAAACAACACAATCACCGACTCAACTCGTTCCCATGGCATGTTTAATTCGACCTACTCTTTCTCTCTTTAATCGCTCTCCTCGACTCTCTTTCTCCCATTTTCAACTGATAAACTCTCTCTCTCTCTCTCTCTCTCTCTCTCTCTATATATATATATATATATATATATATATATATATATATATATATATATATATATATAACCCCAAATTATGAACTAATTTTAAAGATGTTGTTAATTCAAAATGTTGATTCATGATTAAATTAATGAATTGTTAATGTGTTATTTTGTATTCTGAACTAAGATTGTTTTATATAGTGTTAAATTGTCATTCCTTGTGTCAAAGCAGGTTGTTCGACAAAAGTAAAGATGTGTCGAAATACCTAACCGTCAAAGTGTCTAGGTGTCTAAGTGTTGAGGAGTTAGCCTCAACATAGATTTTTACTTAGGCCTAATTTTATAGTGTTAGCAGAGTTAGGTATTTTGGGTTTTGCTTAAGGAGCAAGCAAACTCAACTCTACATATAAGGAGTAACCCATATCATTGTAAATAACACATACTTGCAGTTGCAAAGGAATAAAATCTCAGTTTGAGAGAAAAAAAATACTATGCATAAAATCTACTTCTTCTTCCTTATTCGAAAACCCTAATCTCTTTCTTCCCCAATTCAATTTTATTTCTTTTCATTACCATTGTGAACCGAAATCTTGCAACCAAAGTTGGTTGATTCACTCAATTGAAGAGTGAAGAATAAGAGGAGTAATCAATCAGAAAGATTTATTCTTGTTCATCAAGATTTGGTTCAGTATTTTCCATAGGTTTTGGTGAATTTCTTGAAGGGAAATTGGTGAACTTATAACATCTTGTATCTAGAGCACTAGCTGAACGATTAATGGGAAGCAAAACACGTTGGTGATGAATCATTCGAACATGCATTTTTCGGGGAGTCTTCCAATTCTGAAGAATCAAAATTATGAGAATTGGTGCAAGCAAATGAAGGTTATCTTTTTCTATCAAGATCTTTGGGATCTTGTGAAGGAGGGAGTGACACTGCTGACAGCAAACGTGACGAATGAAGAAAAGGATGCACAAAAATAATTGAAGAAGAAATATTATAAAGCACTCTTTATAATCCATCAATATGTTGATGCAAACAATTTCGAAAAGGTTAGTTATATTGAATCAGCGAAAGAATCATGGGAAATTCTAGAAAAATTGTTTGGAGGCATAGAAAAGGTGAAAGAAGTGAGATTACAAACTCAAAAAAGAACGCATGAATTTCTTCAGATGGAAGACAATGAAAGTATAACTGATTTTTTCACCAGGGTTACAAAACTGGTGAATCAAATCAACGTATATGGAAAAGTTTTAACATCAAGATCAGTTTTTTGAAAGATCTTGAGGTTATTGGCTCCAAACTTCGACCACATGGTAGTAGCCATAGTAGAGTCGAAAGATTTGTCAAGATTGACAAAGGAAGAGCTTCAAGGGATGCTTGAATCACATGAGAAAAGAATGGCTAAAAGAGTTGCAGGAAAGTCGAAAAGTGACATGGCTTTGAAAGTGCAATCAGCAAGAGAAAAGAAAGGCAAAGGGACGTGGTTCGATAACAAAGGTAGAGTAGGCTACAACAATTCGAATGGTCGAAATCAGCAAGAATGAGGTTGGTCGAATCAGATAAAGACCTCATACCAAAGCAACCAAAGAGGTAGTGCTACAGGTAGAGGAAAAGGTGGTGGTCAAAAACCTGACAAAGCATGAAGAAGAAGAGATCTTGCTGATTGTCATGAAAAAAAAGAATCAAGATAATGATGTAAAGTTACAAAGCATGAAGAAGAAGAGATCTTGCTGATGGTCATAAAAAGAGATGAAGAAAGATTTTAGGACCAATGGTACTTGGAATCAGGATGCCCATCACACATGACTGGTAGGAAATATTGGTTTGTCAACATGAAACCCTCAATGAGGAACATGGTAAAATTTATAAATGACAATACTCTAGCAGCTGAAGGTATTGGTGATGTTCTGATTATGAGGAAAGATGACAAGAGTTCAGTAATTTCCAATGTACTGTACATGCCAGGCATGAAAAGTAATTTGCTCAGCATAGCGCCGTTGGTCGAAAAGAACTACAAAGTGTCGATTAAAGACAAAATGATTATAGTTCTCGACTCAGGTGAAAAGTAAACCTAGAAGGAACCTATGTCTCAGAATATAACCTTCAGGATTGAACTAAATATGATGGAGCACAAGTGCCTAGCAACTGTAACTAGTAGGGATGAATGGATATGGCACTATAGACTTGGTTATCTCAACTTCAAAGATATCAGAGATCTGAAGAGAAGAAATATGGTTTCAGGGTTACCAGAAATTGATATTCGAAATGAAGTATGTGAGAAATATGTGCAGGCGAAGCAACATAAGAATAACTTCAACAAGGATGCAAGAAGCAAGTCGAAGGCAATCCTTGATGTCATATACTCTAATGTGTGTGGTCCTATCCGGGTGGATACAGTTGGAGGTAACAGATACTTTGTCACACTCATAGATGATTTCAATCAAAAACTTTGGATTTACCTGATCAAGAAGAAAAGTGAAGTGACCGAGGTATTTGCCGAGTTTAAATCTATGGTCGAAAGAAAAAGTGGTCGAAAGCTCAAAATTCTGAGGACTGATTGTGGTGGAGAATACGTGTCGAAATATTTTGACATGTTATATGAGAAATAAGGGATTATGTATGAGGTGGTTCCGCCCTACACTCCACAACATAATGGAACTGCAGAAAGGAAGAATAGAACCATTATGAATATGGTGAGAAGTATCTTAAAAGGTAAGCATCTACCCAAAGAATTATGGGGAGAAGCTGTATCGATGATAACATATATTTTGAATAGATGCCTGACGAAGAAGCTAGAGAGAATTACGCCAGAAGAATGTCGATCTGGTGTCAAGCCTAGCTTGAGTCATATTGAAGTATTTGGATCTATAGCACATAGACATGTTCCAGATCAGTTGAGAAGAAAACTTGATGACAAGTAGAGCAAGATGATCCTAATAGGATATCATTTGATTGGAGGTTATAAGTTGTTCGACCTAGTGAACAAGCAAGTAGTGACCAGCAGGGATGTGATCATAGATGAGCTTAAGGAATGGGATTGGAATGAAAATGTCAAGAAGGATTAAGTGAGAATCTTATGTGAAGAACCAACAAGTGAAGTCGAAAGAGACGTTCAACAAGAAGAAGTTAGAGGTCAAGCAGGCCCAAGCGGACCTCAAAGGACAAGATACATGCCTGCGAGGTTTCAAGAATGTGTCATTACATCAGATGATTGGATGATGATGAAGGTGAGCTGGTACACTATGCTTTCTATGCTAATGTTGAACCACTCAATGCAGCTGAAGCATTGAAGGATTTGAAATGGGTGAAAGCAATGAATGAGGAACTAGAGTCCATCAAAGTCAACAACACTCATGGCCACTTGTTAAATTGCCTCAAGAAAAGAAGGCAATTAATTTAAAATGGGTATACAAGGTGAAGTTGAATCCGAAATGTGAATTAACT
This sequence comes from Lathyrus oleraceus, assembly GCF_024323335.1. Classification (NCBI taxonomy): domain Eukaryota; kingdom Viridiplantae; phylum Streptophyta; class Magnoliopsida; order Fabales; family Fabaceae; genus Lathyrus; species Lathyrus oleraceus. Next base: position 557,091,796 of record NC_066583.1, on the reverse strand, counting down.
TGACACAGGGCAAGGCTTGTGGTGAAAGGATTCCTTCAGAAGGAAAGAATCGACTTCGATGAAGTTTTTACACCTGTTGCTAGGATCGAAACAACCAGGTTGATTGTTAGTCTAGCAAACATGAACAACTGGAACATATGTGAGATGGGTGTGAAATGTGAAATCCTGAATGACTATGGTGAAACCTAACATGGATGGTAAGGTACATACCTATAAGGCAAGACTGGTTGCAAAAGGATATAAACAAATTCATGGGTTTGACTATGATGAAACCTTTTCACCAGTTGCAATGCTTAAATCTATTCGGATTTTACTTGCTATCTCTGCATATCATGATTATGAAATATCGCAGATGGATGTCAAAACTGCTTTCCTTAATGGGAATCTTCTTGAGGATGTGTACATGACACACCCTGAAGGATTTGACATACCAGAAGAAGCCTAAAAGATATGTAAGTTACAAAGATCAATATATGGATTGAAGCAAGCTTTCAGAAGCTGGAATCTTCGTTTTGACGAAACGATAAAACAATATGGATTCATCAAGAATGAAGATGAGCCTTGTGTCTACAAGAAGGTTAGTGGGAGCATGATCGTTTTCCTGGTATTATATGTAGATGACATATTACTCATTGGAAACGATGTCCCTACCCTGCAACAAGTAAAGTCTTGGTTGGGGAAATGCTTTTCTATGAAGGACCTAGGTGAAGTAGCCTATATATTAGGAATCAAAATCTATAGAGATAGATCACAAAAACTGCTTGGCCTAAGTCAAAGTACGTACATAGACAAAGTGCTAAGACGCTTTAATATGCATGATTCCAAGAAAGGATTCATACCTGCAACATGGCTTGTGTCTATCAAAAACACAATCCCCTTCAACTAAGGAAGAAAGGGATTGCATGAATAAGATTCCATATGCATCTGCAATAGGATCTATCATGTATGCCATGTTATGCACTCGACCAGATGTCTCGTATGCTTTAAGTGCAACGAGTAGGTACCAATCTAATCCTGGTGATGCTCATTGGGTAGCTGTCAAGAATATCCTTAAGTATATGAGAAGGACTAAGGACTCATTCTTGATATATGGAGGTCAGGAAGAGTTGGCTGTAATTGGATACACCGATGCTAGCTTCCAGACAGATAAGGATGACTTTAGATCGCAATCTGGTTATGTGTTTTGCTTAAACGGTGGCGCTGTGAGCTGGAAAAGTTCAAAGCAAGATATAGTTGCTGATTCTACAACCGAGGCCGAGTATATTGCTGCCTCAAGTGCAGCAAAGGAAGCTGTTTGGATCAAAAAGTTCATTAGTGAACTTGGCATAGTTCCTAGCATTGTGGATCTCATTAGTCTCTATTGTGATAACAATGGTGCCATCACACAAGCTAAGGAGCCTAGATCTCACCAACGATCCAAACACATACTTAGGCGTTATCACCTCATTTGAGAGATAATAGATAGAGGAGATGTGAAAATATGCAGAGTACCTACACTTGACAATATTGTTGACCCACTGATAAAGCCTCTTGCGCAGCAGAAGCATGATGGCCATACTAGATCTATGGGCATTAGGGGTATGCCTGATTGGCTCTAATGCTAGTGGGAGATTGTTGGTGTAAGCCCTAGACAATACTTTTGGTACTTGTATCAAATTATTTATTAATAATAAAAGGCTTTTTCTTTATCATGTTTGTTTAATAAAGTCCCTAGAATAGCTAGTCCGTTTAATATATCGAGTATGACTTAATCATGAGATGACATTAAACATAAGGACACTATTCTTAAAGTGTCTGTAGTCGAGCCTTATTGTGAAGTGGGATAACATTAAAGCATGAAGACTATTACGTTTATAGACTGATGATCACATCTCATGGATCATGGATAAGGAGTTATCAAGTCTTAAATATAGGTATGAATATTAAGAGTAATATTTATACTGGATTGACCCGCTATGAGAATACTATATAGAATGTTATGCAAAGTGTCATAAGTTATTCTCATGGTGATAATGGTGTATACCATCCTTCGACCTGAAACCACTATGGACCCTAGATGTAGAGTCGAGTGCCTTATTGCTGATCAAACATTGTCTGTAACTGGATGACCATAAAGGCAGTTGATGGGTACTCCACGAAACATGCTAAGGGACATGAGTGACCTAGATGGAATTTGCCCATCCCGCGTAACAGGAGAAATATCTATGGGCCCAATATTGAACTGGACAAGGATGACACGGTCTATGCCTTGTGTTCAATATAGACATAAGGGCAAAAAGGTAATTATACACATAATTATTATCACAGAAGGATTTGTCAGATCACATAACATTTTCGTGTCTTGGGTAGCAGTGATGTGTTGCTAGATACCACTCACCGTTTATTATGTTAAATACGTGATTTAATATAATTGTCAATGCCGCGAAAACCTATAGGGTCACACACAAAGGACAGATTTATGAGAGATAGAGTAACTAAGGAATACCTTAATGTACGGTGCCCTTAAGTGAATTATAGAACATCGTAAGGTACGGTGTACTTAAGTAGAATTCAAAATATGGTAAGGTACCACGCGCTTAAGTGATTTTGGCATATTATAAGATATGTGCCATATACACTTGAGTGGGCTTTTTAGCTTGTAGCCCACACAAGTGGTTCTATATATAGAACCCTTGTGTAGAAGCATTAGTGCAGTTGCAATTTCGTTTCTCTCTCTCTCTCTCACACACACACACACTCAAAGCATTCATTCGTAGCAGCTAGCACTGAGATTGAAGGAATCCATTCGTATGGACTGAGTAGAGGCGTTGTCATTGTTCAACGTTCGTGATCGCTCCATAGATCTGCATCAAAGGTTGCAATCGCCACAAGAGGTAACGATTCTATCACTGATCATGCCCATTCGTAAGGATCATTAAAGGAGAAATTTTAAATTCTGCTGCATTTTGGATCGCCCTTCTCCTTCAGGCGAGCTGGTACACTATGCTTTCTATACTGATGTTGAACCACTCAATGCAGCTGAAGCATTGAAGGATTTGAAATGGGTGAAAGCAATGAATGAGGAACTAGAGTCCATCGAAGTCAACAACACTTGGCCACTTGTTAAATTGCCTCAAGAAAAGAAGGCAATTAATTTGAAATGGGTATACAAGGTGAAGTTGAATCCGAAATGTGAATTAACTCGACACAGGGCAAGGCTTGTGGTGAAAGGATTCCTTCAAAAGGAAAGAACCAACTTCGATGAAGTTTTTACACTTGTTTCTAGGATCGAAACAATCAGGTTGATTGTTAGTCTAGCAAACATGAACAACTGGCACATATGTGAGACGGATGTGAAATGTGAAATCCTGAATGACCCCTTAGATGAAGAAGTTTATGTTGTACAACCAACTGGGTTTATGAAACATGGTGAAGAAAGTAAGGTATACAGGTTGCATAAAGCCCTGGATGGACTTAAGCAAGCTTCAAGAGCTTGGAATAAGAGGATAGATGGTTTCCTAAGGGAGAAGGAATTTATGAAGTGCACAACTGAGCATGGAGTATATGTAAGAAGAATCAATAATGAGTTTCTTATACTATGTCTCTATGTCGATGACCTGTTGATAACAGAAAGTTGCAAGAAGAAGATCGAAGATTTCAAACGTGACCTAAGTAAGGAGTTTGAAATGCCAGACTTGGGAAATCTCTCATATTTTGTTGGCATCGAATTCTACAATAATAGTAGAGGCTTGATGATGCACCAAAGAAGATATGTAGGAGAAATACTCAAGAGATTTGAGATACAAGATTGCAACCCAACTTCTACTTCAACTGAGCCCAGATTACAATTGTTGAAAGACACAGATGAAGATGATGCCGATCCAACGTAGTACAAAAGAATCATTGGATCACTTCAATAACTTTGTCACACAAAGCCTGATCTATCATGCATCGTAGGTATGGTGAGTAGATTAATGCAGAAGCCAAAGGTATCACACCTAGCAGCGACGAAGAGAATACTAAGGTATCTAAAAGGAACTCTCGACTATGGCATTTTGTTTCCTGCAGCTAATGAAGGAAAAGAATGCAAGCTAGTGGGATACACCGACTCAAGTTGGTGTAGTGATGTTGAGGGTAGAAAATCCACAGTTGGGTATGTGTTTAGGCTAGGTGGTGCACTAGTTGCTTGTAGTTCGAGAAAAGAACTAGTAGTAGCATTGTCTTCGTGTGAATCAAAGTACATAGTGTTTACTATAAAAATTGGTAAACAAACTTTGGTCTCCAAAAATGTTTTACTTTACAGGATCAACCAGTGAATCCTAGGACATGTGCTCTTATTAAATTATATTTGAAAGTCTATGAACACTTCGACATTGCCCATGATTTGAGAATGTTGTTTAAAGTTCAAAAGTAAAATGCAGAATTTGTAAAGGAATTGCAATAAAGAACTTCAAAGTAAATTGAAATAAGAAAAAAATAATTGATAAATTGCAAATAACTTCAATTGAAATGAAAATATGGTGATTAATACGTACATTCTCAATAAACTCGTTTCTCAAACACACTTAGATACCTGGAGTAATTTGTGAGTATTTGTACAATGATTGAACACATGGAAATCCTATACACCAAGACTCTTATTTTATACTAAGCCGAAAATAACCGTTATCAACGGTCTTTTCTCCAGAAAATGACATGTTTCGCTTGCATGCCTTTACTTAGCCATAACATTACACACGTCATTTTAGATAAATGGATAAAGAAAAACTACATTTATCATCCTTATTCAAAATTTAAAACCTTTCATCGAACGTAACCTCAGTAATGCTTTCATCGCAGTTGCAGTCTAATCTCAGAAATATTTCTAAGTCCTAAAACTAGTATTTCCCTCTTACACAAAGGACCTCTTCGACTAAGATCTCCCAAAATACTTCCTATCAAAGTCAAAACATCTTAAAAACATTTTTTTTGCCCATCATACTTAATCCAACCTTGGCGTCAGAATATCAGCTAACAAATTGCTCCTCAAAAATATCGTTTTCGACCAAATGGAGAAAAATGCATTTTTTTAAGTCTCTTTCAACGCCACATACTTTCCTTCTGCAATGACGTCATGATCATCATGGCACCTTCTCTCAAACGTCTTCTCAAACTCCTCTGAGAATCTTTATTGCAATCATCACGCTTCTAGCTCCTAGGAAATCGTGGGCTACCTCAACTGCCACTGTTCCATCGCTTGCTCTCCATCTGGCACGTATCCCACTATCTTTTCAGCCATTAATGTTTGAAGTGAACCACTTCCACTTCACTCACTTATAAATAACGAACGCCAATATTTTTCAACTTTTTCCATTCTGAAAACTTCTCTTAACAAAGAAAAAGTTCCTCATAAACTCTTCATCTTTTACAAAACAAAATCCTAATTTTTTTCTTCAATGTTGCTGCATCAATGGCGTCTCATACTAATGTAGCTAAAGATTCAACAAAGTATTAGGTCCAGACACTACGGGTAACCAAGAATAGATACCTGAGCCTTAACTTTCTCTTACTTTTGATAATTGTCTTGGTTTTATTTCAGCCATGAAAATACCTGCCAAGAAAGCCACTTCCACAAAGAAAGATGCAGGAATGGTACACTTCCAGAAGAGAAAGATGAAGGAAATACTAACAAAATAACAACAAAAAAGGTACACTTCATATATTTTTATTTTTATTTATTATTTTATATGTATTTCCTTCATGTTTTTTATTGTTTTGAGATGTCTTTTCTTTCAGGCAAGTCGAAAAACCACCACCAACGCCCAAAAAACTAAAGCAAAAGGAATCCCAAGTTCAGATGACCGAATCCGATGATGGTGATCTCTCACCAGATAATACAGAACCAACCAAGAAGAAAAAGAAGCAAATGAAGATCTTTGATGCTCTTTCTCAACAAAAAATAAAGGCTACCAAAACCCCAGGGAAGAAAACTTCTACTACAATGGTATCTTCCACTAACCCTGAACCACCATCAAAAAAGACTCTGGAACAACTCGAAAGCGAAAATTCCATCCATGGGGCTGAAGGCCCTAAGGTAAAAAAATTTACCTTAATTTCTTAAGTTATTAATTACTTTTCTTTGCTTTGGACTCATCCATCTTTGATTTATTTTTCAGGGGGTCGCATATGGCACAGAGCAACCAACCATCAAACAAGTCATCCCAGTAAGAAAAAGTGATCTTTCCTATCACCCCACCAGCACTCCCTCTTATCACCCAACATCTCCCAAAGATTCGACCAAAGAGTCTACAAATGAAGTGGATAAACCTATTGAAGAAACACAAAAGGACCACACCAGTGACTCTGAGTATGAGGATGAAAAAGAGAAAAATACCCACATTTGATGGGGAAGTGGATGTGGAGATGCATAATGCTGATGAAGTCATCGAAGACATATCTAAAGATGGTTCTCCAACAATTGCAAACCCAGGCATTGATGACCCAGATGAAGAAGAAGAAGAGGATCATTCTATGTCCAACTTTTACACGGAGCCTGCTGAGAATGAAGATGAGGAACAAGATAATGAACAAGACAATGAGAAAACTAAAGACATGCCTAAGACCAACCTAACTTCCGATGCTGCCAAAAAGACCATATCACCTTCGACTGGAACCACTGTTGCCCTCTCTCTAGAAGAGCTAGAAGTGCTGAAGAAAAGCAAACCAATGGAATATCTAAAGGCCATTATCAGTGCAAGGGGTAGCTCGACTAAGAAAAGTCCTAGTACTTCATAAATGTCAGGTGGACAATCTACAAGCAAATATGGTGACAAATTGCTCCTAAAAATCAAAGAAAACGCCTTCGACATTGATTTTCTCCAACTCTTGGAGAATGACACTACTGCTTGATTTGGGATCAAAGGTCTCTTGAAACAAGTTGACGTCTTGAACGTTTCCCCATAAGTTGAAGATGTCATCATGGATCTAGGGTTGCTGATTGATCAAGTTATTGCAGAACTTAATCGTATAAGGGAAGCTTCAAACAAAATTCAAAACAAATCAAAGACCCAAGCAGCCGAATGCGACGCCGCCACTGAATCTACGGCAAAATTTGCAGAATTGGAGAAGGGATCTAAACAGAACCAATAAGAGGTCAAAACCTGTGACAAAAACATAGAATCTTGGGAACAACAGATAAAGGAATTACAAGCCAAGATTACCAAGGCCAATTAGTGCAGGAATGAACTCCAAAATCTTGATCAAGACGAACTGGCCAAGAAAATCCAAGTTGGCATGCATCACGTCGAAAGGGATCAGAACTTGGGAAGGGAAATTGACAGCCTCAATTCAAAATAATTTGTTTGTGAATGGCGGTTGAGACTTCAAAATTCGAAGTACCACAAGATGAAGGCTTCTTTTCCCTTTTAGTTTAGTTATAATTGTTGAACTTTGACTTTGAAGGATTTTGGTTTTTTGTGTAATGACTTTAAGCCTTTCGTGGCATTTGTGTAATGACTTATCCATCTTGGCATTATCTATTTTGAATTTCCATTTTGGCTTCGATTGTTGTGTATGAATTATCATGTCAGTATTTTTACTTCCCGAAGCACCAACCTATATTTTTTCAAATATTTCCCGTTTGCTCTTAGGAGTCTTCGTTCTTCATTTAATTCTTCGATCTCGTATGCGATATTAGAAAAGACTTGGATAATTTGAAAAGGGCCTTCCCACTTAGGGGACCATTTACCCAATGCTTTATCCTTTCGATCCATGGGTAGGATTACTTTTCAAACTAAGTATTCAGGTGAGAACGCTTTAAGTTTAACCTTTTTATTGTATGATTTCTCTACTCTCTTTTTCTGCCTCTTTAATAACTCTAAGGCTTTTAACCTTTCTTCATCTAAGTCAACTAACTCGTACAACATCATGTTCCAATAGGATTCATATGGAATCTCATTTTGCCTTTGGACTCTAGTTGATTGAAGATAGATTTCGACTGGTAATACTGCATCGTGACCATATGTCAGTCGAAAAGGCGTAGTATTTGTAGCCTCTTTAGGGGAGGTTTGACATGCCCATAAAATCTGGTCCAATGTCTTATGCCAATTCCTTGGATTTTTTCCCACATGTTTCTTAATCAAGCCAATAACTACCTTATTTGCTGCTTCGACTTTACCATTTGTCTTAACATAATAAGGTGTAGATGTCAATAGCTTGAACCCCATTTTTTTAGAAAACTCCTGAAACTTTCGACAAGTGAAGACTGATCCTAGATCAGTTGTAATAGTTTCTGGGATTCCAAACATATAAATTATGTGCCTTTGGATGAATTTGATCATTACTTCTTGATCAACATTCGCCAAAGGTATAGCCTCAATCCACTTAGTGAAATAATATATACCCATTATAATGTATCTTTGACTCTTAGATGATATTGGTCGAATTTCTCCAACTAGATCCAACGCCCAACATCTAAAGGGCCAAGGCTTCACAATGGAGTGTAGTTCGTTTACAGAGACATGTTGTATGCCTGCATGTATCTTGAAATCTTTAGTGAATTCAAAACAATCCTTAAGAATGGTAGGCCAATACATCCCTTGTCGAAACAACAACCATTTCATCTTGTGGCCTACCTGATGTGCCTCACATGCCCCACTATGGACATTAGAGAGAGATAAATATGCCTCAGATTCGCTAAGGCATTTGAGTAAGACTTATTCATGCATCTTTTTAAATAATTTTCCCCCATAAGAATATAACTTTAAGCGCGATACCTGACTTTTCGTTCAGTAGACGTTGTTGGATTTTCTAATTATTCTACTATTGTCTTTCTCCAATCTTCATCTGCCAAACTATCTATGGCTAGTATCTTAAAATTCTCTTCGTCAGTATAACCTAACTTTGTTGTTTCTAAATCTGATGGGGACAATCTAGTTGACACAACTCTTCCTCTAACTTCGATTGCATCTTGCAATTTTTCTTTTGAAATCTTATATCCAGAAGCAATTTGGGCCAAGTCATTGGCCTCTTGGTTCTCAAGTCGGGGTATGTGTCGAATGCTTACCATTTTGAACCTTCGTAATAGTCTTTTGTCTATTACAAAGTACATTATAAGATTTTCTTTAGCACACTTATACTCATTTGTAATTTGTTTTACAACTGACTCTGAGTCACCTATTATTTCGACTCAAGTTGCCCCCAATTCCAACAAGATCTCAAGTTCGGCTATCAAAGCCTCATATTCAGCCTCATTGTTTGAACAAAGGCCTTCGACCTTGTACTTGAATTTTGTTGGAATTTTGTTAGGAGAAATAATTAATACTCCCACACCCGTTCCATCTTTATGACTAGAACCATCAAAGTATAACTTCAAGGGTTTAAGCTCCAGATAGTTTAGGGAGTTTTCGACTATAAAGTGGTTGACTATAAAGTTTGCTACCACTTGTCCCTTAACAGCCTTTAAAGGCATGTAGGTTAAAGAATACTCAATTAAGGCCAATGTCCATTTACCAATTCGACTATGTAAAATTGGTTTCGATAACATATGTTTAATAATTTCATAGTGAAACAAAACATAAACATCAATTGGCTTCATATAATGCTTCAATTTTGTACATGTGAAATATAGACATAGACATAACTTTTCGACTGTACTATATCTAGTTTTTGCATCATTTAAGACTCTACTAAGGTAGTAAAGGGATCTTTCGATGCCATTTTCATCCTCTTGAGCCAACATGCTCCTTAAAGTCATATCAGATGTAGATATGTACAATCTCATACTTCTATTCCTACAACAAGGCGCCATAATTGGAGGGTGAACAAGGTAATCTTTGATCTTGTCGAAAGCCGCTTGTTGTGCTTGCCCCCATTCAAAACCTTCCTTCTTGAGTTGGACTATAGGTGAGAAGGCTTGAGTCTTGCCACTTAAGTTTGAGATGAACCTCCTTAGGAAGTTGATCTTTCTTAGCAGCGATTGCAGTTCCTTCTTCATTGATGGCGCTTTCGCTTCCATGATGGCCTTGGTCTTGTTTTGGCTAATTTCGATTCCTTTCTTATAGACCACAAAGTCTAGAAAATCCCCAGCCTACACATAAAAACCACATTTAAGAGGATTCATCTTTAAACCATTTTTCGGCATTCTTTCGAATGATTGTCGAAGATGGCCTATATGGCTTCTTCCTGAAACAGACTTAACCATAATGTCATCAATACAAATTTGCATGAAAGTTTCAATAAAGTCATGAAATATAGAGTTCATTGTTCTTTGATAAGTTGCCCTAGTATTTTTTAGGCAAAAGGCATCACCATCCATTTTTAGGTGCCTAAGGCTCTGGGACATCGAAATGCCATTTTTGGCACATCTTCGTCAGCAATGAAAATCTGGTTATACCCAGAATATCTATCAAGCATACTAAGATATTCGTGCCCTGCAGTGGAATCAAAAAGTATTTATGCTACGGGCATTGGATATTCATCATTTGGGGTTGCAACATTCAAATCTATTAAGTCAATGCAAACCCTCAAAGTGCCATTTTTCTTAATGGTTTGTATAACATTAGCAATCCATTCGACATACTTGGTAGTAGGAATGAAATTTCACTTGAGAATCCTTTCGACCTCTTCCTTGATTTTTTACAGAACTTCAGGTGCGAAACGCCTTGGAGTCTGCTTTATTGGCTTCTTCCCAAGATTTATAGGTAAATTTAGTTCGACCAATTCCCTGCTTAAAACCGACATCTCGTCGTAATCCCAGGCGAAGCAGTCCTTGTACTCTTCCAACAATTGGATTACTTTGACCTTGAGTTCTGGGCTAATGTTGGCACTTATGTATGTTGGTCTTTTGGTTGCCCCCTCACCCAGATCGATCTCTTCTAAAGGATCTTATGCTAGCATCTTTATGTCATTTTCCAACGGATCCTTTTCGAAACCCAAAGGCTCTTCATCATAAATGGCATCAAGCCTCTGGCCTTGCACTTCATCTTGAACCTTATCAGGTGGTTTTGGCTTGAAGTCCTTACCATGACCTTCTAAGTGCGCTTCATTCCTTTTGGCTTCGAAAACCATGTATTTGACTTCAGCCTCTAAGACTGCTTTTAAATTGTTTTCGGCTATATAAGACGAAATCTTTTCCAATGTCTTTGACTCAGACATAGTTATCAAATTGACGTTATGACGTTAAACATAGTTGGACTTGTAATGGTGCCAACTGTAAGGTCCACTTGGATTACCCCCATTGTAGTACCAACCATTCCCTCATAGTTCCATAGAACCATATTATGGGGTTTAGTGTCAGTATCATCTTTTCCTATTCTTTTCAACATTTAATGCGACCTCAAATTCACAACCGCTCCATCATCCACTAATATTTTATTCACTCTGACATTTTCCACTTTGCCCCTAATAAACAGAGGTTTTTAGTGGTTATTCATTCCTTCGTCGGGCCTTTCAAAAAAGGTTTTTTTCTCTTCCACGCATCTATTGTTCATTACGTAGTAGCAAACTGGCATATGCTTGGCCATTTCCAAATCAGTTGCATCCTCAGGTTCCTCTATCTCCATAACTTGGTCGTATTCCCTAGGCAACACAGACACCATATTACAAGTGATATCCAATGATGGCTATGAATCTAAGTCGAAATCATCCGTCAGCATATCATTGTTTGTTGTTGCTTGATCAAACTTCTCTCTAGATTCCTCCTTTTGAGAGGAAAAGAGCTTCCTTTCGACATGCTTCTTCTCTTTGTTCTTGTCCCGCTTAAGGGGTACATTACTACTTGATTCAGTCTTTGCCTTTTCTCCAGCCTCTCTCTCAGCCTTTCTTCTTCTTTGTTGTCTTCTCCATTGAGACCTTGACATAAGGTTTTTTTCTTTGTAGTTTTCAGAGTGATATGCTAACTGTTTTAAGGCTTGGATTTCTTTACAGTATGCCAGTGAGGAACCTCTCTCTACTTCAAAGTTTTGTCACTTCTTATGGCCTTGCTCCCTTCTTTCGACATGCTTCACCCACTTACCCTTAGGGGTACCAGCCATAGGCTTGAAGGTGGCTGGTTTGTTGCACATGGTCCTGGTATTCCTCTCTCTTGCTTCCTGGGTACTCCCCTCATGTCGAAGGCAAAGCGGTTGTTAGTGTCTCTCCAGTTTCTCCCATTTTTCGCTAGTTGAACCCCTAAACATTTTTTGTTTCCTTTCTATCAAAGACTGAGCTGCACCTTGGGAATATCATCACCTCATATTTCTTCCTCTGGCACCGGTGAAGGAATTTGAACAAGCTTTCATCTTGCTTGGGATGGGCCATTTTTACATACTCCTCTTGCCTGAGGCTTTGTTCGTCAACCTCCATTGTATTCTCTTAGGTCGCTTCCCTCATGCTAACCACTATGCTGACACCCTCAGTGATGTATAATTTTGTAACTTGACTCTAAGGCCTTCAGTGACCTTAGTTATGTTGTTAATTTGTATGAAACCTTCAGTAGTTTCATTTGTTGTGATCATTTGACTAGAACCCCCCAGTGGTTCCCTTGTTGAAGCCTTCAGTGACTCCTTGAATGAAACCCTCAGTGGCTCCCTTGTCAAAGCCCTCAATGACTCCTTGGTTGAAGCCTTCAGTAGCTTCGACCATTACAGCTTTCTTGGCGCAGCCCTCTGACACTTCCACCATATTAACAAAAGATGGTTCAGTCAAGTGGGAATCTACAACCTGTAGAGGATCTGAATCGATCCTCATTTAAGACTTCAACTTGTCTCCAAACTTGAGCCTTCTGTCTCTGATAGCCTTCTGCACAAGATCCTGGAACAGAAAACATTGCGAAGTTTTATGGCCCAAAAAATTATGATATTTACAAAAACTCCTCTTTTTTCTTTGTTCTATAGGATGTATTATCGCACCAAGAGGCACTATCATCTGACCACCTTTAACTAATAAATCAAAAATATCGTCACACTTGGTGACGTCGAAGGTGTATGTTTTCTCAGGGAAACTATCACTCTTTTCTGGTTCGACTGGGTTTTTCCCATTCGAAGGTGCTAGGACTTTGCAGGAATACGGTGGTCCTTGCTTTAGTTCAACGAGGCCAACTTCACTTTCGTCGAAATTTAAAGGACCATTATACGTTTCTGGATCATCTTCATCCACTTCAATGTAGGCTACCCTTTCCCTCCTGTTATTCTTATTTGCCCTAGCCTTTTCAGCCTTCAGGCGTTCTACCTATAGAACTCTGTCAGCCAACCAGGCCACGTCCCTCAAATATTGGGTATCCAGTTTCTTCCTAATGGAATAATCAAGGCCACCAGTGGTCATTTCAACCAATTCATGCTCAGGCACTTGTGTAAAACATCTGGCCGTGAGCAAACAGAATCTATTCAAATAATCATCTATTGGTTCAAAGAATTTTCATTTAACACTGGTCAGTTCCTTCAAATTGATCTTTGACTGTCCCATGCAGAATTGTTCATAGAACAATCTTTCCAGTCGAGTCCAATCATGGATGGAATTTGCTGGCAACATGGTGAACCACGTAGAGGCATTCTTTTTAAGGGAGCTTGAGAAGTATTTAATCCTTAGGTTCTCATTATTATCAATTTCCCCTGCTTCAATTAGGTACCTCTCCACATGTTCGACAATGGACTCATTAGTGTCCCGAAAAAACATAGTAAACTTGGGGACTTTCCACCTAGGGGGTAATTCTGATTGCAGAATATATTCAGACAGTGGTGATGGGTAATTTGGCCAATGAAGGCCAACATTGACCCCATTCCGCGCCATGATTATTTCGCCCATGGCTGCTAGGTTATTGTATGCCGCCATATCATCACGTCGAATATGATGTATGACTTCGTCAGCATCTTGGTTCATATTCACCATTACTACCCTTGGTTGTCTCTCCCTTGGGATTTATGGCTCAGGACCTGAGGGTTCGAGTCTAGGGGGTTCGACTTCTACTCCCTGATTTACCACGTTCGTCTGGGGTACATTTCTTTGGTTTTGTTGGAATTGGTTAATGGTGGGGTCTTCTTCAAGGGATATCCCTTGATTTTCTATTGTTCACTCCCTCTAGGGATGTCGAGGAGGTTGTGGGACACCAAAAAAATCAGCAATGCATTTCATTTATGCTGCCATCTGTTGGTTCGTTTGGGTAGTATTTTGGATCAAAGGATTAAGTATTGTACCCATTTGGTTAGCCAACATTTGGACCATTTCATGGTTGCTTTCTTCCATTTGCTTCCTTATCACTGCCACAAAATTGTTGGTAAGATTGGACGTTTGGATAGGAAATCCCATCCATAAGGGTTGACTCATTCTAAACATGTTATTAATGGCTGAACCGGATCCTTGTAGTGGCGAATTCACATTAACCACTGGTTCTGTAATCATTGATTTTGTACTGCACAAACTTACCATCATCGAAGTTGGCATGCCATAAGGTTATTCACGACCATTTAAAGGCATCGATAATCCAGGCATATAAGGCCTGAATAAGTTATTCCCCACTGGAGGGGGGTCACTAGTGGATCCCGCGTCCCTATATAAGACAAAATGGGTCCACTTTGGGCAAATGACTGCACATGCATCGTACATGTCATGGATGGTACAATTTCAGATACAGACGCTGCAACCGTAGTTCCCCATGTCAAAGATGAATGGGTGGTTCTCCATTATTATTTGGTGGATTTTGATTATTTTATGGTTTTGATTCACCATCCTCCTTACGTATCCTCTCCTTAGTCTTTCCTCGTTGTTTTTGGCTATTTTACCACGTCTTAGTCTCATGCAACAAAGTTAGAGAGACGGTAAAATGAAGAACTTATACAAAAAAATCAAAAAGAAAAATGTTTTAACAATAGCATCGTCCCACTGGGCGTGTCAATTTGCTTACCGTGAAAATAGGTAAACAAGCTTTGGTCTCCAAAAATGGTTTACTTTATAGGATTAACCAGTGAATCCTAGTACATGTGCTATCGTTAAATAATATTTGGAAGTCTATGAACACTTCGACAATGCCCATGATTTGAGAATGTTTTTTAAAGTTCAAAAGTAAAATGCAGAATTTGTAAAGGAATTGCAGTAAAGAACTTCAAAGTAAATTGCAATAAGAAAAAAATAATTGATAAACTGCAAAGGACTTCAATTGAAATAAAAATATGGTGATTCATACGTACGTTCTCAACGAACTCGTTTCTCAAACACACTTGGATACTTGGAGTAATTTGTGAGTATTTGTACAATGATTGAACACACGGAAATCCTATACACTAAGACCCCTATTTATACTAAGTCAAAACTAACCGCTATCAACGGTCTTTTCTCCAGAAAATGACATGTTTCACGTACATGCCTTTACTTTGCCATAACTTTACACGCGTCATTTTAGATAAATGGATAAGGAAAAAAGACATTTATCATCCTTATTCAACATTTAAAATCTTTTGTCAAACGCAACCTTAATATTGCTTCCGCCGAAGTTACAGTCTAACTCAGAAATATTTCTAAGTCCTAAAACCAGCATTTCCCTCTTATATAAAAGACCTCTTCGACTAAGATCTCCCAAAATACTTCATGTTGAAGTCAAAAAATCTTTAAAATATTTCTTTTTACCATTATACTTAATCCAACCTTGGCATCAAAATCTCAACTAACACGTATCTGCTTCTCTTTGTGCATGTCAAGTAACATGGATGGTGAATTTGGTCGAAGAGATTACAGGGAAGAATCATGGATCGATTACCATGAAGGTCGACAGCATGTCAGCTGTCCATTTGGAAAAGAATCTGATAGCATATGGACGAAGTAAGCACATCAAAATGAGGTTCCATTATCTTCAAGAGCAAGTAGCAGAAGCGAAGTTGAACTTGGAACACTACAGGACTGAGAATCAGATTGCAAATACTATGACGAAATGAGTGCAGGTCGAAGTGTTTAAGAAGTTAAGGTCTATGATGAATATAGATAGCTTAGACACAATGAATTAGATGGTGTATTGAATTGTAATTCCTTGTGTCGAAGTAGGTTATTCGACAAAAGTAAGGATGTGTCGAAATACCTAACCATCGAAGTGTCTAGGTGTTGAAGTGTTGAGGATTTAGCCTCAACATTGATTTTTGCTTAGGCCTAATTTTATAGTATTAGAAGAATTGGGTATTTTGGGCTTTGCTTAAGGAGAAAGCAAACCCAACTAACCCCTATCATTGTAAATAACACATACTTGCAGTTGCAAAGGAATAAAATCTCAATTTGAGAGCAGAAAGTTACTATGCAGAAATTCTTCTTCTTCTTCTTCCTTATTCGAAAACCATAATCTATTTCTTCCCCAATTCAATTTTGTTTCTTTTCATAACCATTATAAACCGAAATCTTGCAACCAAGGTTGGTTGATTCACTCGATGAAGAGTGAAGAACAAGAGGAGTAATTAATCAAAAAGATTGATTCTTGTTCATCAAGATTTGGTTCGGAATTCACCATAGGTTTTGGTGAATTTCTTGAAGGGAAATTGCTGAATTTCTAACATGTAGTAGTTCCAAAATCTAAGTGTTTTGGGTTGAAAATACGTATAATGTTGAGAAAAAAAGGAAACTCTTTTAGAGTTATGGCATCTAGGAACATGTCTTCATCACTCACTGCTCCCTCACCAGAAAATGTATAGTAATGAGTCAAACGAGATAAAATAAGAATGTTTCATGTTGTTTATCATATAAATCAACTCATAATTATTGTAAAGCTCCTTCTTTGCAGTCACCTCCAAAGCTTCAACTTCAGAGTTTTTTTTACAGATTTAGTTAATTTCTTGATTCTTTACCGATTTTGGAATATCATTAAAAAAATATTTGGTTTTTGATTCTTGATTCTTCTCTCTATCAATTTTTGTTCTTTACAAATTTGGTTGATTTTTTTAATCTTTACAGATTCTGGATTATCATTAGAAAATATTTGATTGATTTCATATTCCTAGATCTGTTGAGAGGTTATCGTGAGAGAAGATAAAGTTGAGTTGATAAATGGGATAAATTTATTTTCTATATATTTTTTATAAATAAAAAATTGAGTTTATTTTCAATTTTAATAAATCTAAACCATTGAAATCATCACTTACTACATGGCAAACTTCTATTAAAAGAAACGGATCAAATAGAGGTATTTGATTGCCAAGTCTACATGACATGACAAGGGTATTTGACTTTGACTAACAGAGTTATCAAAAGGGACAAATGTGACACTGTTTGAAAAAATAAGTGATCAATTTGGTCTTTTTAAAAGTTAAGGGACCAATATGAACCCCGAGATATAGATAAGGGGCCAAAAAAATGTTTAGCCTTAAAAAATATAGTAATTCCAAAATGCCATAAATAAATAAATAATATTTGTTAATTAAATAAATACCTATAACATAGAACTAAACTCACTTTTTATATAGACTAAATCAGTTTTAGGATTTCTTGAGAGAGTTTAAGGTTAGAGAGAACTTAAAAAGATGGTAAATTCAAAAATAAATAAATAAAACTAATTTAAAACTTTAAAACTAAGTGTGTAAAAATATTTTAGGGGTTAAAAAAATAAATTAGAAAAGAATATTCTTATGTATTGTTAATAAATCCACTAGGTTCAACGAAACCCCCTAAACTTATCCTCCTTTTTCCTCTGGTTGGTGTCTGTTCCTAATAAAGACTTTTGAATAATCTCCTTGAAGAGAATCAGGTGATACCACAAACACAATGGGAATTGAGTGTTTTTGATTGCTTATGTTATTGTGAACTTGCCTCATTTTTTCCTCAGTATGGAGTCCTTTTATACTGATATCACTTCTTAAGATAGTTAAGAAGCGCCTCTTAAATTCTCATGATTAAATGTTGGTCATAACGTACACCTCCCTCATCATTATCATGTAACATCATCTTTATCACTTTCTATAACTCCCATACAACCATGGGGCTACCATATAGTCGTTACATCGATTATACATACCGTCCGAAAACATGTCTCCGAGAACCATACAAATTGGGCTCCTACTTGTCTCATATGTAGCAACTCGACACTCATTACTTCCTGTAAGTACCCGGCATACCGAGTTTTCCATGCTCGACCCAAATGACTTATAACTCGACTTTGAGAATTTTGAGATGTACATAAGCCCCCTGATCACGAGGCCAACGTCATGAAGTATTCATACAAAGAGTCCTAGAATTATTTCTTCTTGAATGGGTCATACTTCCATTCGGTCAGGTTTAATCCAATGGTCATCCTGTAATCTGCTAACTTGTGATAGTGGGCTTTTAAGAGTAATGATGATGATCATCTTGTCATATCTCTTCTCTCTCCTTGTCATGATGACTTTTATGGGGAAGCCAATCTCCATCATGACTCTAGTTTGATAGGGTTTCTAAACCGTTTTAAATTTCTTTCCATAAAACCCCAACTTTCTTTGTTTTTTTGTTCATCATTCTAGACCCTTGTTCCTATTTCTAAAAGATTATTGTGCATGTTTTTACGCTTTTTTGAAGTTGCTTGCAAGCATGAATCGTGTATTACTTATTTTCCTTACTTATTCCTACTTAATTATTTTATCATGGTTATAATACGTGACTGTGATGATTCAGGGAATGTAATGATTCCCCATAATGCCCGAGAGAGAAGTAAACTCTGGGATGCATGCATGAATAAATGTAAGGGCCATTCGGGGTAAGCAAAATCAAATAAGATCATTAAGGAAGTTTATGGTGACATTTCTTCACCTTGTAGCAAAACTGATTTGGAATCTTCGTCATCAGGTTATATGGACATTTTGATGGAGATGACGTGATGTTTTATTGATAAATAGGTCCTAAGCTACTTCCACAACACAATTGATGACAATGATATTTTAAAAATACGATCCAACAAACATATTTTTTTAACCAGGAATGAAGAAAATGTCGTGTTAGAACCTTGTGTGGTTGGTTAAAGAGTTTGTATCACTGGTCAATGGAAGTATCAGAGGAATAATTTTATTTCTATTCACGAGTAATTGAGAATTTTAAGATTTGTATCCCCGTTATCAATTTTGAATATGAACTCCTCAAAACCCTAAATATTTTCCCTTCTCAATTACGCCTAAATGGTTGGGGCTTTATTAAAGCCTTTGAACTCGTTTCTGAGGCAGTGAACATAATCCCCACTTTAGATTTGTTCTTCTCTTTCTTTGATCTAAAAGGGGTGGAAAACGGTGATTGGGTTTCCCTTAGTGGAATCCCAGGGAAAGGTTTCCTCCAAGCTTATACTACCAACTACAAAGGCTTCAAAGATAAGTTTCTTCGGGTACAAAGTGGGAAAAGTGCCCCCAACTTATGTATGCATTGGATGGCGACCATTGCTTCCCGATTTACTAGAGCGATAACCCGTTTCCAGTGTCCAGTTTTGACTATGATAAGTTAGATGCTTTGGAGATACGAGCCTTAGCTATTCTCGATGCCTTTCGGGTAGTAAAGGTCAAGAATTTGCTATACATGGTTGGTGATCCAGAATAAATCTCTAACTTCTTGGGTAGTGTTTATATGTATCTTACTATACTCTAGTATTCTCTTTACGTAAATCCTATGAACTTATTTGCTCATTTCTTTTCAGTTAAAATGACTAGCCTTAAGCTAATGGAACAGAAGAAGCTGATGGCTGAAGCAAGGGCAAGACATAGAGAACAACTGGCCTCTAATACCGACTAATTCGGTATTCAAACTCGCGCCCTTGAGAAAAGTAAAGTAAATGCTATGAAAGCAGCCTCAGGTTTTTCAGAGCCCCAAATTGTCTCCCTTCCCCCTCCTTGAAGCTCGAAGTCAATTTTCCCTAAGAAGATGAAAATTTTGATGGGTGATCCTGTAAGTCATGCCGAATTGGTCTTTACTACCTTGCTGCAAGATTCTGTTGGTAGTCATAAAGCCAACCTGTTAACTGAATTCAAGTTTTGGTCCAATAACTTTGATGGCTTGAAGTTTCTATGACCATTTGAATGCGACAAAGGATGTTGAGAAGGTGAAAACTATAGGGGGCTCAACAACTAACCCAAAACATTGGAGCTTACTTGATGAGATGTGCTATTATGACCAGGGGTTTGTTCAAAGTGGGTGATGCATATGAGCATAATTAAATCTGTCTTACAAAGGAGATAACTCAATAGAAGGACACCTTGAAGGTTCAAACCAACAATGTGGAAGACCTGAACAAACAAGTGTTGGAAGTGAAGAAACAGAAAGAAACTTTGGAGTCCAAATGCGTGAGGCTTAAAGCAACCATTGACGGCTTGATCCAAGGTATTCAAAAGACTCAAAAGGCTAACGAGACATTGAAAAAATATTTGCAAGAGGCCCAGGTAGACATTATTTCAGTCGGCGATGACACTTTTGAGAGAGCTAAAGCTCAGGCGTTATGCCTCTAGCCCGACCTTAATGTGTCTGAGATTGACTTCTTCAAGGCCGTGGTAGATGGCCGACTTGTAGATATGGAGGAAGTTTCTCCTGAAGCCCAGGTTTCTAAGGATGTTGCGATCGGTGATCCAGCTCCCGATGTTCAAGAAAAGGAGCAGTATAATGCTTAAACTTATTTGTTTTTATCGTTAGCCATCCATGGCGATGCATGTTTGTAATGCTTGGATAATTTCCTTTTATTCCTAGTACAATGTTTTAAGCCATTCTAAGGATTTTTAAATGTGTTATTACTTCCTTGCATGAATTTTATCACTGTTAATCCCTGATCATATATATAGCCCCTGAGATATATCTTACATTATTAAGGTTCATATTTTAATGCTATGTACCTGGATCTGCGCCCGAGGCATGTATGCTCGGTCCTTTTAACTAGGTCAGAGAACTTAAATTAATTGCCCCGCCAAAGACTTCTTTTAATTTGGACTTTGAATTTGGTTAGAGATTCTTGTTTACTTGACCATTTTGACAGAGGTTCTTATTTACTTGGACTTTAAATTCGGCCAGAGGTTTTAATTAACATAACCCGACCAGAGGTTCTTATTTACTTGGCCTTTAAATTAAGTTAGAGGTTTTAATTAATATAACCCAACCAGAGGTTCTTATTTACTTGGCCGATTTTCCAGAGGTTCTTATTAACTTGGCCTTTAAATTTGGTCAGAGGTTTTAATTAACATAACCTGACCAAAGGTTCTTATTCACTTAGTCGATTTTCCAAAGTTCAGTAACACTGTACACGCTCATTGTTTCGATCCCGGTTTGTTCCCTATAAAAACTGAAAAAAGTAACAAACATTAATATAAATTGAGGGTGCCTCATAAAAAATCCTTGCCATTGCAAGGGAAAATAGTGCTACCCATAATTTTTAAACCAGGTCGCCCTCTTGAAAAACTTCTTGGACAAACTCTAGTATTTAACCTCATGTCCAGGTTGAAGTGTTAACTTTTACTTGTATCATTGTGTCATCCCCATACACCATTAATAATGGAGTCTCCTTAGTAGTCGAGTGACGAGTGGTATGATATGACCATGAAATCTCGTGCAAATACTCGGCCCGGAGCCCCTTTTCTTTATCTAGCTTTTTCTTCATTCCTGAAAGGATGATATTATTCGCTGCTTCTACTTGGCAATTAGCCTGAGGGTGTTCAACATGAATAAACTAATTTTGTATGCCAAGGTGCCTGCAAAATTCTATAACCGACGAGCTCGCAAACTGCATGTTGTTATCAGAAGCAATGATCCATGGTAGACCAAAACGACATATGATATTCCTCCAATAAAAACGCCTTACCCTTTTCTCCATGATCTAGGGTACGGCCTCGACCTCCACCCATTTGGTGAAATAATCCACCGCAACTATAAGAAGTTTCAGTTGCACGACAACTAAAGTAAAAGGGCCGAGAATATCATATCCCCGTTAGTAAAAAGGCCAAGGGGAAATTACTGAATGCAATAACTCGGCAAAGAAATGTATGAAGGGAGCATAAATATGAAATTTCTCATAACAATTCATGAATCGTGCACAGTCTTGTAGCATACTCCACCAATAATACTTGGCCCTGAGTATTTTCCCAGATAATGCCCTTCCCCCAATGTGACTTCCACATACTCCTTCATGCACTTCTTTAATTATAAGTCCTACTTCTTCTTCAGCAACACATCTCACCATCAGAGAGGATCTGCCCATTTTGTAGAGTTGGTCGGCTACCATGAGATATCAAGAAGATATTCTCTTGATGCGTCGGGCTTCAGTCTACTCGTCTGGTAGCTTGTATTGAGTCAAATATTTAATGATGTGTGCCATCCAACCTTGTGCATTCTCTAGCACCATGATTTCATCTGTTTTCGTGCTTGGTGCTCCCAAAGTTTCCTGGACTACCGTTTTATTTAACCTATGGCCTTTAGTACTAGCTAAATAGGCCAGTAGATTGGCTCTGAATTCCTCTCGGGGAATATGTGATATTTAAATTTTTGTGAACCTCTTGGCCAATTGTAGGACCCACTGTCATTATTTGAGTAATAATGGATCTTTTTTCTGATAGTCTCCCTTAATTTAATTAGCAATCAATTGTGAATTAGTGTGAACTAGCAAATGGATAGCTCCGACTTCTTTATCTAATCTAAATCAACAACCATGGCCTCATATTTTGCCTGATTATTGTTGGCCTAGAAACTAAAGCAGGGATATTGTTCTAACACCAATCCCATAGTCCATCCAGTATTATTCCTTCTCCGCGACCTTTGAGGTTAGACGAGCCATCTACTAATAGAATCCACTACCCGGGTGATTCTTCTGGAGTGGGCGAGCGCTCTATTATAAAATCTCCCAGTACTTGTGATTTGATACTATTCTTGGGTGTGAATGTGATGGCGTACTCTGAAAATTCTACAGCCTATGCTACCAACCTACCCACCAAGTCCAGCTTCTTCAAAATTTTCCTTATGGGGTAGTTCGTCTTGACAATAATAGGATGACCCTGAAAATATTGTCTAAGTTTCCTAGAAGTGATCACTACTTCCATATATAATTGTTCAATATTTTGATAATGGATCTCGACTCCTTTGAGAACCTTTCTGACAAAGTAGATCGGCCTTTCACCTTCATCACTATCTTGAACAAATACATAACGGATAGCCTTGTTTGAGACTACCAAATATATTTTAAGGAGTGAGTCTTATTTCAGATAGACCAAGATTGGTGGGGAGTATAAGAAATGTTTCAATTCCATAAACGCTTTCTCACATTCTTCCATCCACTGAAAACTTTACGATTTCTTGATAGTTGCGAAGAAGTGGATTGACTTATCGCTCGTGCAAGACAGAAATTGGGACAGGGCGTCCAGCCTCTCGGTCAACTACTGAACTTCTTTTACTGATGCCAGGCTTCTCATATTAATTATCGCTTGGCACTTGTCATGATTCGCCTCTATCCCCCAGTGTGTCAGCATGAAACCCGAAAACTTACTAACTTGCACCCCGAAAGTGCACTTGTCTGGGTTAAGCCTCATGTCAAATTTTCTTATTGACTCAAATTTTTCTTCCAAGTATTTTACATAATCCTTCTCCTTTGGGGTCTTCATCATCATGTCATTAACATATACTTTCAAGTTTCCCCTTATCTGTAATGAGAACACCATATCCATCAGCCTTTGATAAGTATCACCAACGTTTTTAAGAACGAATGACATCACTTCCTTATAATAATATATTTTGTTGGTCATGAATAATGTTTTGGGAGAATCCATTGGGTTCATATGTATTTGGTTATAACCTGAATAGGCATCCATGAAGTTGAGCATCCGGAACCAGATGATTCACCGATGAGTCTATCGATGTGTGGCAATGGATAAGGATCCTTCGAGCAAGATTTATTGAGGTCGGTGAAATTAATGCACATGTGCCACTTTCTAGATTTCTTTTTCACCTTGACGAAATTGGGCAACTAGGTGGGGTATTTTATTTCCTGGATGAACCCAGCCTTCAAGAGCTTTTCTACCTCTTATTCGACATTATTTATTTTCTCTTCTCTTCCTTTGTGCTTCCTCTACACCACAACTTTCGATGATGGATCAACATAAAGCGGATGGAATATGATATTTGGGTCAATCCCGGGCATGTCCGAGGGTTCCCAAGTGAAGAGGATGACGTTGTCTCTCAATACCTTGATGATGCGTGTCATTTCTTCCTGAGATAGTTCTAAACCCATCTGCATGACTTGAAAATCCTCAACATCGATCTGCACCTTTTTTAATTCTCTAATGGGGGTTAAACTATCATCCTTCGGGTCCTCCCGAAGGTCGAGGTCGACCATGTTCACCTTTAAAGTAATTTCAGTTGTGCGGTGGTCTTGTTGAGGCTTATTTTTCAGCTTTAGGCTATCCTTGTAACATTTCCTAGATAATCCATGATCTCCTTTAATTACCCATACACGCCCATCGTCTAGGGGGTACTTCATGGTAAGATAAAGAGTGGATATTACAGCCTCCAGAGCGTTGAACGTCGGTTTTCCGATGATCACTTTATATGGTGAGGATGCATTTACTATCAAGTATCTCACTTTTTATTCCTTTGGGATCGTCTCCACTTCCAAGAACAGCCATGTTAGGAAAGTGCCCTAGTACCTGGACTTGTTCCCCGGAGAAACTTACCAGGGTGCCTTTGAAAGGTAAAAACTCAGGCGTATCCATGTTCATGCCTTTGAAAGCATCCCAATACAACATACCGGTAGAACTACTCATTTCGATTAACACCCGTGTAGCGGGGTATTCGTTACCATTAGAGATATTGACTAAATCCAAGATAAACCATACAAGTCGAGTCGCCACCACACTTCTATTTATCCAAATGAATGGTTAGAAAGCGAACAAAAACCTAAAAGTTTTATCGAATAAAAAACTAGTAAAAATGTCAAAGATCTGGGTAAGGGGGTTGGTTATGCAATGGGAAGGTTTTAAGCACCCAAAATATCCTAGGTACTCCTAGGGAGCCCTTTTCATAAGTGTTGTTCTAGTCTAAAGGGTGTAGGTATATCTAAAGTACTATTTACTAAAAGGAAGGTTAAAAGAAAATGACTCGCAAGGATGTCGCATCCACTGCCTACGTATCTCATCTGAGTATGAGAATCAGAGTCTTCGTAGCTCGGCTACCTATGGGTTAAAGAGAAGTGTGCTCGGTAAGACGTCGCGTATTATGCCTACGTATCTCATCTAGAATGAAAATCAGAGCAAAACGTAGTTCGGCTAACTAGGGGTTAAGGATTGCCATCTGAACATGGACTTACAAAAGAGGACACCAGCTGTGTCAAAGGAGGGTGGGCAGTTTGTTCAACGTCCTAGCAGTAGGTGTCGCAACTCGCTGAATCGAGTCTTAGGCGGTTACCTCTTTGCAATAGAACGGACTGACATGCCACAAGATCGGAGACACACAGAAGGTCTAAAAGTGGGGAAGCTCTGCTCTAGAGTTGTCATGCAATATGGACCTATGTGTTAGGATTTACAAAGGGGAACATCTACCTAATGTTAGCATGCAAAGAATAGGGGAATTCTACCTATGTTATCATACAAAGGGTTCTACCTAATGGGTGCTACCTAAACGGAACAAGAGTCGACGGATGGAGCGCGGAGAGGAGTTACGGATAAGTGTAGATGGCGATGCCAGAGGTAATCGACTTACGGGTAGATGGCGATGCCTGAGGCAATCGGCTTACAAGAGGATGGATGAATGCGTGCTGGTTCTATTAAGTTTTGAAAATGATTACTCGACGTTGGATCGAGCTTTTGATCTTATTTTGAAATAGTTATCGGATGTTCGTTTTAATTCTTGTATTAACAGGTGACTAAAGAAATAAAGAAATAAATATTATACACTTTATGGGAGAGGGGTACATTTGTTATGAATGAGGATTGTTCATGGCAAACAAACAATAAGAATATATGCCTCATACATCATACAAGTAGGCAACAGTTATCAATCAGATCAGATAAATAAACAATATATAATCAAACCAAATAATCAAATAATGGAGCATTTAAACAATGCATGGGAGTATGAACATGTTAAATAATCAAGCAATAGAAAGCATGAATGAGAGAAACAAGTATAAAAGATAACAGATGAATCAAATAGATGAAAATATACACACGAAGGGTCCACTGAATAATTTAATCAGGAAATAAGGTAAGGACCAAATAAAATCAAGGTAAAAGGCCTCTAATACATGGAATATGATATGAACAAGGGAGGATCAAAAGATCTTTTCAATTCCCATAAGCAATCCCTAAGTCAAACATCGATCATAAAGAAGTCAATTGAAAATTCAAGTCAACTTAAAAAATAACAAATAAATAGCAAATTAATCAAGAAAATTATGAAAAATTAAAATAAATGAGTTGGGGTTAGGACATCATCATCCCCCAAAAATATTTTTAAAAATAACGAAAATTGGTACATAAATTAATTAAAATAAAACAGAGGTCAAACCAAAAGTCAATTAATGAGACTAGGTTAGAAATAAATCAAGAATAAATAGTAAATTAATCAAGAAAATTATGAAAAATTAAAATAAATAAGGTGGGGTTAGAACATCAGAATCCCCCAAAACTATTTTAAAAATAATGAAAATTGGTACGTGAATTAATTAAAATAAAACAGAAGTCAAATTAAAAGTCCACCAACCAAACTAGGTCAAAAATAAATCCAAAATAAATTGAAAATGTGAAATAAATTTCCAAGAAAAGGTCAGGTTGACCATGAGACAGTGGTCAACCTTCATCCCAACAGTCAAATGTTAAAAATAATTTTAAGTCATAAAAATAAAATCAATAAAACAAAGTGTGTTAAAATGGACCAGTTAGAATAAATAATTAAAGTAAAATATGAATATTAAAAAAATACGAAAATAAAAATTATATAAAATTAAATAAAACGTTAAGAAAAGTGAAAAATATTTTTAGGTAATTTTATGGATGAAGAAAATATTTTAAATAAGAAAAAGAAATACGAAAATGGAAGGATTAATGGTGATGAACATGGTAAGCAAGCGTAGATATATCAAAACATGGTCATGGAAGAGATGATTACCTAATGGAAAATAGAAATGGAATGGAATCTGATATGTGATGAAGCTTTGCCTCCTTTCCACGAAATTCTAATGCTCCTTTAGGGTTAGGGTTTCAGCTTCTTAAATAGGGTGGATTAGGTGTTCTCATGGGCTTTTTAATAAGTGATTTATCCATAAGAATAAAAGTGTGAAGTGAGGTGTAAAATGTTGTTATTTTGGGCCAAACTTAAGTGAATGGATGTCCAATGCATGGCCAAAAGAGGTAAAAAAACGTGACTGGTTTGTGCAGCATGCTTAGAAAATCTGATTGGGCCAGGCAGACCCAAAATCTGCCTAGAAAATCAAGTCATGATGCCCACTTTAAATGAATGTATCTCTCAAACCATGGATCCAAATGAGATTATTCCAAAAGGATGTGAAAGAGGACATGGCAAGGTACAATTGTTGTGAATAAAGTATTTTCAAATAATGCCTTGAAGTGCAAGAAAACTGGCCAAGAAGTCTTGACAAATTTTGAAGATTTTGGACTTAGAAATTTTTCTAAGTGTCCTAAAAAAATGTCTCACTTTGACTAAGCATAACTTTCTCAATTCTAATCCAAATGGAGTAAACTTTATATCTCTAGAAATCTTGGAACAAGAGGAATAACTTTCATGTTGGAGAAATTTTCAAATGGAGCTTTTATCTTGATGCAAAATGGGCTTAAAGTGAGTGCAACGATCATGAAAACTTGCCCTAAATGGAAAGTCAACCATTTCCAAATTAAGTAACTTTTCTAATTCCTGATTAAATGATGAATCCATGATCCAACCTTGATCAAATTTCACCTGTAGGATCCCCTAGGCATGGATTTTGAGATTCCACTCTCAAAATGTCAGGAGTTGACTTTTCTGGCCCCACAGTTGACTTTTCCCAAACTGTCTGATTCCCGATTCCATTGATCAATTAAAGCACTTCTAGCTCAAATAAAGAGCTGATTTTTTATATGTATACCCTTGTGGACATATGGAGGGCCATGGAAAAGAGTTTCACATAAAGAATCAGAAATAAACTAATTTTATACCAAACCCTAGTTTTATGGCAAAATGATCAGGAACTAATTGCACTGATTGCCAATGGATCTTTCTGAGATAATTGTGAATCTTCCTAGGCCAAGATACCGCTCTAATCATGACATGGATGAGCTCCTCTACTTCCAACCAAACATTGTCTGTTGCAGGTAGCCATGAAACCCTAATTTCTGATTAAATCCAGATGAACACTCTGATAGCTTTAAATCCTTCACTGATGAACTGAGGACCATAATAAGATGCTTGGACCCCCTGAGACCCTTGAGACTTGTATATTTAGAAAATGAAGTCCAATTCTCAATCTTGCTTTGTGTGGGCTCCTTCTGTTAAGGAGTGAACGATCAAAACCTGATCTCCATGTCACTAATGCAGTATGCAATGAGTATGACCTAATATGATGCTAATGAAGTGTAAAACATAATCCCATGCTTCTAGGAAAAATGAAGGGTAAATTTTGGGGTATTACAACCCGCTTGACACTCCAATCATGTATTTTTACTTTTATGACCATTGGGTCATTCTCATGCGCTAGTATGCCTTCCGAATCCCGTCTCAAAAAGCTGGTAACGGTGGGTCTTTCTTCCTTTTCTGAAAACAGTTTTTGTAAAACGTGCATTACTGATTGAACGTATCTCTTTCTGGATGACTTGCTACCCTTGTTTCACACACCTCTTTGATACTTTTTCCCTTCTTGGTGGATAGGTTCTCTGAGTTTGGCTCTCTGTGAGAAGGATCTCTCTTTCTTGCTAATCCTTTGATATCTTTCACGTATGATAGTAATCGGCCTCTCTGGATCAAGATCTTGATTTCTCTTTTTAGTTGATGTCAATCTTCACTATGGTGGCCTCTTAGACGATGATAAGCACACCAAGCATCCTCATATTTTCCCATTACAGCATTGGCCCTCTTGGGGTGACTTGGTTAGGGTATCATTTAGAGATGGTACACTTCATGCAGAATATCCGCGTGCTTTAAATTGAGTGGGGTAAAGTTCTTGGTGAAGTTGTCGTATGACCTCTAGGAAGACTTTATCACCAATTTGTCCCTCTACTCGTGCTTGTAGTGATCTTTCCTGGGCCCATATCCGTCATTCCTTGGTTGTAAATTTTCCTTAGCATCTCGAGAACTCTTCTCTGTATTTCTTTCTCCGCCCTTAATATAACATTCTTATGCATTAATTACTTCATCCATGTTAATGGTCTACTTTTGCGCCAAAGACTCATTGAAGTGGCCAACCTTTAGGTCGTTTTAGAAGGCTCCCGCAAAAATTTCTTGATGCGGATGAGAAACTTTTATTGTCTCTTCATTGAATCGTGCCATATATTCAAAAAGAGATTTAGAGGGGCCTTGATAGACGTTAAAAAAGCTGGTGGTGGACACCTTTCTATGCATGTTGGCAGAAAAGCGTTACACCATCTTCCTGGTCAGATCCTGGTAACCTGTGATTGAGAATCTAGGTAGGCTCATGTACCTACGTAAGGTCACATCTTTGAACATCCATGCCACGAGTTTTCACTTTAAAGAGTCAGAAGCATCGACTATAGCCTTTTGATTATTAATTGAAATCATATGCTCATATGGATCACTTTTTCCATCAAAGGGTGGAAATGATGGTGCTTTGAAATTCTCTAGGACTTGATTGCCCCAGATTGCTTCTGAAATAGGTTGAGGATCCTGAAGTTCCTCTTCTTCTTCCTCCTCCCTAGTGCTCTATGTTTTCTGAAGTGTGTGAACACTCTCTTGCAAGGACTCATCTGTTGGCGCAAATTCTCCATAATTGTCAAAAGTTGCGCCATGTATAGTGGAGTGCGAGGTTCACTCCTGTTGGGAGACGATCCATACATCGTGTTATTATGGTGTAGATTATGTTTTTGTGTGTCCTATGAAAGTTGTACCGAGGCCCCGCAGTGGGCGCCAAATGTTCCTGATAAACATTTTTGGATAATCCCACTGAAGCGAATCAGGCATGACCACAAAAGTAATGGGAATTGGATATTTTTAATTGCTTATGTTGTTGTGCACTTGCCTCTCTTTTTTCCTTAACGGGGAGTCATTTTATATTCATCTCACTTCCTAAGACCGTTAAGAAGTGCCTCCTAAAGTCTCATGATTAAACGATGATCATAGCGTCAGCCACCCTCATCATTATCATGTAACTTCCACTTTATTACTTTCTGTAACTGCCATTCAACCATGGAACTATCCTATAATCGTTACATCGATTATACGCATCGTCCGAAAACATGCCTCTGAGAACCATACAACTTGTCTTCCTACTTGTCACATATGTAGCAACTTGGCACTCGTTACTTCCTAGAAGTACCTGACATACCGACTTTTCCCTACTCGGCCCCAATGACTTATAACTCGACTTTCAGAATTCTGGGATGTACAACGTCCATTTGTTTTTTTTTCTTATATGTAAAAGCTATATATATTATAAAAAAAATTAATAAGAAAAATGAATTATTTTATCTAATGATTAAATTAAAAAATTCTATATATGTACAAATGGCCTAGATGAAGCAAGAAGTTTTGTCACGTGACTTCAACAAATGGCCAATGGTCCATGTGTTTCCTAAAGTGTGATAAGGATGGCCATCACACATTTTACTAATTCTGGTGTGCTTAGGTTGAACGAAAGTTGTAAAGACTACTCAAATGGCAGGAGTTGTCGAGCGTATCTCCTATAATATGAGATAAATTCCCTACATCTAACAAATCCCTATGTTATAGTGTGAACAAATGTGACTTCTTAGGTGGGTGTTACGATGCCATGCCTTGTCACCATGCTCAAGAGATGATTGAGGCGACTTGTGAGCTTAAGATGGGTGTGAACCATGATATTTTACCAAGTCACGCGGTGGATACCAATTGTATTTACTAAAAGTACAATAGTGAAAAAACATACTCGCTTAGATGAAACAAGAAGCTTTGCTGCATGACTTCAGCGAATGTCCAATGGTCCCTGTGTTTTCTAGAGTTCAATAAGGATGACAATCACACATTTGATTGATTTTGGTGTGATTAGGGTGAATGAAAGTTGTAAAGCCGACTCACGCAAGAACAAAGAGAAACTCTTTCTTAGCATTTGTGTCTTTTGAAAATTTGTGATTCCCCTCCCTATTCTGGGATCGAGTTATTTATAGAGGATTGTCTAAGCCTAGGCCAAAAAGCTATGAGACGATTTTTCCCTTTCTCCTAGGAAACTTGGAGCGGAGTAGATCAGACCGTCACTAAGTCATGGAAACAATGGTTTTTCCCCTCTCTCACATTCTCTAGAAGCTTCTCCTTAAAGACCTCAGAAATCACATTATTATATGAGAAAGATAATTTATTTTGGGCTTAAGCCCAACTGGGCTACCTGCAACGTTCTTTGGGTGACCACCTCGATTTGTACGCTTTGAGCAACCCGCTTCTTTTAGGCTCTCGCCACCCCTATTTCATCTTGGATTATTTTTCTCTTAGGCCTAGTAAACCATCCAATATTATAATAACACATTCGAGTGTTTGCCTTACTTAAGAGGTGGATTTTGGATTTTGGTTTTTTGTGCTCCTTTAATGGGTTTTGATTTGTTGATGGTGAATCTGGCGGCTAAACATCTAACATATTGTCAGCAAGGTTTATTTTGTTATTAGCTTGAGCCTTTATTTGCAGGGAACTTTTGGTCGATAGTTTTGGTTGGATTGTGTTTGTTGTTTCTTTCTTTCTTTTGTTATACCTTTTGCTCTTTTATTTTCTTTTGACACTTCTTGTGTTTTGTGATTCATTGTACTTTAATGATTAATCACCCCTTTTTATATATTATTTTTCATTAAAAAATTAAATAACATATTAAATATAAATAATTATATTAATATAACTCAAAAAATGGTAATTATTGTTTTTATAAAATAATTTACACACGTTATGCATGTAATTGGTTAGCCATTGATAATAAACTAATTGTTTTTCTTAGTTTGTAGACAAAGGGATATTTTTTATATTTATAGATGAAGTGATAATAACACCACAAATTGGTATTGATATATACATGTAAACCTAAGCAAAAGTTAGCTCGAATAACGTGGTCGTTCTTATATATTTTACAAATTCAAGTAACGTGAAACTTCCAAACAAACTTCAACAACATAAATACTACTTTAATATTTAACCTCACATTTAATGTGGGTTTGAGTCCAATTCATACCATATTAGATGAGTTTGGTAAATTATTTAAGGGAGAAAGTTGTTCTCACACATTCATATATCTAACAACCCAGAAATCTAAGAAATGACGAACTTCAAATTAACTTCAACAATATAAATACAACTTCAATATTCACCTTCACGCTATAGCGTGGATCTAAGTCCAATTTTGCATTACAACCTTTAACTTGACTCCGATATCATGATATCATGTTAAATGTGTTTGAATGTCACTCCAAAATATTAATTCAAATGGTTTAGGATTTAGCTCATACATTTATATATTCGGAAGTTAAAAAACCTAAACAAAGTAAAACCCTAATACAAGTCCAACAATACAAATACAAATTTAATAAATAATTTATTCCTTATAAATTAACTCTATCTCTTTAAGTCTTCCCATAAAAGTGATTGGTGGATTTGAGTTTTGTAATATCCCAATTCTTTTTCCTTTTAATCTTTTCTTCATGTTGTGGAGAGTTGAACTCCTAATTGTACTAACTCTCTATCTTAGGATTAAGTGAAAATTTCTTATACTTTTTTTTCTTTATCTGTTTATACTATTTTCTATTTGTCATTCATAAATAAAATTTAAATTGTGTCAAACATTAAAATGTGAGCCACTCCGATTAGAATGCAGCATTCTAACTCTGATCACTACAACAAACAAGACCTTAGACAGCGCTTTTTTTAGCCTTAGACAGCGCTTTAAAGCGCTGTCTAAACCTCTGCTGCTAAAGGTTTAGACAGCGCTTTTTTAAATCTTAAAAGCGTTGTCTAAGCCCCCCCCCCCTTAGACAGCGCTTTGGCCAAAAGCGCTTTATAAGACCCTCTTATTTTAAATTTTTTAGGTATACCTTAGACAGCGCTTTTGAAAAGCGCTGTCTAAGCCCCACCCCCTTAGACAGCGCTTTGGCCAAAAGCGCTTTCTAAGACCCTCCTATTTTAATTTTTTTAGGTATACCTTAGACAGCGCTTTTCAAAAAGCGCTGTCTAAGCCCCCCCTTAGACAGCGCTTTTGCCTAAAGCGCTTTCTAATCCCCCCCTTAGACAGCGCTTTTTACAAAAGCGCTGTCTAAGGTATACGAAAATTTTTAAAGCTTTTGTTTTAAACCACATTTTTTCCAGGTTTATAAACCAGAATTTCTACCTGTTTTCAACCAGATTTTGACAGACAATTATCACATTTTATATATGCCATTTTGGCCTTTTTTCTACCAATTTTTGGCTAACAAATATATATATATATATATCAATTCAAACCAATTTTGCCTTAAATGTATCAAAATATATACAAATTTATGTACACATTTACAAGTCATAACATATACTACAAATGTACACATTAATTACACAAATTTATGAACAAACATTGAGCTTTATCATGAATTGACACCACTCCTCTTTGATTTCGTCCACTTGATCCTTTGTATAAAATGCACACTTGAATTCATCAAAGTACTACATAATAATATAACATATTTTGAATTAATTCCAACTATTTAATTATATGAGATATGTGTAAATATAAAAATAACTCATAAGTTAGAAATACATACATCGGTGGGAATCTTTAATCGGCCCAAAGCAAGAGTATCTCGCATAAACCTCAACATGAAATACCCGCAATCTATTTGATTACGTTGTTGAGGACACTACATATGAAAAAAAAAATATGGATTATAAATCCTAAGTTTTATCAAGTGTCATCACTAATATAATAAAAAATGTGGTAATTAAAAATATACCGCCACTTTAATCCATGTAATGGAGTTGGCGCCCCTCCTTGAGGTTTGGATATCTCGTTGGGCCCGAAAAGCTTGTAGGACGCTAATAAAATAAAAATGAAGCAATTAGAACAATTCACATAAACTAAGAAATTTTTTGAACATTCTCACTTACGTGTCAATTAGGACCTTCACATCCGGGTATGTTGTCCACTCATTTCCTAACGAGTCAAGATAATACACAATTTCTCGGATAGGATTGATTGCGAGCAACAACCAATGTCCACTGTAATGATTAGGCAAATGTTAGATGGTAACTTGGAAAATAATTATAATAGATGAATTTAGAATGAAATGCTAACCCGGTATTAAACGGTATAAAAAACAACTTCTCCGCATCTTTATTGTCCATGAGGATCCGAAGAACGTACTCCGTCACGGTATCCGGTCTACTTAAGATTAAACCTAAGTTGACGGTCGCGGGTGCTAAGAATCCGAATGACACGTCCAAACCATTGGGGCGCATCAATTTTTCATACAAAAACCTAATATAAAAACATCATTAACACCTCTTTTGAAACATAAAGTAAACCGGATTAACATAAAGTAAACATCATTAACATAAGTTGTTTAATTAATAAAACAAAGTAGACCGGATTTACCTAATATATGTATTGACAACGGTGACGCCGATTTCTTCATGACTAAAAACTTGCATGAAGTCTTCATTACCAATCATTTGGTCGTAATCAAAGCCGAAAATCCCTACCTCCATATGTACAGTCCGAACACCTCCGGTCGGTATATCGGTCATCTCTAGAAATGTCCTGAGGCACGACCTATACTTGGTGGTAGGTTTTTTCCTAGCTACGGTCTTCTTAGCACCAGAACTTTTTACCCGTGCGGAGGCGTTGCTAACCTCCTTTTTTTGTTGTGCGGAGGCATTGCTAACCTCATTTTCTTGAAGCTACATGTCATAGAAATAGTTAGATCAAATTAAGAATGTAACAACTTCCATGAATATATGTCATATAATTGTATATTACCTCTTTTCTTGAAACCGTGGACTCGGTATGCCGTGGAATCGCATTATCTTTTGATTTGGATTTTGTGGGAGTCTATTTAACATAACCAAGGAAAATATGTAAGTAAAATTTTAAGCATAAATTTTAAACTTTGAATATACACATTAAAGTTAACATAAGTTTTAAGCATACCTCATATCCTACGCATATGAGGTTTGTCGGCCATGCAACAAACGAACCTACTGCTTCGTGCACCGTTGTTGCATCCGAATCATCGCTAGGATATGGTAATGCTGCATTCGGCTCAACTGCAATATCAACTGATACCTTCAAACATCCAGCAGGGAGCTCTCTAGTGTGGAGTAATACTCCGCTAACGTTATGCACTTTTCCCTTGCCAACCATCCGATAGTATGGTGACGACAAATACAGCTGACAATGGGAAATGCCCTAAAACCAATAATAACAAGAAATCGTTAATGTGTATATATGTCAAATACATAATTTAAGCGAATAGTTCAATTTAAGACAATTATATGTAATTACCTCTGGAATGTTCGGCTGAAAGGTACAGTTGATACTGTCTTTGTCCGAAGCATCTCTGTATACTGTTGAGGCGCTAGCCTCTCTTTCTCTCCTCAATGCATCAAGCTCAGCTTGCATGGCTTCCAATCTTGCATGAAGCTCCCGATTACTAGGAGCCTTTCCTTTTTTAATACTCAGGGAGGTCGGAGTGACTCCAAATCCCTTACCCCTCACCCGACCAGAATACTCAGGGACATCTAATGCCCGACTAAGTATGCCCTTAGTATCATCGGGAGATAAAGACTGAGATAACTCCTCCTGAAAAATCAGATGAATACCGTATACTTGTCAAATATTTGTGTATAAAAATGTTATTCAATTAATGAAAAAATGTTATACTTACACATTTCTGGTATACGTGTAAAACTTCTTCTTGAGGAACTCCAGATTTGCCCACACGGGCTTCCTTCCACAAAACATGTGCAGGAAGAGATGTTTCTGAACTTTCCTCCTTCTGCAGCTACACATTAAGTCATACAATTTGATCAGATAAAACTAATATATGATGAACAAATTTGTTATCGCAATTTATAAATACTTACCATGGATTGTTCTAAGCGTCCATATCCGACACGTCCTTTTCGGTACGGATATGCGGGACTTGATGCTCTTTCCCGATTTGTAGCACTTATTCTTTGAAAAACCGGGTCTTGTCTTTTGGATTTGAAAGCTTCCCATTCTTCAGCCGATATCAAACTTTCATATTTTTTAGGAAGCTCCGCATCCACAAAATTACCATCCGCATCCTTAAGGAACTTGGATGATAAAAATGTCCGAAACCCTCTTAGAAGCTTTCCGGCCAATTTTATACAAAAACCTCTTCTTTCTTCTTCGATGTTAAAACATCGCTAAGAAAAACATACAGATTGATAGTTAGTATCGGTAATTGAAAAAACATAATTGATACCGTATAATTAAGGGCCAAATGATTGTACCTTTATCTCACTCCAAATTTTTTCTTTGGACTCATTCAGCTCTTTGTTTCTCTAATCATCACATGTAATGGGAATTTCATTCCTTACTAGTGCACCGATAAAACTAGTTAAGGTATGCCCATTAGGTTCTATAAGCTGTCCCTGGTTGCTCCAATAGACATCTAGTATGATGCCTCGAGATCTTCCTTGGACCACCCTTCTCATTACTGTGATGCCTCTTCGAATTTCTTCTTCCGCGGATACATTTTTACTAACTTCCTCATGTTGGTCATCAGCCATGTCTAACCTGTAATAAACCAAGGAAACCATCAAATATCAAATATAACTTATAATCAAAGCAATTGAAAACAAAAAAATAAAGAAATCATGCATTATCAGATATAACTTATAATCAAAGCAATTGAAAACAAAAATATAACGAAATCATGCATTATCAGATATAACTTATAATCAAAGCAATTGAAAACAAAAAAATAAAGAAATCATGCATTATCAGATATAACTTATAATCAAAGCAATTGAAAACAAAAATATAATGAAATCATGCATTATCACATATAACTTATAATCAAAACAATTGAAAAAAAATAAATAAAGAAACCATGGATAATTTACCTAAGTCACTAACATCTCTTTCTTTTCTTTGTTGGAATATTAATCACTTGTTTCTTACCAATGCGTACGGATGAATTGATCCAAATTCCCTCATTATGATCGTTTCTTATATATGACTCATCCGGTATAAGATCCTCAACTACATCATTTCTATTCAACTCATTCCGTCTAATGCATGACTCATTCTCAACATCAATATCACATTGATCGACACCGCTATCATCAGTCACTTTGTTAGAGAAAAGCACTATAGACCATTTTGTACTCTTCGGTTTCACTACGAAACATGCGCCTAAATCTCGGAATTATCGGAAAATACCATAAGACTTTTGCGGGAGATAATCTTTTCTTATATCGAGACAAACCGCATTTAGGGCACTCAGTTAACATTGCATATTCGTTACGAAACAAAATGCAATCGTTAGGACAAGCATGTATCTTATCATAGCTCATGCCAATAGAGCACAACATTTTTTTTGCCTCATAGGTTCGATTAGGAAGAACATTATCATCCGGTAGCATTTCTCTCATAAGGGCCAACAACTCTGTGAAACTTTTATCCGACCATCCATTGCCCGCCTTTAAGTTGTACAACTTTAATACCGCAGAAAGTCTTGAGAATTTAGTGCAACCTTTGTACAACGGTTTCTCTGCATCGCTTACCATCCTCTCAAACATTTCAGGACAATCATGAAGATCTTCTTCCAGTGCTTCTACAATCTCTTCAACTCGATCACAATCGTATGTTTCCGTGTCTTTGTCGTATGAAGCATAGGTCGTATTACTTTTTCCACTCGATTCAACATTCTCGTTAATTTTCTCACCATGAAATATCCAACACTGATAACTTTGATCAATTCCATGCCTCAGCAAATGCGATTTAAATCCATGTGCGTCAACCTTACCAATATAACAACAACGCAAGCAAGGACAATGCATTCGTCTGGGGTTTTCAGCGTGTTGAACAACATACTTAACGAATTCCAAAACCCCACTCTCGTACTCTTTGGTCATTCGATCGGCACAGATCCATGTTTTATCCATGGTTTTCCTACTTATTAAAGTAAACAATTAATCCAGACGAAAATACATAACTAAGGTAGTATCTTTGAATATCCTAACAATTATAAAGTTCAATTCATTTTAAACTTCAAAAACCTATACATAACCAATGTTAATATAAACTTCAATAACGTATCCGATACGCCAATATACCAACTTTAATTACCTCATCACTTTCATTTTTTATATTACAAGAATCAAACTTTTTCTATTACAATATACCTATAACTATACCTATAACTATATTAGAGTTCGTTCAATCATTTTATGGGAGAAATCTTGTTCCTTTAGAATGAAAGTGAGATGAACAACACTTTCACAGTTAAAAAGAAAAAAAACTACCTATTCAATCTTCAAGTATAATCACTAAGGAAACATGAAGTTTGAACAATATTGAACATCTAAACCCAAAATGATATTTAGAGTTTAAAGTCAAGTAGACACAGACACTGTAACAAAACAATGTATGAAATTTAATACTACCTACCTACCTTTTTATGTGGGAAAACCATGTTTCATGTCCAAAATCTTATGTGTTCAATCTAAAAGTCTATAAATGGACCCCATTACTCGCCTAAACTTTATATTCAAATATTTGGACAAAATACTTGATGTACATGTAGAATAATGCAACAAAAATAGTACTCATAATTAATGTGATATTGTTAGGTATTCATATTTGCATATTAGATGATAAAGAAAGATGCTTGCACTTACATAAAGACAAGAACAAGAATTTTTATTTCTCATTCAGTTAGGGTTGGCAATTGAGCATCAACAGTGTATTTTACAAACAAAAAGAGCAAGCATTGAACCAAACAAAATAACAGAGCATGAAAAATACTGATGAAGTTATTTACAAATACTGATATTTCCCTAAATGAAGAACATACCGAAATGAAGGATTCTTCAAACACTTTCAGAAATGAAATATTCTTCAAACACTTGCAATGCCTGAAACCAAATGAATGAAAATGTTAAGAAATGACGAACAAAACGCAGTAGAAATGACGAACTGAATCAGAAATGAAAAAATGCAGAAATGAAGAACATACCGCAGTAGAAATGACGTTCTGAAACCGATTCTTCAAACACTTTCTGGTATTGAAACCGAATGATTACAATGTATTCTCGTTCGCTGTTAGGGTTCGCTGGAGGGGTTTAATCGCAGGAGGGAAAACAAAAAGAACTGAGAACGAAAATAGAAGTCTGAAATTTAATTTTAATTAGACCTTAGACAGCGCTTTTGTGGAAAGCGCTTTCTAAGATATGCCTTAGACAGCGCTTTCCAAAAGCGCTTTCTAAACCCCCACCTTAGACAGCGCTTTTGGTTTTAATTTTTTTTTAACTGAAAGACTTTAAACAGCGCTTTCTCAAAAGCGCTGACTAAGGTCTATATTTAAAAGCGCTTTCTAAAAGCGCTGTCTAAGGGGGGGTCTTAGACAGCGCTTTCTAAAAGCGCTGTCTAAGACCCCCCCTTAGACAGCGCTTTCATTATTTTTTTAGAACATTTTCCGTGTTTTATTTTTATCTTAACCTTAGACAGCGCTTTCTTTTAAAAGCGTTGTCTAAGATGCGCTGTTAAAAAACCTTTTTGGCGTAGTGGCTGTAAGATCTAGGTTATCAAATGTATTTTGGTCAAGCTAAATCAAAGGGAATAGGATTGATGAACAAACAAAGACGCATGGTGATACAAAAACTAGCTTGAGGTCTCATTGTTAGGTAGCCCAAGAGAAATTCATATGGGTGAAAAGTGTATTGTCATATGTCTCATTGTTAGGTAGCCCAAGAGAAAGCCATGTGTGTGTAAATGTGTGTTAAGCCTAAGTAGATGAATGCAATAAACAAGAGGCATAAAGCAGAGGAATAAAAATACAAGCTCAGAAGTTCCACTGGAGCAAAGGCAAATCAAAGTGTCCGCAAGTCCAATGGGTCCAAGGCCACTCCAAGTCAAGCAAATGGTCTAAGTCCTAAGTCCAAAGTACATAGTCCAAAGGGGTCATCACCACTCAAAGTCAAGCATAGGTTTAAGCTCAAGTCAAGGTCACTTTATCATGTTTTGATTCATTAAGATTAACAAGCAGATTAATCAAACAAGATAAGAAGCAACGGAGGAATAAGGCAATATGAATATAGTATGAAGTGAAATGATGATAAATGAGACATGAAATTAAAGTGTATTAAGTAAATGATATAAGAGTAAAGGACATAAGCTAAATGACTTGAATTAAATGGCAAGAATTAAATGGCAATAATGTAAAGAGAAATAAGTAATGTTAGGAGTTAGTGGTCAATTAATTGTGTTGGGCAATTTAGCGCTATGTTAAGCAATTGTAAGTAGGCTTATGTAAATGGCATACCGATCTGAGGTCGGTCAATAACAATGTATGTGTCAGACATGTTAGAGAATTAACACAAATTTAACCTCATACAACATATAACACAATGATTAAAGAAGAGAATAAATGAAGATATAAAGAGTGAAGAGGAGAGCTAAGGCAATCACATAGGGATCAATCTATCCACAAATCAAAGGACTCAAAATATGACACATCAAGGGATAACCTATC
This sequence comes from Lathyrus oleraceus, assembly GCF_024323335.1. Taxonomy (NCBI): domain Eukaryota; kingdom Viridiplantae; phylum Streptophyta; class Magnoliopsida; order Fabales; family Fabaceae; genus Lathyrus; species Lathyrus oleraceus. The sequence goes on along the minus strand of NC_066583.1, from coordinate 557,051,059 downwards.
ATTGATACAAAGTATTGAAGATGATTCATGATCATCTATCAACAGTTTTGGATCAAAAAAGGTTGAATCAACCTGAAGTCCATCTATCAATGATTTGAGATATGGAAGACCCCATCAACCAAGCAATCAACTTAATTCAAAACATCAAGTGGATGAATAAAAATGGATAAAATGATTAAAAAAAAAGATTTAATAATGATTAATAAAAGAAAAATAAAAGAGAAAATGTCAAAGAGGTATCGAAAAACAAAATAAAAGTCCAAGAAAAATGGAGGAGGTCAGCAAAATAAGAAGTAACTTGACCTCAAAAGTTGGGGTGAAAATGTTTTAAAATGATTAAAACAAAAATATTAAATGAAAATTAAATGGAAGATAAAAGAAAATATGAATTAAATGCAAAATGAGTTTTAAAAATATGGAAAACTTATATGTGGTAGAGAATATTTTTATGAAATAATAAAAAAAATGTTGGACTAAAAATAATAAAGGAGCTAATTAAAATTATTTTTGAAAGAAAAAGAAATAAAAATAAATAAAAATAGAAAATGAAATATTTGAATGTAACGGCTAGGAGAGGTGGCACGTTGTGGTTGGCCAAGGGATTCAAATTTCCCTCTGAAGTGCACGAAGCACTTCATCTTCAGCCTCTGTGCGTTTGATTTTGCAACTTCATGAACTCGAAGTTTTAAGTTCAAACACGCATCGTGCAAGCTTCTACTTCTCTCATCGTTCATGTCCCTCTACACCAGAGCAATTGATTTTCTCTGATCAAAGAGAATTTGATCAAAATCATAAAGAACCCAAATTCTTCAAAGCTAAATTAAATGAGAAAATCAAAAGATAAATCAAAGAGAGATGAGGGCTTTCAATCAGTGGCACAACAGGAAGAGATTGGTAACTGGCTTGAAGTGTAATTTTACTCATAACTACCTTGTCCAAATCTAAGCTCGAGGTCAATAATGGTGAAATTGGAAACAAGGTTTCAAGGAGATTCATACCACAACAATGCTTCGGACAACTTCATATGATGTCGATGAAGGATTCTAGGCAGAAATTTAGAAGCAAAAGGATTTGAATCGAAGAAATGAGTGACTGGTTTTTTGGTGCTTTTGAGTTTCAAAGAGTCAGAGATTTCTTGACTATTGAAGCTTGGAAATGAAGGAAAATTACCCCCCCCCCCCCATTTATAGGAAATGAAATGGGATCGTGGTTCATGTGAATTAGAGGTAAACGTGTGTGAATTAGGGTTGAGGTTTCAAGTTTTGCAATATGTGTGTAATGCAACATGAAAAGTGTGATTTACTGATGAAATGAAGTTGTTTCTAGCTTGTTTGCACACGTTTTGGCATCAAGAAATGTTTACGATTGTGCAAGTGGTCCCAAAACAAAGAATGACCGGTAATTGTAACTTCTGGGTTTGTGCCATAACAGAGTTCATGTTACCGTGTTCATGCTTGGGCCAATTTCAATCCACTCGTGAGTTTTCCAATTTTCTATGAGCCAAATGATCTCTTTATGGAGTATAACATAATGAAAAAATAGCCAAGTCCAAAGGATGCTTGAGGAAAAAGTTACATGCTTGGGAAGTTGGGGTCCTGGCCTAAGTTTTAGGTTGGGCAATTGGTCAAGCAGCTTGACGCATGTTTGGCCATTTTGTGGTCTCAAGTTAATGACACCATAACTTTTAATTCATCATGAATTTTGAACCAAACTTGGGCCAAATGATCTTTGACGTAAGCTTAACAACATGTAAAGAGAATGGGATCAAAAGAGTAGTTGAGCTGAAAATGGCAAGGGTGGAAAGTAGTGGTCATGACAAGGTTTTGGCCTATTTTGGAAACTTGGTCCTTTGCACAAATTAGGTCCTTAATGATTGAATTGATGTTTGACCTTTGAAACAAAATTGTAGATGATCTCAAAAGGCACATTTGGCTTAAATAAGCTTGGAAATTGGATAAAAATTGAAGAAGTTATGGATTTTGGACCAAAGGCGTGGCATACTTTCAAATTAGGTCAAACCAACTTGTAGCGCTTTGCAAAAACTTGATGTTCTCTTGAATTTCAAGCCACCATGATGGTAGAATAAGCATACCTTGATGAAAACTTGATTATGGATTGAGTGATCTTGATAAAATTTTCAAGATTGAGTGATGTGGCATGGAAATAAACACATGAGCAACCTTTGAATCAACATGGATCAAACTTGAATTTCCATTGACCAAAGACCTTTTGTCTTTCCTTGATTTGGAGCATGACTACCTACATGAGTAAAATAACAAACAAATACCATCTCTTATTGAAGTTAGGGTTAGTTGACAAGCCAAAATCAAGATGAAACCCTAACGTTAAGGTACAAACCACAAAGTGGCCATGCTTGTGATCCAATGACCAAATGCAATGGTCATGCATGATATGCTTTGATGTATGCAAATGAGCTATGCAAAAAAGGAAAAAGGGGGTGAATTTTGGGGTATGACAATTGCCCCTATTTAATCATCTTAGACCTGAAGGTGTGAATTGCATTAGCTTTTCGGGTGTTTAGGTGGAAGAGGATTAAATACAGAAGTAACCAAAAAATTTGTCGGGATAAAAAGGAAGTGCAGATAAACAGGTTGGTTTGATTTGCTGGGGATAGACTGAAATGTTCCGCTGGGGAGCTAGATCATTTGCAAAATGAATGCATGATGTGCATGACTGTTTATTTATGATATGTATGCAATGTGATCTTGAATAGCAAGGTAAGGTTTTTTTGTGTGAAAGATAGACTTTGACTCGTCGGTATCCACATCAGAGAACTTAATATGAAGAGCTTCAAAGTTACCACTACTGCTGGGGAAAATCCTGTTGGCGGAAGACTACCATCTGGCTCCGCATGGGGAAGAATGGTGCATGACCTGACTGAGCAGTGGTTGAAAAACAATCGTGCAACGAGTGTTTACTGTAGACTACTGAAAATCCACTAGGGAGTTTTCAACAATCAAAGCAGTGCATAAAGTTTTCCTTTTGATTTAGATTTATATTATTCTCAAAGTTTTATGACATTATGCAATCAAGTTCAACAGTTATTTTGCAAACAAAATGCGGAGAAATAAAAAGATGAGAAATTGATGAATAACAATTGGATTGTATTGATTGTGGAAAATTTGTACATGTAGCATGTGTACAAGGATGCAAAAATCCTTAAAGAGGAAATTGCAAAAATTGAAAAACAAATTAAATGGCAATGGGAAATTTGTTCGATTTTCCACTGAAAACAACATTGGTTGTCATTGACTGTGACACTGAGCTCCAATACTTTGCTTTTGTTGTCGGTGATTGGACTGGCCTAATGCCGCCTGAGGTCAAGATGAGGGTGAGAATGTGATTAAAAGATAACGTCAAGATATAGTCAAATGCCTTTATCCCTAACTTTTGCATAGAATTTTTTATTCTTTTGTCCACCAGAATGCCATTTTTGCCTAAGTCGCCCTTTCGGGTTTTCAACTTAGCGAGCTTATATATCTTTTTTGTTTAATCCCTAACTTTTGCATGGACATTTATTTTTCGGGGTCCATCGAAATATCCACTTTTTCCTATATTGGTCCTGACGGGTACCAATCTAGTGGACTTTGTATCATTTTTTTTCTATTCATAATATTTTTTTACTATATCTGAGTTGACAGGCATCGGCAAGCCATCCCCATCCATTATGGTGAGAATGAGAGCCCCTTCTGAGAACACCTTTTTTACAACAAAGGGTCCTTCATAGTTGGGAGTCCACTTGCTCTGAGGATCCGAGTGTATAGGAGAAAGTATTTTAAGTACAAGCTCGCCAGCTTGGAATGAGCGAGGAATAATATTTTTATCCAAATCTCTCTCGAGGCATCGTTGGTACAACTGACCATGGCAAACGGTTGTCAAGTGTTTCTCTTCAATGAGATTCAGCTGATCATATATGGACTACACCCACTCACCTTCATCGAGGTTTGCTTCCATGATGACCCTCAGAGAGGGGATTTCAACTACAATAGGTAGAACAACCTTCATTCCATGTACTAGTGAATAAGGAGTTGCCCCAGTAGAAGTACGCACTGAAGCCCTATAGCCATGCAAAGCAAGGGGAAGCATCTCATGCCAATCCTTGTATGTCTTGACCATCTTCTGAATAATTCTATTGATGTTTTTGTTAGCTGATTCAACAATGTCATTCATCTTAGGCCGGTATGGTGAAGAGTTGTGATACTCGATCTTAAACTCTTGGCACAACTCACTTATCATCTTGTTGTTAAGGTTACTGATATTGTAAATAATAATCTTTCTAGGAACACCGTAGAAACAGATTATTTCCTTCTTGATAAATTGTCTAACCACTTGCCTCGTGATGTTTATATAGGAAACAACTTCCACCCATTTTGTGAAGTAGTCAATAGCAACAAGGATGAAACGATGACCGTTATAAGCTTTTGGCTCGATCATACCAATCATGTCAATGCTCCACATAGAGAAAGGCCAAGGAGAAGTCAAGACGTTCAATGGAGTTGGAGGAACATGGATTTTGTCACCGAAAATTTGGCACTTGTGACCCCTCTTGACAAAGTTGTAACAATCGACCTCCATTATTGTCCAATAATACCCAGCCCGAAGGATCTTCTTAGACATAGCAGGCCCCTTAACATGTACACCTTCACGGCCTCAGTTATGGACCTTTTGATCATGTTTGCTTCATGTCTATCCACGCATCTGAGCAACATAGAATCATAATTCCTCTTATACAAAACATCCCCATTCAAGAAAAACTTAGCAAAAAATCTTCTCAAAGCCTTCTTATATGTGATGGATGCTTTCTCGGGATATTCTTGTCTTTCCAGATATCTCTTTATGTCGTAGAACCAAGGCTTATTGTCAGAGATGGCACATCATATACTGTCTTAGGCGTCGAGCTGCCCAAGCTAAAGCATAGTAAGTCTTTTCCAATAGTGAGTATCTGATCTCACATTCAGTGAACTTCTTGCTCAAGTAATAGATTGCATGCTCTTTACGGCCCATGTCTTCATGTTGACCCAATACACAACCCATCGACTCATCTAGCACAGTGAGATACTTGATTAATGACCTACCAGGAACAAGTGGTCTCAAAATTGGTGGTTTTTGCAAATACTTTTTATCTTGTCAAATGCCTCTTGACAATCATCATTTCACACGACCACTTGATTTTTTCTTAACAATTTAAATATCGGTTCATAGGTAGCCGTCAAATGAGAGATGAATTGGGATATGTAACTAAGTCGTCTAAGGAACCCTTAGACCTCTTTCTCTGTTTTAGGAGCTGACATATCTTGAATGGCTCGGACTTTGTCCGGATCACCCTCAATACCCTTCTGACTCACGATGAACCCCAACAGCTTGCCGGAATGGACTCCAAAAGTGAACTTAGCAGGATTTAACCTCAACTGAAATTTTTGGAGCCTGGAAAATAGCTTTCTCAGATGGTCCAAGTGATTGTCTTCAGTCTTGGACTTAGCAATCATATCGTCTACATACACTTCAATCTCCTTATAGATCATGTCGTGAAAGAGAGTCATCATAGCGCGTTGATATGTTGCACCTGCACTCTTCAAACCAAAAGGCATGACTTTGTAGCAGTAGGTTCCCAGGGTGTGATGAAAGTTATCTTATAAATATCATCTGGAGCCATCTTAATTTGATTATACCCTGAAAAACCGTCCATGAAAGAAAAGACTGAGTGTTGAGCAGTTTTGTCTACCAGAACATCAATATGAGGCAAAGGAAAGTCACCCATTAGGCTCTCTTTGTTAAGATCACAGAAGTCCACACACATTCGAACCTTCCCATCTTTCTTCAGAACCGAAACAATATTAGCAACCTACTTAGGATATTCAACAATAGCTAAGAACCCAACACCAAACTACTTCTTAACCTCTTCTTTAATCTTTAGTGTCATGTCGGGTCTGGTTCTGCGAAGCTTTTGCTTAATCGGAGGACATTCAGGCTTGAGTGGAAAGAGATGTTGAACAATATTGGTATCCAACCCAGGTATATCTTGATAATACCAGGCAAAGATATCAACATACTCATGAAGTAGCTTTACCAACTCACTGTGTACATGCTCGACAAGGGATGCCCAAATCTTTACCTCTCTTATGATTTCCTTGGAACTTAGATTGATCACTTCTATCTATTCTTGGTGCGGCTGAATCTCCTTTTCTTCATGCTCAAGAATTCTTGCAAGCTTAGGCGGTACTTCACAATCCTCCTCACTGTCGTTTTCGGCATGGTTAATTGGAAACCCAAATTTACAAGGAACTTCAGCAATGTTGCTCTCAGTGGAATCATTTGCTCTGCATGTTATGAGCTTATTTAAGAATGGGAGTTTTGAAAAAGATGTGAAAATAAAAGAAAAAGAAAGTTTTGCCATTTATTTTTAGTAAAAAGTGAAATAATAGAAAGAAAATGAATCGTGATTTTGAATGCAAAAACTGTCTTTCATTGATTATATCATGTTTTAAAATAAAAGAGGCCATTACAAGCTACCCACATGCCTCGGGCATGGGCAAGGGACAAGAAAAACAAAACGCGTTATATTTTTTTTTAGAAAACCACATGGACTATAATAGAGGTCCAGTTGTCAAGCTTGAATCCCTAAGGACACTTGCGGATGAGACCAGAGACTGCACGTTGGCTGAAGCTTGCCACATCTACTACTGCTACAAAAGGATCAAATTGGTAGCCTGCACTACTAAACCTGACTGGGTTGAACTTCTTGCTTCCCCTCGTAGCTGGATGACGGGAAGTAAGACGTTAACCGAGATCAAAACGATCATACTTCTCAGATACCTTCTCAATCTGGCCCAACCCGAGAGAGGACCATTCTCAAGAGTCTACTTAGCACTCTTGGATGATGATAACACCATGGCTGTTGACTAGCTCTGATTGGAAGAGGCGGATCTAACCTCTTCAAAATCCAAATCGGGGAAAGGAACTTCAGTTATTCCCTCCTCAACTTCAACATATATGAAGGAAGACAACTCACTGATTATAGAATCCTCCTCACCATATACAATGACAAGCTTGTCTTCAAACGAGAACTTCAATTTTTGTTACAAAGTAGAAGTTACTGCGCTAGCTGCATGGATCCATGGCCTCCCTAATAGGCAACTATAGGTAGGGTGGATATCCATGACTTGGAAAGTGATGATAACCTGGTGGGGACCCACACAAATTGGAAAATCTACTTCCCTAATGACCTCCCTCTGAGATCCATCAAAAACTTGGACAATCAAAGTACTTGCTCTCATCTCCGGTCCCTCAAACTAAAATTGACTTAATGTGATTTTAGGCAACATATTAAGCAAATATCCAGTGTCAACTAGGACCCTAGAGATTAAAGTGTTTGCACAAGTCACAGAAATTTGCAGATCATTGCTATGATTATGTCCTTCAGCTGTCAACTTTGCCTCGTTGAAACCCAAGTACCAGTTCGTTGTAATATTGGCCACCACATCATCAAATTGATCTACCGTGATATCCTACATTACATGTGTCGTGTTGAGAAATTTCAAAAGATCCTTTCGATGAGCTTCATAACTGAGCAATAATGACAAGATTAAGATCTTTGACGGAGTTTGACCCAGCCGGTCGACAATCTTGAAATCACTTCTTTTAATCAGCTTCAAAAATTCCTGCCTTTCTTTTGCAGTAATGATCTTTTCAGTCTGCTCTTTCTCATTAACCACTTCCTTCCCCCTAGAAGTTGTTGCTTCTGCTGAATTACCAGAAGTACCTTTTGACATAGAAGAAACAGGTGCCCCGACTGGAGTAGTGGGAACACAAACGGATGCCATGTCTAAGGAGGAGGAGGAGGAATTGTTACTGGCGTTGGAACAACCTTGGGAGTATATTTCAGTGCAAACACACGGCCACTGCGGGTCATTCCCCTTGGACCTGATATGTTGACAATCTCTGCATTAGGAAACTAACTTCTTTACCACCAACTGAAACTGTTACATTATACTTCCAAGGCACAACCTTAGAATTATGATGAGGAAAAGGTGAGGGAACATGAAAGACAATAGGTTGAACTTTCTTCATTGGAGCTTCTATCCGTTTCTTGCGATAAAAAATCTCAATTGGCTCGATAACAGAAACTTCCCCCAAGGTTCTATTTCTTGAAAACTGCAAGGCGTCTTGATTCATCAACTCTTGGATGCATTCCTTGAGTTCTTCACATCTTTCTGGCTCAGTCTTGAACATCTCACAATCATCATGCACACCTTCCAGCATATTGTGCTTCTACATACTCATCAAAAATACTTGACCATGGAGTATTCACATCATCTACCACACGGACCACCTATGTTCTATCTTCTTTAATAATTGAATTCATTATATGACTACCATGATTAGGCAAGGGATTAGACTTCATATTCGGCTTTTCTTTGGTGAAGGATAAAATATTCTGATCAATGAGATCTTGTACTCTATTTTTTAACACAAAATAATCCTTGACTGTATGCCCAATATAACCTGCATAGAAAGCACATGATACATTGGGGTTATGGTGCGGACCAAATGGAAATACTATTGGTGGAAGCTCCTTAGGAACAATTTCTCCTACATGCACAAGATAAGGGAACAACTCAGAGTATGGTATTGGAATTCTGGTATATTTAGGGTGCCTCTGATTCTAATTCTGATTCTGGTTCTGATTTTGCCCCTGATTCCCACGACATTTTTGATTTGGACCTCTATTGTTTGTGTTTTGCCTTTAAGGAGTTTGTCCTTGAGGTGGTTGTTGTTTTTGTTGAGCCTGAGGAGACTGTTGATATAGTGGTTGATACTTAAACAGTTGTTGGAATTGACCTGCAGCCACATATGGATATGTGTAGCGGGGTTTTCGTTACCTTTAGGTTTATTGACTAAACCAAAAGTAAACATACAATTCGAGTCGCCACCGCACTTTTATTTGTCCAAAGGAAAGGCTAAAAAGTAAACAAAAGCCAAGTAAGAATTTTTATCAAATCAAAAACGAATAAAAATGTCAGAGATCCATGTAAGGGGGTTGGTTATGAAATGGGAAGGTTTTAGGCACCCAAAACATCCTTAGTACTCTAAGGGAACCCTTTTTGCAAAATATGTGTTATAGATTGGTATTTGTGAAAATATGTGCAAAAGATTATAGGGATGAGAAGAGAATAGATTATATTTACAAATTTATTGTTTGAATGGATGAAACCATTGCCTACGTACCATCACAAAGGAGGATCAAAACCTTGTAGTTCGGGGTAAAAATCTCAAAGATTGGTGAATTGATTTGATCAAGAGCCTTAAGGTCTTTTGTTATCAAAGGGAGAACACTCAACCTAAACCAATAATCCACCATGTGAGGAAGGCTTCAACATGCTAGTAAGGGGTTAACCCTATAATAAGCATGGAAGACTTATAATCCAATCACTAAGGATAAGGTGAGATTTACATCAACCACTATGATAACTCAAACCTATGACTAATGTTTTATGAAAAAAAAGTTTTAACAAAGGTGGCCATTGGAACCACAAAAACAACTTGAAGTGAGTTATATTTACAAGTTAGAAGTGTTTACAAAAATGAAGTCAAAGTTAGATTAAGATTCATTCAGAATGAGTATTAATGAAAAGATTTTGAAAAGTCAAAGGCATAAGGCCTAGGTTTCTAGTTTAAAGAAAATATTTTTGGCTTGGTTAGAGTGGGGGGAAGAAGAGAAGGGCTGGTCCTAAAGCGTACAAAAGATGAGAGGGGAAAGATAAACCCTTGGAGTTCCTTTTCTTGAAATCATAGAGATGATTCAAGATTCTCATTTCCTTTGGACTTAGCACAGAAACAAGCAATCAATCAAAATTTAGATTCAAGCTCCTAGGATCTCCATTTGACTTGTCTCTTAACTTGGCTACTCATGACAATGGTCCTCTTGCACAATCTCAAGGTGGAATCCCTATCACACAAGTACAAACATCAAAAAGTTCACAACACAATAAGGGGAATGGACAAAGAATAAGTTTTGGAAAGGATGTCCTTTGAAGTCAACTTTGAAATTTAGCATTCTAAAGGCATGATGCCTAGTTGCTCTTCAACAAATTTAGCATTCTAAAGGCATTAGGCCTAGCTGCTCTTGAACTCCTTTAAGCATAGGTAAGTCCTAATTCTAAGTCCTTTCTCCTTTTTGCATTAGGTTCACACAAAACAAAAGCAAAACCAACACAAGACAACAATATATTTATATACAATAATGAGCTCAAATGAGCAAAAGGAAAATGACATAAACATAAAATATGTGCTCAAGTGAGCAAAATAAAAAGCAATATGAATAAATGAGCAAGAAGTAAATTGCATTATAGTAAGTTGCAAGAAATTAAATGCTCAAATTAAAGTTAGTAATTAGTGAAGTTATGTTAGTTTGTCATAAGACAATGTAGCGCTATGTTAAGTAATCGTAAGTGGACTAATGCAGTAGTCACACCTATCTGAGACTGGTCATTAAAAATATAGGCAAACAAATACAAGTTAGAGATCATGACTAGTAGGTCAAGCTGCACAAACTTGCCATGCCAAAACAAAAAGGGAAGGATCTTGTATGGACTTTAGGTTTTTTGCTTGACCAAGAAGCAACCTATCTTGGACACAAAACAACTCACTTGATCTTGGATCAAGTGGAGTTTGGTTTGGATCAAAGAAGGTTAAACCTCTCATTTGTCAAGACCAACCATAAGACATTAACTCATTGGCCAAATTATGAAAAAGAAAGGGATGAAGATGAAATGGATGGAAAGAGAATTCAAGTATCAAGCTCAATTGGTCAAAAGTGAACCAAATCATCATCAATCAATGCCAAACAGAAGAGAAATGAAGGTTACAAGTCAACAAGTCAACCATATTTTTTTGGTATTTTTGAATTAAAAAATAAATGCAAAATAAAATAAACAAAATATGGTCAAACCTCAAATTCAATTCAAATCAACTTCAACAAGTCCAATCAAATTCTCATAGGTATAACATGGTCAAACAAACTATGACAAATTTTCTCAATAATTTTGGAAATCAAAAACTATTTAAAAATAATTAAAAACAATGAAAAATAACATAATGTGAATTAAAATCTCAAATAAATCTCAAATCAAATAAGAAATTGATGAGACTATTTTTCATTGACTTATCATGATCCATAGGTGTTAGGAAAATATTTTTGGATTTTTCAAATATAAAAAAGTATTTTAAAATGAATTAAAACCATTAAAACCAAATAATTCACAAAATATATTAAATGAAGTCACAAAAATAATTAAAAATCAAATTATGAAACTAGATTTTTCAAGAAATTTTTTGGCATTGGTCTCATATTTTTGTGACTTCAAATAAAATATTTATGAATTTTTGAAAATAAAGGGAATTAACTGAAATTAAAAGAAAATAAGAAAAATAGAAAAATCCAGCGCCATCAGATCATTTCATTAATTGACGTGGCAATGATCACATGGCTCTAAGGCGCGGATACACGGTATACTTGAGTCAAGCGCGCTACATCTTGCATTAAAACAAGTCAACACATGTAATGGCCAAGATTAAAATGTTTCAGCATGATCCAAAGGCTGAGAGGCTACCACGTGGGGATGGTGGTGGAAACCACCATCTTCTCCGGTGATCCAACAAGATCCAGCCACCACGCGCAGGAAATTAAATTGTAATGAAAATAAAAAAAAGAGGACATCAAAATGAAGCTGAGGTGATGTACATCACCACTGTAACCATGGATCATCCTCACCATTCCTATTTAGAGAGAAATGTGAGCTTGAAAATTATGATGTATGAACTGAAATGGCACGATTTGCAAAATTAAGACCACCACTGGCCTGCCTCAAGTGAGAGGACTTCAGAAAACAACACAAACCAAAGAAAATCACATTGTATTACAAGATCTGAATCAAAAAAGTTTGAGGTTCTACCTCTGAAATGAAGCTTCAAACAGCACGAATCCTTCAAGCTCTTGATCTACTTTTGCTCTGGAAGTGTGATGGTGATGATAGGTTAAGGAATTAAGCTTTGAAAATCAACTAATGATGTTGAATTTCAAGCTTGAAAGAGAAATAGAAAATAGAAAATTCCTTTAGTGAGGGTTGGGATTTCAATTCAGCAGCAATTCAGATCTCCACTTGGTTGCCATTTGAATGAGAATGCACACTTATTTATAGCTGAAATGTGATGAGAAACATGGTTCCCTCGTGTGCATGAGATTTGAATTCCTCTTGCATGGGCCTGTACAGGCGCATCTAAGGCCCAATGATGGGTGCAAATCCTTGTTGATACCTCATGGAAGTGAATTGGACGTGCAATTATGATGGAAATAGCTAGCACATGAAGTTACAAAGTGAAATGCAAAAATGAACATACAAAGAAAGCTCTTCGAAACTCACTCATGGAAAGTGCAAAAAATTAATGTGAATAATGGTTGGAAAGCCCTTGAAATAAGGAACAAAAGTCATGTTGGGAAAAAATTCATTTGGTGTTTGGAAATTAATGAAAACTGGCTGTAAAAGTTTGGGAACAAAACATGTTCAAGTCACCATTGAATTTTTTTACCAAAAGCAAGCCTCTTCAAGCCCTTCTATTTCAATGATAAAAGCTTCAAATGGACAAACCCCCAACATCTAAGTTGTAGATATTTTCAAGATAATCAATATAGACTTAAATTTTGCATCATTTGGATTTTTCATGAGAAAGTTATGGGCACTTGAAGTTGGACATTTTTCAAATTCAATGACTTGGGTCCAAAGTGACCTATAATGTTTTGTATTATCAAATGTATTTATTTTGGGATTATTAAATTTTTTCCAACATAACATTTTAATTAGACATCTTAAGCTTTCCAATGCATTTTGTCTCACCTCAAAATCACAAAAATTAAAGAGGTTAGGTCCTTGGGAAGTTGACCCAAAATTAGGGTTTCAGTCAAAATGACCTATAATGTTTTAAAATGAATGGTGACCTTCCAAGTTTAAAATGGATTTTTTATGAACATGAAAGTTATTCATATGTTTTTTAAGAACATGTTTTCTCTTGGGGTCATCTTCATTTGGCAAACACATCACAAGTTGTATCTCAGTGATCTTCAGTTTAGTCAGATGACTTGACTGATCAACTTCTCAAGGCCAAACTTCAAATCTTGATGAATGAATGATTGGGTATCCTCAAATAGGATCATATATGCATAAAGTAATTAATGAAATAACTTCCCTTGATTAAATTTGATCATAGGTTGAGGTTGCTTCATGAGCAAGGCATAGTCAAAACACGATTGAATTAGGGTTTCCTTGGGAAACAAACCTCAAGCCTTTTGGGTTATCTTGATAAAATTGGAAAATTGAGATACTTGGGAGACATATATGATGATTATGAACTTTGTGGACCATTGTCATGCTTTTTCTCATCTTCATCTAGTCATTTCATTGAGCTTAGGCCTCCTAGGAGCATGGGAGCACATGATCACTTGAGCTTCAAAACAAAAAGAGTTAGTGACATATTTTTGTGCTTTTGGTTAGTAATAAAAATAATAAAAGCAATAATATACAATACAAGCATACTTGGTGGTCTCAAACCACTCACACAAGTCCTAACCCTAGGGTTAAGGAGCCAAACATGCTATGATCCTTGAGGCAATGCATTGAGCAATGATATGATGCCATGAGGGATCTTAGGGTCAAAATTAGGGTCTTACAATATGGATAGTATGATGGATGAGCCATGGGCACCTGATACTGTGGAACACTTGCTATTATGGAATTCGACTCTCCTTCTTTCTTCTTGGTATACCCACTAAAAGGTCTTCTAACTGCAGACTGTTGGTTACCACCACAAGTAATATTCCCTATCTTTAGACCACTTTCAATCCTCTCTCAGGTTATGACTAGATCAGCAAAGTTAGAAGACGAACTCCCAACCATCTTTTCATAGTATAAACTTTGGAGCGTCACCATGAAGATGTCCACTAACTCGGTATCTGTCAAAGTTGGTCTAACTCTCAAAGCCATTTCACGCCACCTGTGCACATACGCTTTAAAAGGTTCATTAGATTGTTTCCCTAAATTCTAAAGTTGTAATCTATTAGAAGACATGTCCATGTTGTATTTGTATTGGTTCAAAAAAGCATCAGATAAATCCATCCAGGACCTTATCTTCCCTGGATCTAGATTCATATACCAATCCAAAGATGCCCCCGACAAACTGTCTTGGAAGCAATGGATTAACAACACATCATTATCATTGTAGGAGGCCATCTTTCTGCAGTACATGGTAATGTGACTGAACGAACAACTTAAGCCTTTTTACTTGGGTAGATCAAGTACTTTGAACTTTTGAGGGAGCATAACATTGGGTACTAAGAATAGTTATCTTTCATTCAAACCGGGAGCAGAGAAACCTCTAATAGCACATATTCTCTCCTCTAAAAGTTGATATTAAGCAGGCCTAGGTGGATTGATCATCGGTACCCTTTGAGTAGAAACCCTAGGAGGAAGTTGAACAACATTTTGAGCAGGCATATGTTGCGGCATAAACTGTGGAAACATCTGATACATCAAAATCGAGTTCAAAGTCTGGGCAGTTGGAGTGCCCTCTTGAGAAATTTGTCTCCCAGGTTGCACATTTGGAGCAGAGGTGCCTCAGAATGAGCATACTGGAGCGCATCATTATTCGGAAATGGTGGAACCATAGCAGTAAAAGCATAAGGATTTGGCTGAACAGGCGGAGCAGAGATATGGAAATTGAGATGAGGACCCGTATACTTGGGCTCCTGGTCTTTATCACCGTCAACATTCATAGTAGTTGGATGAATCTCTTCGGTTTCAACCCCTTGAGCAAAGTTAGGATTAAACATCCCCCATGGATAGGCATCAAAATTCACATTAGCAGGAGCAGCAACAAAGGACTAATACGGTATGAATGGATTTCTAGTAGCAAACTGAGGGTTGTAATTATAAGGCATTCCCCATGGATAGGAAGCAACAAACCTACTGGGACCATCTTGAGACAGATTTTGGCTAACAACAGCAGGTTGAACAACAGGGTCAATAGGATCCATCACAACAAGAGTTGTGTCAGCAGCAGAAGTCATAGCAGTAGCATCAGCTGAGTTGACAACATCAACATTGTCTCTCTAAGCTTTCAGATGTTCTAGAATGGTACCCATTTGTCCTTGGAGTTGAGCTAAAGCCTCCCTTGTTACAACACTCTCTTGTTCAAAATTAGACATGATTCTCTGTTTGTTGGCTCTCGTAAAGTACCGGTGAGTCGTCGTCTTTATGAAGAGGATAAAGACGGATATAAGCATTTTGTATTTTTGGTTTTCTTGATAAAAAATGTGTGTATGAATGAATGAATGAGATGTATGCAAAATTTTAATCATTCAATTGTGGGAAATAAAACAACAAGGACCATGAATCTCATTCAAAATAGCAAATAGTATGACTCGGGATTCTGCTCAATGAGCTACAAAAAGATTGGCCTTAAGTCTAAATACAAAGCAATGGATAAAACTGAATGAAGAAAGTTATGGGATATGACTAGATTCCTCCAACAATTTCTACAACACAACCTCTTTCTGATCCAAAAGAACCTGCAGGTGATAACCGTTCCTTTCCCAATGTGTGGCCTCTTGCTGAAATTGATCATTCTCTTCTCCGTTTCAGAAGGCTTGACATTTCAAATCTCGAATCTCCTTAAACCGTTGGTCAAGTTTCGTTTGGCGCTGGGATAAAGAAACCTTTAACTTCTTAGTATGGCTCATTTCTTCCTTTAGCTCCTTCTTGCAACCCTCCGACAGTTCGTGAAACTTCTTAAGCCAGTAATGGCAATTGATCTCCTTCTTGCAGACTTGTTGCTGAGCGTCGGTGAGTTGTTTCTTCTTGAAGAACAAACTATCAATATCCCCTTCAAAGCGTCACCTACCATCCTTCTCTTGAACTACTCCTCTTGGTCCTCCTCCATCGCTTGGGAAGTCATTTCTCTCTTTTGGTTGAGGTTAAGCTCCAAGTTTTCCTTCTCCCTTGTAAGCCTACCAAGATTATATCAGATATCAACATTCTCTTTCTCTAAGATCTTGATAGTCTTCTTAAGAACATTCTCCGCAGGAATAACAACAACAAAAGGCTTGGGTGCCTTAAAACTCATGGAAGGTTCCCATGGATACGGGAGCTTGATACTCTTATCTCTAGATCTTACCCACTTTGTATATGACTCTATTGCGATCCAATTCTGTTTTCCCAGTTCCTTCTTCCCTATATGGTGAACTTTTCCCCAAGCACGATGTATCCTCTTCATCATATATGCATCCTCAACCCCTTAAGATATAAGAAGATCCTCTAACAACTTATCCTTGGGCTTTTCCTTCAACTGATAACCTAATTGTCGCAATGAAATAACATGATTATAATTGATGACTCCACCTCTGGCACTAACAAGACGAACATTCTGGAAATCTCCACAACTATAAATAAGCTTCACCCTATCATAGTCACTACAATACCAAACAACATCTTCAACATCCAAAGACATCAACCTTTAAGACCACTTCAAAGTTCCAATGTTGTCGACACAAGGTCCTCTTCTTGGCAAGTGAGTCAAAATCCACTTGTAAAGAAAAGGAATGCAGTAATTGATCGTCCCCCCTCTTTTATGATTTCTCCAATGGAAAGAAAAGAACACATTGGATAAGAGAGTAGGCACCAGATTTCTGGAGATGAAAATAGTAACAATAGTTTTGTCGATGAACCCTTCGATATTTGGAAAGAGTACCAACCCATAAATAAGGAGAGCGAACATAGCATAAAAAGCATCCCAACTTCCACTACTAGAAAACAAAGTGGCCTTCTCAAAAATAAATTTCAAAGTAAAACCCTTGACGTTTCCCTTTGTACGAAGATTAGATTCAACCAAATTCTTTTCAAGATGAAGAGCTTAAGCAACCAAAGCAACCTTTGGAAATCCAATAACACTCATGTAAGGAACCCAGTCTCTAACTGGGATATGGATTATATGAGAAAACTCTTACAGAGTATGAGCTAGGAGAAAATACCGGAATATGAAACAATGCAGCGTGGGATCATAAAACTAGGGAACCAAACTTCTTAAGCTCATAAAACTTGGACTCTCGGAGTTTGTACTGATTGTAGCGGTAAAAAATTTGATATTAAGCTATTGATTAACTTAACTCACAAAGAAAGAGTCGCCGCCGCACTTTTATTGTTTCCAAAGGAAAAGGGAAAAAGTACAAACAAAACCCAAAAAAGTTTTTAAAATAAATCTAATAAAAAGAGAACAGGGGTCCGGGGTTAGTTATGCAAAGGGAAGGTATTAGCATCCTAAACATCCAACAAAATGTTTGTTAAAAGGTGATGTTTGTCGGTACTCCATGGGAACCTCTTTGAAAATATGTAAATTTGCATGAGAAATTTGATGTTAAGGAGAATACTCAACTAGTCACCCACAAGTATGAGAAATTTGCATCATCGTGAGAAGGGCTCCAACTTGGATAAGAATCAACAAGTATGCCACTAGCTCTCACAAATGGAAAATAATTATCATCAATACTATGGGGATAGGAGAATTATATCTCAACTATGGAAATAACTCATGTCTAATACCTTGAGAAAAGATTTAAAAGGAAAAGTGCACAAGGGCACGAAATGATTTGAATAAGTTGTGCATTTTTTAGTCTTTTAAAATTGGTCTAAATATGCTTAGGATAAATTAGCATTTATTGGGAAAACTTTTTGAAAATCACTTGACAAAAGTCAAGGTTTATTGGGAAAAATGATTCAAGTTTGAAATCAAGAAGGTTTTTGAAAAGAGGAAGAAGATTTGAAAATTTAAGAAAGGGAGGAGAGGAAGACATTATCATAAAGCATAAAGTAAAAGCTAGAGAGGAAAGATCTAACCAAGAGATAGCAAGTTTTATAACATAAGTCAAGCAAGAATTATCTCCTTTGGATTAAGACTCAAGCAAGCCAAAATAAGTAAATGATAATTCATGTATCAGATAAAACCAAGTTTTCACATAGTAGTCCAAAGTCATAGGTATTAGATGAATTCCAAGGTCTCAACTAACAAGTCCCAAAGCAAAGTTCAAGATCCTAATTCTAAGTCCATAACACCACAATGATGTCAATGATAGTAACCATAAGTCCATGAGTTAAGAGAAACAAGTTTCTTTTTTTTGTTTTTTTCCTTATTAGTGTCTTCTTTACAATGATATAAAAGAAAGGTCCAAATGGACAAAGAAGAAATTGGAATAATCACAAACATTATGATATGAAATGCTAAACATAAAGTATAAAGTAAATAACATAAAATAAAGGCATAAAGTAAATGACATTGAAATAGAAGTTAATACAAGTGAAGGGTTAATAAAGGATGTTAGTGAAGATGAAAAGATGTTTTGGTAATTTTTTGGAGAACACTCAACTATACATTCACAAGCATGAAAATATGAACCTATACATCATTTGTGAGAAGGGCGCCAACTTGGATAAAATCAACAAGTATGCCACTAGCTCTCACAAATGGAAAAGGAGCAACATTTTCACACAATACCATGAGGAATGAGAGACTTATAATCTCACTTATAAAAATTCCTTTGCTTTCGGGATAAATTTAGCGCTATGTTAAGCAATCGTAATTGGACTTATGTAAAAGTCACAACTATTTGAGGTCGGTCAATAATAATGTTTGTGTTAATACATGCTAGATAAATGATATGTAATTTATTCTCCTAAAGCCATGCCACAAAAAAAGGGATGATGATCAAGCATCAAGGCTAGGAGAATGCTCTATTACTTCAATCCACACTTCATAACACTTAGGAAAAACTTATGCATCAATTCAAAGGACCTTAAATGATCCATGATAACTTAGAAGGTAGGTTTGAAATGATGAAAGTTCATCAAGTACCAATCCACACATCATGAACAAGATGGATACAAACCATCCAATTGATCAAAGGAAAAAGAAGGAGATGAAGAAGAAGGAGACAAGAGAAGTCACACCCAAATTGGATCAAAAAAATTGATCAAGTCATCACCAAAATCAATCATCCATTTTGGTGGATTAGGGTTTTCACCCCATCAAGACCCAAGATCCCTTGAGTTTGATGAGACTTGAAGTCAAAACCAACATGATCCAAGGCCAACAAAAGTTCATAAGGTCACACAAATATAAAATGCAATTAAATGAAATAAAAATGAAACAAATGTATTTTTTAAATTAATTTTAAAATAGAAATAAAATGGAAAATCCATAAAGTCCTTCAAAACACCAAATAAATGGCCAAGAAAATTATGGAAGGTTGAAAAAATAGAAAATCCATAAAGTCCTTCAAAACACCAAATATATTACAGTTTTCAGAATTAAAAAATGTATAAAAGTAATTTATAACCAATTAAAACAAAGAAGAAAATAGAAAATTCATGAAAAATAAAAAATTAGTGAAATAAAATATGGAAAAATAAGAATTAGATAAAGAAAATAAAAGATAATTTTAGAAATTATTTTGGGATTTTTAGGATAAAAAATGAAATTACTATGAATTTTTAAAGAAAAAGAAATTAAAAATAATAAAAGAAAAAGAATTAAAATCATAAAAAATATGGAGCGTTGGATGACGCCTCATTAATTGACATGGCAGATCCAACACTCCAAAGGTTAGGATGCATGGTGGAACATGCTACAAGTTAAACACATGATCCAGTTTAAATCCAACCAATCAAAATATTTCATTATACCAACGTGTATGATCCAAACTCAGGCAACCTGATAAAGCTCTAATTGTCTTCTCTGGTGAGCTCTCACCGGAGTTTCATCGTTTGGTAAATTCAAGATATGGGACCACCACCATTGTGATCCTATTCTCATTCTGAATTCAACCTTATACTCCAAATTCATTTATATGAACCGAGCAAAGGGAATTTCAGAGAAGTTTCATAAACAAGCAAGCCACGAAAAACAAAATTAAATGATGAACATGATCAATCAACATCAGATAAGTTATGGGAAATCATCAAAGAGTGAAGAACTACATTGTGGTAACTTGTTTGAGTTCAAATGATGCTCAGAACTACCTTGTCCAGATGGTGATCAGAAGTTGATGAAGCATGATCTGGTTAGAGCACTTCAGAAGGTCTCAGAGCTTAGGAATTGTTGCAAAAGTTTTAGAGGATGCTGAAGGTGCTGATGGAATCAAGAGATTGGATTGAAACAAGTTGAAACTCAAAACACGATAGTTGAATATTCTGTAAAAAATTTAAGTTGTAGCAGGGGTTTCTTGGCTCTCCAAAGCTTGTAAATGAAGGCAATAACCTCCTTTAATTATAGAGAGTGTGTTTGGATCCAAATGCGTGTGAAATGATGTAGGATTCGTGCAAAACGAATTTGATCCGAATGTGTGAAAAGTGTGACTTGAAACTCATCAAAACTCAGTCAAATGATGTGTTTGAAGGGTTAATTTACTTCTGGAGACTTGTTAGAACATGTTTAGGTCCAAACCACTTACTAATTTGGCTTGGAATTGAGATTAGTCATGTTCAAATTTTGGGCAATGGTGATTTCTTCAGCTCCAAGTCACCATGTTCAACTCAATGGGGCATCCTACTCAAGAGGCTTTTTGATCCCACTCTTTTTGCAATGTGTTAACATCATGGCCAAGATTACAATGTGCCAACAAAGGTCGTATTTAGATGTTTTAGCACAAATTTATGGCATGTTGAAGTTGGCATGAAAAACTAGGGGTGACAAAACGGGCCCGGCCCGCTGGGCATGCCCATTTTGCCCACACTTTAGTGCGGGGCAGGCCAAGGATTTAGGCCTTCACCCTATAATGTGTCTGCCCCACCCCACCCAGTTTTCTTCGCGGGCTTTCGCGGGCATGTACATTTACATAAAATTTTGCATTTTTAGGCTTAAAGAGTGTAATGCCCGTGGGCTTTCCACTTCCTGCCCTCACTTTTTTGCGGGGCGGACCTAAGCTTTAGGCCCACATCCTTAAATATGATCGCCCTGCCCCACCCCGTTTTTTGTAGGCTTTTGCGGGGAGGACCTAAACGGGGCAGGCATACCTGTTTTCCACCCCTATGAAAAACTGGTCACATAACTTAGAAACAATTGAGTGCTTCATGGCTGAAAATGACCTATAATGTCCCAATGAATTCCATGATATTCTAAGCATATCCTGACCTTGATCCTTGAAGAAAACTTATAGAGGGCATCACAAATGACATTGCGCAAAATGAATCAGCCTCATATGTTAAAAATTCAAGAAGTTATCATCTTTGAAAGTTGGGAAAAGTCACTTGAAAATAGGTCAAATTTCACAAAGTCCACAAAAGACCTATAATGTCTCCAAACTTTTGATGATCCTCCAAGCATAATTGGCTCTTGTCATGCAAAGAGAAGTTGTAGTAGATGTTTAGAAGAGTCATATACAAAAGGGGCATTCAAAATTTTTGAGAATTAAAGGATTTGTGATCCTTGGAACTTTGACTTCAAATTGTTGAATTTTAGGTCAAACCACTTGGAACAAGCTTGTGTACTTGGAATTTCCTTGCATTTCAAAGCACATGAGTGATAATATGAACTCAATATAAGGTGTCCTTGATTGTATCTTGATTAAATTGCTCAAAGCTTAAAGTTGCTTGTTGAAGAAGGCATGGAAATAAACATATGAACCTTTGACTTTCCTTGAGAAGTAAGCAACTAAACTTTGAGATGATCTTCATTTGAAAAGCCATACCTTGCATAATAAACTTAATGGAAACAAGACAAATCTTTGGTATTTTGATTAGTGGTTAGATAAGCAATGAATCAAATAAACACAATGGTAAAACATCATCAAAGAGGTGCTTGGTGATCCCTGCAAAAGGAAACCCAAAGATGGATAAAGGGGAAGGACCAAAATGTGACCTTGCTTGTATGCAAAAATTCAAATGAGATGTGGGATCTTAGGGTTAAAAATTAGGGTATGAAAGATGCCCCTATTTAAGATTCTTCAATTTAGAGATATGAAGGTTGAAATCTTCGTCTCGGCAAGATTGAAGAGACTTAAATATCAAAGACCCAATTTTTGGCCCTAAGATACCGCAAGATGTTTATGATATGATATGAATTCAAGACATGATCTCTATAGGGAATATAGCACTGTGAGGGACAAATAACTCCTAGAGAAAAGAGGAGACTGAAATTCCGCAGGCGAATGACAGATTCCAAATGGGGGACCCGGCTGAGGACAAACAAAGTTTCGCAGGGGCAAAGGAAGAAAAGACTCGAGAATAACCAATGCACTATTAGAAACAAACGAGCTAAAGATCCAACGGGGAAGACTCATCAAAGCTAGACCTCTTCGGGGAAAAGAAATCGTCAAAAGGGGGAAACCCCGACTCTAATAGGAGAGGAATATTACCTAACTATTAGTTGAGTGATAACTTAACAAAGGTAATAAACCAAAGGGAATGATTACCAACTACCAGTCAAGTGGTAACTTAATAAAGGTAACTAATTAAAAGGTAAAAGGAATATTACTTACTATCATCTAAGTGATAGCTTAACAAAGGTAATAAACCAAATAGAATGATTACCGACTACCAGCCAAGTGGTAACTTAACAAAGGTAACCAATCAAAGGTAAAAGGAATATTACCTACTATCAGCCGAGTGATAGCTTAACAAAGGTAATAAATAAAACATAATGATTACCAACTACCAGCCAAGTGATAGCTTAACAAAGGTAACCAATCAAAGGTAAAAGGAATATTACCTATTATCAGCTGAATGATAGCTTAGCAAAGGTAATAAACCAAGCAGAATGATTACCAACTACCATCCAAGTGATATCTTAACAAAGGTAACCAATCAAAGGGGGACCAAAGTTCAACCCAGGATTGAACTGGAGAGAAGTGGTCAAAGAGGACTCAATCCAATGAGAACATGAACTCAATTGGAGATTGATACCATCCAGATAATGAATTGGAGGGGAAAACTGAAATACAATCTTCCACGAGGATCAGACTCAGTGGGGAATTAGAAAGGATAAACTTTTTCTGCTTAAGGTTGACACTTTATTGGAAAGAGGAGGCACACACTTTATAGGTAGAAAAGTTCAAGAGAGTGGTGGGGAATTATTAAGAAATGAAAAAAAGCGTAAATAAACATCGTGATATTATGCACATGCGTATGATTATGCTGACAAAATAAACGCAGAGGCGCGAGACTGATAACACAGTACAACAAGATACTCGGCTAATCTCAACAAGATGGAGATTCTGGTGGAGATTGGTTAGGGATTACACCACTCTTGCAATATGATGCTGAGGAGACTGTTATAAAAGATGATCCATTCTTCAAAATCTTACCATCCTTGGGGTTGCCATTAACATTCCTCTTTTATATTCACAAGTTGATGAATATATATCTTTTTTGTGAACTTTCAAAAAATATGATTGTTTAAATATATTTTTTTCAAAAGTTCTTATAAAAAATAAATGAAATTTCATAAAATGAAACAAAATAAGAATAGCAAACAAATGGGCAAAAGACTCCAATTTTATTGATAGAATGGTAGTCCACAAATGGCGTGACTCCATGGATCATTACAAAGTTGGAAAATGGTAAGTACATAGAAATGGCTACATTGAAATACAATGACCACTATTCTCCCTAACAACTTTGAATTCCACTATGCTCTGGACTTCGGTCAAGGATGATGGAAAAGGAACCTGTGATAGGCATTGTTGCTTCAAACTATCAAGTCTGGCCTGATGCAGTTACTTGTCATATTCCCTAACTTTTGCCTAGATTGCCTTTTCAGGGTCAATGTACCGGGATGATTATTTTCTATTTTATGTCTCTAACTTTTGCCTGGTCCGCCCTTTCGGGTTTTCAACCGAGATGCTCAGTTTTGCCTAAATCGCCCTTTGGGTTTTTGATGCGTGCTTTTCGCAAGTATACGAACGCGTCAGAGTAATATAAAAGATTGTCGAATCCACATAGACCAAGTGTCAATCTATCGTTATCTATTGTTATGGTGTTTATCTAAGGCAATCAAAATAGGGGTTTTTAGAGTGTGCAATGAAAAGTAAAATGTTGAATAAAGTTCAATTAATAAAGACATGCTCGAATGTAATTCACATAATCAATTAATAATCCAAGTACTTGCTAATAGAACTACTTATGGGCAGTGTTTCCTACTTTGAAAAGAACCAATTTAGTAGGAACTGTCGCTTTCGCGTATTCAGAACCGAGTTGTACTCCCTAATCAAACCCTCTTATTGTCACTTATAAAAAGGCGCGCATTGCATTAGAGTAGTAAACCTATTTTTAAGAAATATAGTATCTTGACTAAGTTGAAAAGTATTTTAACCTGGATTTCTTAACCAAAAGAGGTTCTCACGAACCAGACTCTAAACTTATAAACGCGTCCGAAAATAGTTTTAAAATCTCTTTTCTTCTTAAGTTAAAAACTCCTAATGAACTAAACAAAGCACTTTCCCTGTTTTTGAAATAGTTAAAAACAATTGAGTTTAAATAGACGTTGGATGGCTTTCGATCTTACCCAACGGAAATTAAGTGCGGGAAAACTTAAGTTGAAAGTTAAAATAGCCCTTAAGTGTTTCTACGAACAATTGTACGGATTATCGGTTCAATTATGATCCTTACATTCTAACCTTATAGGTTTAGTTAGACATGGTAAAGTAAAGGTGCACTTTAATTTAAATAAAAGTAGTGTGAGTGCGGAAAGTAAATAAAAGTAGTGCGAGTGCGGAAAATAAATGAAACTAGTGCGAGTGCGGAAAATAAATAAAGTAAAGCGAGTGCGAAAAATAAATGAAAGTAAAGCGAGTACGAGAAATAAATATAGTAAAGCGAGTGCGAGAAATAAATAAAGTAAAGCGAGTGCGAGAAATAAATAAAGTAAAGCGAGTGCGAGAAATAAATAAAGTAAAGACAGTGTGGGAAATAAATAAGATAAAGGTAAAGCAATAAAAACCTGCTCCAATCAGAGGGTTGAATAAAATGCGAAGCGGAAATGAAAATGGCGGCAGGATTAACTTCCTTCCAAAGTGCTCCAAACTCGATTACAGACTCGATCACAGACTTGGTTACACAATTGTGGTAACACCCCAATGCGAAGCGATTACCACTTTAAAATACTGAATATATGCCTAAGTTAAACTAAGTTTGCTCTAAGTTTGCATCTACTCTAAGTTTGGATGATTAAACAAATGAAAACGAGTCTATATTTATAGGCAAGTAAAATAATGGAAATGATAAGGATGCCCTTCAGTTTGAAAATGGGAGGGAAAACTTTTCTTCTTGAGGCGCCCGCCACAAGTCCATGGCGCCCACCACAAGTCCATGGCGCCCGCCATAAGGCCAAATTGTGGCGCCTTAGTGGAAGTAGTGGGGAACATGGCAGTTGAGGGAAGTTGAGTTGTGACACGTCATGACTGGTCCTATGGCGCCAGCCACAGTCGGAGCCACAAGTGCAAAATGCTGAATTTTAGTCTTTTTAGCTCATTTTCACTCCTTTTCTCGATCGGGGCACCGATTAAAGTAAAAATCTGAAAACAAAGAGAAACATAGTAATAACACAATAAAATAACAATAAAACCACTAAAATGCATGCGAAATCGGAGTCGAAAATACGGTGAAATTCAGTGTCATCAAATTCTCCCACACTTAAACCTTTGCTTGTCCTCAAGTAAAACACTAAAAAGCTCATAGAAGAAGAACAAGTGTCAACGAGTGATTCGGGCTAGAAAGATTTCTATGTTCAAGTCGGGATGCAGTGATAGGTACTAACTGAGTGAACTAAGGGTATCATGATGACACTTATCCGCAAACACAGACATAAACTTCATTCCTATATTAACCAACCCATATTATCCCACAATACTTAGGTCTGCCTCTTCATCTCATTTTGTGTCCTTTTCATTCAGGCGCAATCACATTAAGCTCGTTATTCGTACATGCTTCATAGCAGAGTGACCTGTTAGTGATTATGATCCAAACATGGGGTTCCTGGCACATAAATATGTGTAAGCCCTTTTATTTGACCCAATTGCAGTTGTGGGGGATCAGATCGTAATCCGCCCTACCGAGTTCAGTGCCAGATACCTCTGAACCAACTAACAGCGGGTAAGTTTTTCTTTTTCTTTTTCTTTTTTTTTGTAGCAAATCTATACAACTCTTTTGGTTTAAATGACTTTGTGATGGTCACCTATACCGGATTTGCCTTTTTGCTTTCTTTTATTTATTTCACTGGATCATTCACTTATGTTCATCGGTCCCCTACGTAGAGGATGCGTATGCCGGAGTTGACTGCTGGAATAAACTACTGAGGACTTATACTGAAATGATGATTAAGGCCATCGTATATGGGGTTTCGGGAATGATTCCTATATTTACGAAGTCTATGGTGCTAAAACAATACTGATGTTTCAAAAAGTTCTCCCAAGTCACCGCATCCTTACTCAAACCCGTCTTAAAAACCCAAAAACTTTCAGAATAACACTATTTTCTTTTGCAAAAAAAATTTGGTAGGGCTAAAGGTATGGGGAGATTTGACTGTACTAAAGATACACTATACTGGTGACTCGTCAGACTCATGCATTATCTAAAACACTTACACTAAAAGCAAAATGAAATAAAGTAAACAAAAAGCAATAAATATAAACAAACTATCTAAAAAACAGCAAAGAAAATAACAAACTAACTGAAAACAGCAAAGAAAAGCGATAAAGTCTCCTCCCACACTTAAATCGAACATTGTCCTCAATGTTTCGAAATAAGATAAGGGGAGAGTCACCTAACATCCTACTGCTGACCACTGGTGCCTTCACCATCCTGAGGTGGACGACAGGATCGGGTACGACGACGGTCTCTCTGATCCATCCTAGCCTGTAAGGCATCCTGAGCAGTCCTTACCTCTCGAAGGTTACCCAAAATGGAACCTTGAGTGGCTTCGATGAGTGCAGTATGTTGACGGTGGTAGCATTGTTGACGGGCGCCACAAGGCAAAATTCGGCTGGGCCAGATTTTGGTCATTTGGCTTGGGCTTCTCGTTCTCTTTTTGGTTGGGGGATCCGGATAGCATTTGCATTGTATTTTCCTAGTGACATAAGGCTTGCATAATTTTATAAAAATAAAATTTAAACATTAGACTAAAAAATAAATAAACAATTAATATAATTAAACTATAATAAGAATATAAACATAATAAACAAACATAAAACATATATATATATATATATATATATATATATATATATATATATATATATATATATATATATATATATATATATATATATATATAATATATATATATATATATATATATATATATATATAAATGTAGAAATATCAATGTGCTAACATAGTTAAGAAAATATCCCAAATGCAATGATATAAAATAAGTTAGGTAAATGCGAGAAATATAAGCATAAATGAGACAAAATAAAACGAGATGGTAAGATCAAATAGTAGGGGGTTCGTCTTCCTGAGTAGATCCACAGAGCATGGCTATCTCCTGGCGAAGCTCGACGATCTCCTGGTATAAACAGTCAACCTCGGTAGCATGTGTGAGATCAGATACTCCCATCTGTAAGGTGAGATTAGCCACCTCCTGTCTAAGCCCGGCAATCTCTCAACGACACTCTGCGATCTGGGTGCGGATTTCTGGAGTCTGCAATGATAAATTGTTAGAGAATACAATGATCCTGGGTGAAGGCAGTGTAGGGGTATACTCAGCAATAGGTGGGGATCTCGGCTCCTCGATAGTCTCTCCCTGGCCCTCCAAGGCATAACTCCAGTTAGCTGGATCATGCACACTAGTCATCATAGGATCAGGCAGTGTAAAATAATGAATCGCCTCGCTATCGACCAGCAATCTGAACTGTCTTGGATGGAAGGAGGATCTCCTCATCAACCCTTTGGTCAAGCAAAAGTCGATATCCATGATAGTGTACCCACAATAGGTCCGGAGATGTAACAGCTTGCGAGATAGACCTAAAGCGATAGCAATCTGTGTGATGATTCCTCCTACATGAATGACTCCTTCGGTCGATCTGGAAACACCGTTGAGGCCACACAACAGAAAGTTCCCACATGCTACTGGGCGAGACTGGGATGCACAAAATAGTAGGAAGATCTCCTCCTCACTCAGTAATATCTCAGCATCCGGTCTTCCTAGGAAGGAGTGTGCCAGTATCATCTGGAAGTATCTAAAAGCAGGGTTATGTATAGCCTGGGACAGCTACATAGAAGGATCCAGACTCCCTCCACCTGATATATCACTCCAGAAATTTTCCACCTCCTTACCCAGAAAATATCCCATCGGTGTCTCAGGGATAGCGTCATGGGTGGTCTGGAAACATAATAGGTCACTGAACTCTTTCTGGATGAAAGAGTACTCAACTCTAAAGAGTCTGAAAGCAGCATACCCATTCGGTCCAGAGTAAGGGTCATAATCAAATGAACTGAGGAACTCCAATGTCAAGTTCCTATAGGTGTTGCTCAGGTCGTCAGCGAACTCGTCCCAATGGAGTTGGTGGCTCAGAAATCGGATACTCGGCTTGATACCCAGGGCCTCCATGCAGTGCTGATCTGGATAGCGTGTGGGCGCCATAGGGCGCTGGTAAAGAGCTGTGTAGCGCTCTCTCTGAGCATCATCTTTATAGGCTACGTGCATATCGTCGAAGTCCTACATCCTGTAAAAGTTAGGAAAAAGGATCCTAAAAATACAAACCATTCAAATATTTAGTCTCGAAGAAAATATGATAAAAAATTAAAAATAAAATTAAAAATAAAATAAAGTAAATGCAAAAAAGAAAAATAAAATAAAAACCATGGGTTGCCTCCCAAGCAGCGCTTGTTTAACGTCATTAGCTTGACGATCAGAATTTATACACCTGTAGTAGTAGGAATCGGTGGATCAATCAGAGTGTGGCTTGAGTAGTCTGTTGGAATGTCTCCTCCTTCGTAGAGCTTCAGTCTTTGTCCATTTACAATGAATGGACTATATGTTTCGTTCTTGATTTCTACAACTCCGGATCTCAGAATCTTGGATACTTCGAAAGGGCCAGTCCATCTTGAGCGCAGATTCCCTAGGAAGAGTCGTAACCTAGAGTTGAAGAGGAGAACAGGGTCGCCTATATTGAAGTCTTTCTTTACTATTCTTTTGTCGTGCCATGCTTTTGTTCTCTCTTTGTATATTTTTGCATTCTCGTAGGTAAATTGCCTAAGTTCTTCTAGTTTGTGAATGTCAAGGATACGCTTTTCAACAGCGGCCAGGTAGTCTAAATTCAAGGTTTTAATGGCCCAATAGGCCTTATGCTCTAATTCGAAAGGTAAGTGACAGGATTTTCCATAAACTAGTTGGTAGGGAGTTGTTCCTATAGGGGTTTTGAAAGCGGTTCGGTAGGCCCATAATGCTTCTTGAAGCTTCTGAAACTAGTCTCTCCTAGAGATAGAAACAGTTTTTTTCTAGGATTTTTTTTATCTCCATATTGGATACTTCTACTTGGCCACTAGTCTGTGGGTGATACGGTGTTGCTACTCTATGCCTAACTTCATATTTTCTTAAACGTTTATCAAATATCCTCGATATGAAGTGTGATCCTCCATCGCTTATGACTAAACGTGGTGTTCCAAATCTAGGGAATATATAGTTTCTAAACAGCTTGATCACCACCCTAGTGTCGTTTGTGGGTGCAGTTATAGCTTCAATCCACTTAGACACGTAGTCTACAGCTACTAAGATATACCTGTTTCCTAAGGATGGTGGGAAAGGTCCCATGAAATCTATACCCCATACGTCAAAGAGTTCTACTTCCTGAATGTTTCTTAGAGGCACTTCGTCACACCTTGAAATGTTTCCAATGCGTTGGCATCTATCATATTTGACAATGCAAGCATGGACATCGCGCCACATGGTAGGCCATAATAAGCCAGCTTGAAAAATTTTGGCGTATGTCTTAGAGGTGCTCGCATGTCCATCATAGGGTGCAGAGTGACAATGCTCAATTATACTTTTTACCTCCTCTTCTGGAACGCAACGGCGAAAAATGCCATCTTTACCCCTTTTGAAAAGGAGTGGTTCATCCCAATAAAAGTTTCTCACATCGTTGAAGAACTT
Organism: Lathyrus oleraceus; assembly: GCF_024323335.1. Taxonomy (NCBI): domain Eukaryota; kingdom Viridiplantae; phylum Streptophyta; class Magnoliopsida; order Fabales; family Fabaceae; genus Lathyrus; species Lathyrus oleraceus. The sequence goes on along the minus strand of NC_066583.1, from coordinate 557,020,858 downwards.
CTTCTTGCAGTGGTAGTCAAGATCAGGGGGTACGATATCAACAACTAGGTAATTAACAAAGTCTGCATACCAGGGTACATTACTTACAGCTAAGGTATTTTTGGAGTGCTCATGAGGGCCTAGGCTATCATCTTCAATGGTTTCTAGTCTAGCTATCAGTCTATCATAGGAGAAATCATCATTTATGGGTACTAAGTCTGGTTTTAGATGTTCTAGCCTAGAAAGGTGATCGACTACAACATTTTCAGTGCCTTTTTTATCTCTTATATCTAAGTCGAACTCTTGTAGTAATAGAATCCATCGGAGTAACCTGGGCTTGGCATCTTTTATACTTAATAGGTAACGAATGGCAGCATGATCGGTGTAAACTATAATTTTGGCTCCTACTAGATAAGACTTAAATTTGTCTATAGCGAAAACTACAGCGAGTAATTCCTTTTAGTTGTTGCATAGTTAAGTTGGGCAGCGTCTAGGGTTCTACTGGCATAATAAATTACATGTAATTTTTTATCTTTCCTTTGTCCTAGAACGGCTCCAACCGCATAATCACTAGCATCGCACATTATCTCAAAAGGTTCTGACCAATTAGGGGGTTTCATAATAGGTGTTGATACTAATGCTTGCTTTAAAATATTAAATGCGTCATTATATTTTTCATTGAAAATGAATTCAGCATCTTTCATTAAAAGGCCAGTTAAGGGTTTAGTTATTTTGGAGAAGTCCTTGATAAAGCGCTGGTAGAATCCAACGTGTCCAAGAAAACTTCGGACTTCTCTGATAGTTTTTGGTGGTTTTAGGTTTTCTATAACTTCTATCTTAGCTCTATCTACCTCTATACCTTTTTCGAAAACTATATGTCTTAAAACAATTCCTTCGGTTACCATGAAATGACACTTTTCCCAATTTAGCATGAGGTTCACCTCCACGCATCTCTCCAGGATTTTCTCAAGGTTAGCAAGACAATTATGGAAATCAAATCCGTAAACCGAGAAATCATCCATAAACACTTCCATGATACCATCTAGGTAATCTGCAAAGATTGACATCATGCAGCGTTGGAAAGTAGTTGGGGCATTATAGGGGCCGAATGGCATTCGTCTGTAGGCAAAAATTCCATAAGGGCGTGTAAAGGTAGTTTTTTCTTGATCTTCGGGGTGGATAGGTATTTGGAAGAATTCAGAGTATCCATCTAGATAGCAGAAGTAAGAGTGTCTGGATAGACGCTCCAACATCTGGTCTATAAATGGTAAAGGGAAATGATCATTCCTGGTTGCTTTATTTAATTTTCTATAATCTATACACATCCGCCATCCTCCTTCTAACCGTTTTGCTACATGTTCGCCTTTATCATTTTGCACGACTGTGATGCCTCCCTTTTTAGGTACTACATGCACTTGCACAGGGCTCACCCACTTACTATCCGAGATCTGGTATATTATACCTGCCTCAAGTAACTTAAGATTTTCCTTTTTAAAAACATCACTCATTATAGGGTTTATTCTTCTCTGATGTTCTCTGGAGGGTTTTGAATCTTCTTCGAGCGAGATCTGATGCATGCATACGGATGGGCTTATACCTTTCAGGTCAGAGATATTATATCCTAAGGCTGAGGGATATCTTCGTAAAACGTCTAAAAGTTGGTTCGTTTCCTCTTGGCTCAAGGTAGCACTGACTATAACTGGACGGTTCATCTCTTCATCGAGGAACTCATATCTCAGGTTCTTAGGCAGCTCCTTGAATTCTAAGGTTGGTTTCTCAGTGCATGGCATAGGATCTGGGGTAAGGGATAAACATTCATAAAGGTTATCATCGATGTAGGGTTTCTTTGAAGTCATCATCCTCCATTATGAGAGTTGATGGTAACTTAATTGTTTTTATGATTTCTTCTTGTTCTAATTCCCTAACACATTCATCAATGATATTTAAGGCATAACACGCGTCTCCCATCACAGGTGCCATAAGAAATTTCGAAAGTATAAATTCTATTTTCTCGTCACCTACCTCAAAGGTCAACTTTCCTCTCTTGACATCTATTATGGCTCCTGTAGTTGATAAGAATGGTCTACCTAGAAGGATTGGTATATCATTGTCCTCTTTGATGTCCATGACAACAAAATCAGTAGGGATAAATAACTGACCTATCCTAACAGGGACATCTTCTAAAATGCCTATCGGATACTTAACAGATCTATCGGCTAACTGAAGTGACATCTTAGTAGGTTGTAATTTTCCTAAGTTTAACCTCTCACAAATTGCTAAAGCATTAAGCTCACACTAGCTCCTAAGTCTAGAAAAGCTTTTTCGATGACATGACTTCCCAAAAGACAAGGAATGGAGAAATTTCCAGGATCTTTATCCTTTTTGGCTAACTTATTCTCAGAAATAGAATTACATTCCAAAGGCTTCAGATCGTCGAGTCTACGTTTGTTGGTAAGGATGTCTTTGAGAAACTTTGCATAAGAAGGTATTTGGGTGATGGCTTCTGTGAAAGGGATTTCTACATGAAATTTTTCTATAACTTTAATAAATTTTTGATATTGGTTATTGAAATGGGTTTGTTTGAGTCTTTGCGGATATGGTATAGGTGGTTTATATGGCGGGGGTGGTATATAAGTTTTATCTTTAGGTTCTTCTCCTTTTTCTTGACCTTCCTGTTTTTCAGGTTCCTCTGGTTCCTTTACTTTGTCCGGGGGGTTTGTATATTCCTTAGAAGTTTCGGGTTCGCTCAATCTTGGGTTTGATGGCTCATCATAAGCGTTCCCACTTCGTAGGGTAATGGCATTAGCTTGCCCTCTCGGATTATGTTGAGGTTGTCCAGGGAACTGTCCTCTAGGTGTGGTTTGAGGGGCTTGGCTTAAAGCTACCTGAGAGATCTGGGTTTCAAGCATCTTGGTGTGAGTAACTATTTGGTCAACCTTGGTTCCTAACTGGGTAATCAGTTCATTAACGTGAATGTTTTGGTTCATGAACTCCTTATTTTGTTGGGTTTGAGTAGTGATAAAATTTTCCATAATTTTCTCAAGGCTCGGCTTTGGTGGTACAGGTTGCATAGGTTGATTTGGTCTTGGGGCTTGATAGCCAGGTTGTATCGGAGGTGCATTATTTTGGATAGGGTTATTGTTCTTATAGGAGAAGTTCGGGTGATTCCTCCATCCAGGGTCATAAGTATTCGAGTATGGGTTCCCTTGGGTGTAGTTCACTTGCTCAGAGTGGGTTTCGTTTAATAGACTGCATTCTGCATATTGGTGTCCTTTGGTTCCACATATCTCACAATCCGACGAAACTGCGGCTGCAGTATTCGAGTTTATGCACATATGCTCGACTTTGAGGGCTAATGCGTCCATTTTAGCTTGCATCATGTCTATAGAGCTTAGTTCATGCCCTCCTCCCCGGGCTTCCTTCTTCTCAATTGTTGCTCGTTCGACTCCCCGTGATTGATGGTTTTGAGCCATATCTTCAATGAGGGCACTAGCTTCAGGATAAGGTTTGTTCATCAGCGCACCGCCTGCGGCAGCGTCGATGGTCATCTTAGTGTTATAATGAAGTCCATTATAAAAGGTGTAGTGGGGTATTCGTTACCATTAGAGATATTGACTAAATCCAAGGTAAACCATACAAGTCGAGTCGCCACCACACTTCTATTTATCCAAAGGAATAGTTAGAAAGCGAACAAAAACCTAAAAGTTTTATCGAATCAAAAACTAGTAAAAATGTCAGAGGTCTGGGGAAGGGGGATGGTTATGCAATGGGAAGTTTTTAAGCACCCAAAACATCCTAGGTACTCCTAGGGAGCCCTTTTCATAAGTGTTGTTCTAGTCTAAAGGGTGTAGGTATATCTAAAGTACTATTTACTAAAAGGAAGGTTAAAAGAAAATGACTCGCAAGGATGTCGCATCCACTGCCTACGTATCTCATATGAGTATGAGAATCAGAGTCTTCGTAGCTCAGCTACCTATGGGTTAAAGAGAAGTGTGCTCGGTAAGACGTCGCGTCTTATGCCTACGTATCTCATCTGGAATGAGAATCAGAGCAAAACGTAGTTCGGCTAACTAGGGGTTAAGGATTGCCATCTGAACATGGACTTACAAAAGAGGACACCAGTTGTGTCAAAGGAGGGTGGGCAGTGTGTTCAACGTCCTAGCATTAGGTGTCGCAGCTCGCTGAGTCGAGTCTTAGGCGGTTACCTCTTTGCAATAGAACAGACGGACATGCCACAAGATCGGAGACGCACGAAAGGTCTAAAAGTGGGGAGGCTCTTCTCTAGAGTTGTCATGCAATATGGACCTATGTGTTAGGATTTACAAAGGGGAACATCTACCTAATGTTAGCATGCAAAGAATAGGGGAATTCTACCTATGTTATCATACAAAGGGTTCTACCTAATGGGTGCTACCTAAACGGAACAAGAGTCGACGGATGGAGCGCGGAGAGGAGTTACGGATAAGGGTAGATGGCGATGCCGGAGGCAATCGACTTACAGGTAGATGGCGATGCCCGGGGCAATCGACTTACAACAGGATGGATGAATGCGTGTTGGTTATGTTAAGTTTTGAAAATGATTACTCGACGTTGGATCGAGCTTTTGATCTTATTTTGAAATGGTTATCGGATGTTCGTTTTAATTCTTGTATTAACAGGTGACTAAAGAAATAAAGAAATAAATATTATACACTTTATGGGAGAGGGGTACATTTGTTATGAATGGGGATTGTTCATGGCAAACAAACAATAAGAATATATGCCTCATACATCATACAAGTAGGCAATAGTTATCAATCAGATCGGATAAATAAACAATATATAATCAAACCAAAGAATCAAATAATGGAGCATTTAAACAATGCATGGGAGTATGAACATGTTAAATAATCAAGCAATAGAAAGCATGAATGAGAGAAACAAGTATAAAAGATAACAGATGAATCAAACAGATGAAAATATACACACGAAGGGTCCACTGAATAATTTAATCAGGAAATGAGGTAAGGACCAAATAAAATCAAGGTAAAAGGCCTCTAATATATGGCATATGAGATGAACAAGGGAGGATCAAAGGATCTCTTCAATTTCCATAAGCAATCCCTAAGTCAAACATCGATCATAAAGAAGTCAACTGAAAATTCAAGTCAACTTAAAAAATAACAAATAAATAGCAAATTAATCAAGAAAATTACGAAAAATTAAAATAAATAAGGTGGGGTCAGGACATCATCATCCCCAAAAATATTTTTAAAATAATGAAAATTGGCACGTGAATCAATTAAAACAAAACATAGGTCAAACCAAAAGTCAATTAATAAGACTAGGTTAGAAATAAATCAAGAATAAATAGTAAATTAATCAAGAAAATCATGAAAAACTAAAATAAATAAGGTGGGTACAGGACATCATCATCCCCCAAAAAGATTTTAAAAATAATGAAAATTGGTACGTGAATTAATTAAAATAAAACAGAAGTCAAATTAAAAGTCAACCAACCAAACTAGGTCAAAAATAAATCCAAAATAAATTGAAAATGTGAAATAAAATTCCAAGAAAAGATCAGGTTGATCATGAGACAGTGGTCAACCTTCATCCCAAAAATCAAATGCTAACAATAATTTTAAGTCATAAAAACAAAATCAATAAAATAAAGTGTGTTAAAATGGACCATTTAGAATAAATAATTAAAATAAAATATTAATATTAAAAAAATACGAAAATAAAAATTATATAAAATTAAATAGAACGTTAATAAAAGTGAAAAATATTTTTGGGTAATTTTATGGACGAAGAAAATATTTTAAATAAGAAAAAGAAATACGAAAATGGAAGGATTAATGGTGATGAACATGGTAAGCAAGCGCAGATATATCAAAACATGGTCATGGAAGAGATGATTACCTAATGGAAAATAGAAGTGGAATGTAATATGATATGTGATGCAGCTTTTCCTCCTTGCCACGAAATTTCAATCCTCCTTTAGGGTTAGGGTTTCAACTTCTTAAATAGGGTGGATTAGGTGTTCTCATGGGCTTTTTAATAAGTGATTTATCCATAAGAATAAAAGTGTGAAGTGAGGTGTAAAATGTTGTTATTTTGGGCCAAACTTAAGTGAATGTATGTCCAATGCATGGCCAAAAGAGGTAAAAAAACGTGACTGGTTTGTGCAGCATGCTTAGAAAATCTGATTGGGCCAGCCAGGCCCAAAATCTGCCTAGAAAATCAAGTCATGGTGCCCACTTTAAATGAATGTATCTCTCAAACCATGGATCCAAATGAGATGATTCCAAAAGGATGTGAAAGAGGACATGGCAAGGTACAACTGTTGTTAATAAAGTATTTTCAAATAATGCCTTGAAGTGCAAGAAAACTGGCCAAGAAGTCTTGACAAATTTTGAAGATTTTGGACTTAGAAATTTTTCTAAGTGTCCTAAAAAAATGTCTCACTTTGACTAAGCATAAATTTCTCAATTCTAATCCAAATGGAGCAAACTTTATATCTCTAGAAAGCTTGGAACAATAGGAACAACTTTCATGTTGGAGAAATTTTCAATTGGAGCTTTTATCTTGATGCAAAATGGGCTTAAAGTGAGTGCAACGATCATGAAAAGTTGCCCTAAATGGAAAGTCAACCATTTCAAAATTAAGTAACTTTTCCAATTCCTGATTAAACGATGAATCCATGATCCAACCTTGATCAAATTTCATATGTAGGATCCCCTAGGTATGGATTTTGAGATTCCACTCTCAAAATGTCAGGAGTTGACTTTTCTGGCCCCACAGTTGACTTTTCCTAAATTGTCTGACTCCTGATTCCATTGATCGATTGAAGTACTTCTAGCTCAAATAAAGAGCTGATTTTTTTTGTATGTAGACCCTTGTGGACATATGGAGGGTCATGGAAAATATTTTCACCCAAAGAATCATAAATAAACTGATTTTATACCAAACCCTAGTTTAGGGCAAAATTGATCAAGAACTGATTGCACTGATTGCCAATGGATCTTTCTGAGATAATTGTGAATCTTCCTAGGCCAAGATGCCTCTCTAATCATGACATGGATGAGATCCTCTACTTCCAACCAAACATTTCCTGTTGCAAGTAGCCATGAAACCCTAATTTCCTGATTAAATCCAGATGAACACTCTGATAGCTCTGATTCCTTCACTGATGAACTGAGGACCATAATAAGATACCTGGAGCCTCCTGAGACCCTTGAGACTTGTATATTTAGAAAATGAAGTCCAATTATCTATCTTGCTTTGTGTGGGCTCCTTCTGTTAAGGAGTGATTAATCAAAACCTGATTCCTAAGTCACTAATGCAGTATGCAATGAGTATGACCTAGTATGATGTCAATGAAATGTAAAACATAATCCCATGCTTCCAGGAAAAATGAAGGGTAAATTTTGGGGTATTACAGAAGGTCTGAATGATTAACCAATTTTCTAAACCATGATGTGGGCATGCTCTTAACAACTCTTTATATCTCTCCCAAGCTTCGAACAACAATTCTCCTTGGTTCTAGGTAAATCTAGTTATATGGTTTCGAAGAACGGAGGTCTTACTTGGGGGAAAGTATCTAGTAAGAAATACTCTTCTAAGGTTATCCCAAGTCGTAATGGAATTGGGTGGAAGGGAATCCAACCATGATATGGCTTTATCTCTGAGGGAAAAAGGGAATAATCTTAAACATATTGCCTCAGGAGAAGCTCCATTGGTTTTAAAAGTGTCTACTAATTGGAGAAAGATTTTTAAATGTTGGTTTGGGTTCTCAGTAGCGAGACCTGCGAATTGTCTCTGTTGCACTATTTGCAACAGGGAGGGTTTAAGTTCGAAATTATTGGCTGGGATGGTTGGGTTTACTATACTAGAACTAGGTTCTTCGTTGGATGGTTAGGCGAAATCCTTAAGAGGTCTTTGGTTTTGATCTTCGGCCATAGCTTTCCTAATTCTATGGAAAAATAAATGTGCGCGAGCGTAACGTTCAGGTTCCGCCAGAGGGTATACTAAGCTTCCGGTGCTGCGAGTTCTTCGCATTGACCGGTGGGTAATAGCCTAAGTCTAAACGATATAACAACAGGGTACGAAATTTGACGAAATCGTTCCCCGGCAACGGCGCCAAAAACTTGATGCGTGCTTTTGGCAAGTATACGAACGCATCAGAGTAATATAAAAGATTGTCGAATCCACAGAGACCAAGTGTCAGTCTATCGTTATCTATTGTTATGGTGTTTATCTAAGGCAATCAAAATAAGGGTTTTTAGAGTGTGCAATGAAAAGTAAAGTGTTGAATAAAGTTCAATTAATAAAGACAGACTCGAATGTAATTCATATAATCAATTAATAATCCAAGTACTTGCTAACAGAACTACTTATGGGCAGTGTTTCCTACTTTGAAAAGAACCAATTTAACAGGAACTGTTGCTTTTGCGTATTCAGAACTGAGTTGTACTCCCTAATCAAACCCTCTTATTGTCACTTATAAAAAGGCGCGCATTGCGTTAGAGTAGTAAACCTATTTTTAAGAAATATAGTATCTTGACTAAGTTGAAAAGTATTTTAACCTGGATTTCTTAACCAAAAGAGGTTCTCACGAACTAGACTCTAAACTTATAAACGCGTCCGAAAATAGTTTTAAAATCTCTTTTCTTCTTAAGTTAACAACTCCTAATGAACTAAGCAAAGCGCTTTCGCTATTTTTGAAATAGTTAAAAACAATTAAGCTTAAATAGACGTTGGACGACTTTCGATCTTACCCAACGAAAATTAAGTGCGGGAAAACTTAAGTTGAAAGTTAAAATAGCCCTTAAGTGTTTCTACGAACAATTGTACGGATTATCGGTTCAATTACGATCCTTATATTCTAACCTTATAGGGTTAGTTAGACATGGTAAAGTAAAGGTGCATTTTAATTTAAATAAAAGTAGTGCGAGTGCGGAAAGTAAATAAAAGTAGTGTGAGTGCGGAAAATAAATGAAAGTAGTGCGAGTGTGGAAAATAAATAAAGTAAAATGAGTGCGGAAAATAAATGAAAGTAAAGCGAGTGCGAGAAATAAATAAAGTAAAGCGAGTGCGAGAAATAAATAAAGTAAAGCGAGTGCGAGAAATAAATAAAGTAAAGAGAGTGCGAGAAATAAATAAAGTAAAGACAGTGTGAGAAATAAATAAGATAAAGGTAAAGTAATAAAAACCTGCTCCAATCGGAGGGTTGAATAAAATGTGAAACGGAAATGAAAATGGCGGCAGGATTAACTTCCTTCCAAAGTGCTCCAAACTCGATTACAGACTCGATCACAGACTTGGTTACACAATTGTGGTAACACCCCAATGTGAAGCGATTACCACTTTAAAATACTGAATATATGCCTAAGTGAAACTAAGTTTGCTCTAAGTTTGCATCTGCTCTAAGTTAGGATGATTAAACAAATGAAAACAAGTCTGTATTTATAGGCAAGTAAAATAATGGAAATGACAAGGATGCCCTTCAGTTTGAAAATGGGAGGGAAAACTTTTCTTCTTGTGGCGCCCGCCACAAGTCCATGGCGCCCGCCATAAGGCCAAATTGTGGCGCCTTAGTGGAAGTAGTGAGGAACGTGGCAATTGAGGGAAGTTGAGTTGTGACACGTCATGGCTGGTCCTATGGCGCCAGCCACAGTGGGAGTCACAAGTGCAAAATGCTGAATTTTAGTCTTTTTAGCTCATTTTCACTCCTTTTCTCGATCGAGGCTCCGATTAAAGCAAAAACCTGAAAACAAAGAGAAAGATAGTAATAACACAAAAAATAACAATAAAACCACTAAAATGCATGCGAAATCGGAGTCGAAAATACGGTGAAATTCAGTGTCATCAGTTTTCAACTTAGCGAGTTATTCTTTTATTTTTCTAGGCGAAGTATTTCTTGACTGCATCAGGAGCATCTCATGCCAATCCTTATATGTCAGAACCATCTTCTGGATAATCTTATTAATATTCTTATTTGCGGCTTCAACAACCTCATTCATCTTAGGCCTGTAAGGAGAAGTGTTATGGTGTTCAATCTTGAAGCCATCACAAAGTTCTTTCATCATTTTTGTTATTCAAGTTTGACCCATTATCAGTAATGATCTTACTTGGAACACCGTATCGGCAAATAATATGATTCTTGATAAATCGGACAACGACATGCTTGGTCACATTAGGATAAGATGTTGCTTCAACCTATTTAATGAAGTAATCAATGGCTACCAGGATTAAACAATGTCCATTTAAAGCTTTTCATTCAATCGTACCAATCATATCGATCCCCCACATAGAGAAAGACCATGGGAATGAAATAACATTGACAAGCGTCAGAGGCACATGAATCTTATCAGCATAAATTTGACACTTATGGCATTTCTTCACATATTTACAGCAATCAGATTCCATTTTCATCCAATACTAAACCTATCCTTAACATATTTTAGCCATTTCATGTCCATTGGCATGAGTACCAAAGTATCTTTCATGAACCTTTTGCATTAACATGTCAGCTTCGTGTCTATCCACGCATCTGAGCAAAATCATGTCAAAACTTCTCTTGTAAAGCACATCTTCATTTAGAAAGAAATTTCCAGCCAATCTTCTCAAAGTCTTCTTATCTTTGTTGGATTCCCCAAGCGGGTATTCCTGACTTTGAAGGAAATATTTAATGTCATAATACCAGGGATTATCATTTGTAACTTCTTCTGCCACAAACACGTGAGCATGCCTATCAAGGCGCATAATCGTGATACTGGGTGTGTCATTCCAATGATTTACTTTATACATAGAAGACAGAGTATCTAGAGAGTCTGCCATTTGATTCTCTTTGTGAGGTATATGATGAAATTCTATTTTATTGAAGAGAGTCGACAACCTCCTTGCATAATCTTTGTAAGGAATCAGGCCAAGATGATGAGTCTCCTAATCTCCTTGAATCTGATTAACGACCAAGGTTGAATCTCCATACACATCCAGAATTTTAATTCTCAAATCAATGGCCTCTTCAAGACCCATGATACAAGCTTCATATTCTGCCATATTATTCGTACAATCAAACATCAATCTTGCGGTAAAAAGGAGATGAGAACCCTTAGGAGTAATAATGATTTCCCCAATTCCATTTCCATAAGCATTAACAGCTTCATCAAACACTAAACCTCAACGGGATCCAGGCTTTGGCCCTTCTCCAGGCAACGGTTCATCATAATCTTTAGCTTTCAAGTACATAACATCTTTATCAGGGAAGTCAAACCTAATGGGTTGATAATCATCGATCGACTGGTGAGCCAAATGATCTGCAAGAATACTTCTTTTAATTGCTTTCTGAGTATGGTACTCAATATCATATTCCGATAATAGCATCTGCCGACGAGCTATCCTTTCATTCAAAGTAGGCTTTTCAAAAATATACTTGATTGGATCCATTTTGGATATCAACCAAGTGGTATGATTGATCATATACTGGCGTAAATGTTTGGTAGCCCATGCTAAACCATACCAAGTCTTTTCAAGCATGGAGTACCGAGACTCACAGTCTGTAAAATTCTTACTCAGATAGTATATGGCATGATCATTTCTACTGGTTTCATCTTACTGTCCAAGCACACAGCCCATGGACTCTTCTAACACGGTCAACCGTACCCAGGAAGGGTCCTGTAAAAGTCAAGATGGTGAAGAAAGCCAAGAGGGGGATGGAAGTGACTGAAGAGGGTCAGCTAAAAGTTCCGGTGGCTGTGGTCCCAAAACTTCTGATGCAGGATGGAGCCTTCCCTGCTGTTGATGATACTGGTGCAACCGTCGCCACAAGAGGGGGTATGCTGACAGGGGATACAACCCAGAGGATCATGGAAGTGGAAATGGACAAGGAAAAAGTTGAAACACCCAGTCAAGCAATCGAAACCGTCAAGGTGGAGAGCGCTCTTGTTGTTGAGAAAGAAAAGAAGTTGTCCATTTCTTCTTATAAACAAGCTCTGGAGGTGGTGAAGAACCAAGAGGCCCAAGGCTGGGGGAGAATCATTGACATAGTGGTAAAGGCAGACATGTTCGGGATTGGTTATCCGGATCGAGAGTTGTCTAGACCAAACAGAGGACGTCGTCCACCGTATATCTTCGTCAGTGCAGGAATGTTGGATCCTGGTCATGCCCGTTCAGTGGGTGAAGATGTTGGCAGCGACCGCGAGCTCGAGGCGTGGATAAAGTCGTGCGTACCAGGCAACTGGAAAGCTTCCAAAAGCATCACTGTCACTCATCCGGAAGTGTAGTATTTCTGTGTTTCAATTGTTGTTTGCATGAAAGCCATACGTTTTGCCCGAAACGTACTGGTCCATTGTAAGGGCCACCTCATGTGTTTCATTTTGCAACATTTTGCATCAGTAATAAATGGATGTTTTTGTAATTAAAAGCGGTATTCCCTGTTTTTCATTTATTTTGCAGTTTCAAAAAACAAATAAAAATGGCAATGTTTTTCTTTCGTCTTTCCCTGTGAGTTTGTCTCACCTCACCAGTAATTATTCTCCAGATCTCATCGATAACAATTTGGTTACACCTCTGTATGACTTCGGCAATCCGATCTATCATGTCAAAGAAGAAGGCGAATAAGATTGTGATCTGCTGGAACTAGCCAGGTTGTTGGGACAAGAGGAGAAGGTGATTCAGCCGCTCGAGGAGTGATCCAAGGTTGTTGTTCCAAGCACCGCCGAGGTCAGAAAGTGGAAGTTGAGGCCGCTTCGGAGGCTAGTTGAGAACAAAATGGTAGCCCTGTTAAGAGAACATGTTGATATCTTCGTCTGGTTGCATCAAAATACACCAGAGTGGAATACCAATGTTGTGAGGCACAAGCTGCCCTTAAGAGAAGACTGTTCTCCATTGAAGCAGAGGCTGAGGCCTGAAAAGGATGAGAAAGAGAGAATGTGTATGGACCACCAAGGTGTGAATAGAGCTAGTTCGAAAGATGGATTCCCGGTACGTCACAATGAGTATCGGTTGATTATATAGCTCAGGTCTCAGTGTTTACCTTCGTGGATGGATTCTTGGCCAAGACCAGGTTGAGTGGATGCCGGATGATATGAAGTAAACCATGTCCATCACACAAGGGGCACCTCCTTGTTATGAAGGGATTCCATTCAGTCGCAAGAGGCTGCTGCCACGTATCAGAAGTCTACGGTGACTTTGTTTCATGATATGATTCATCGTGAAAGCAAATACCATGTTGAGGACATGATGACAAAGTCTCGAGGAGAACAGGGGCATCCGGTAGACTGGGGCAAGTTGATTGGCCGGTCGGGAGGATAACTCACACTGTTGAGTCAGAATCAGTGCACTTATGGAGTGCTGTCCGTCAAGCTACCGAGACTTGTTGTGAGCGAATCAGAGGTCGAGGTCGATCCTGCAAAAAAAAAAAAAAACAATACAAGAAATGCCTGAACCGAAAACAAAAAAGAAGAAGAGATCAAACGGTCAGGCAGGATGATGATTGCCAAGGGGCACTAAAAAAAGATAAGTTACAGGAACCTCTGATTCCGATACTTCAGTGAAAGAAACGACTGTTAATCTGGTACTTGACAGCCCTCAAGGGATCTATTAGGTGCGTATTGAGTCAGTATGACTAGTCTTGTCGAAAAGAGCATGCAATTTACCTAAGCAAAAAGTTTATCGACTGTGTAACAATACACGCACTGCTCGAAAAAACTTGATGTACTTTGGCATAGGCTGCTCGCCGACTGAGACAGTATACTGGTTCATACCACTTTGTGGATGTCCAAAATGGATCTGATCAAGTATGTGCTTGAGAAGCTAGCATTGACTGGACAGGTTGCAAGAGAGCAAACGACTCTAACTGATTTATGATGTCCAGTATATCTCTCAAAGAGCAATCAAGAGGAGTGTGCACTGTTTGATCACTTTGCCAGCAACCCATGGAGGATTATCAACCAAGGAAGTTTGAGGTCCCTGATGAGGACATCTCGAGGTACTCTAATCGAAAGATTGAGAGTGACCGATCCCGGAGGAGGGGCCTGACCCTGAATCCGAACGGGTTCTGATGTCTGAGGGGGATAAGGTAAGGTGAATGAGGTAGTGCTTCCCGGATCACAGTTGGTTGCGCCAAACAATGGTGATTGAACATAAAGTTTGTATCCTGGGTATTGAACCTCGGGATGTGCATCTACTGGGGCAGTGTCTTCCTCACAGGTGTATGGGAAGGAATTAATGCTACCATCTGATGTCCTGATCAGAGAAGGTTGAGTGTGTAAGAACCCGGCATGACACGTTGAGCCCAACTGAGGGAAAGGGCTGGCAGTTACTTGTCATGGGGCAGTTGTGTCCGGTGAATGAAGCGTGTTGTGTACTACGTAAGAGTGACCTCGTGCGTACCATGTGAAAGATGTGGTAGGGAAGAGGATCCTTCCTCCTCGAGACGATCGTGGGACAAATGGATAAACAGTTACGAGTGTCCATTCGTGGTTAAGAAGGTTTTCTCTGATAGAGCCTTGTTGTTGACAACCACGGATGACGAAGATTTTCCATCCCAGTGAATACGGACGCAGTTAAAAGATACTTCGTGAAAGAGACCCGCTGGACAAAAAGAACAAAAGAGTCCAGGCAAAAAGGGGCATCCCGGCGAACCAAGAAAAAGAGAAAGGTTCGGGCAAAAGTTAGGGATACGAAAAGAAAAGAACTGTACACCCGGCAAGTTGAAAACCCCACAAGGGCGACTTGGGCAAAAAAAAAAGGGGTATCCCGGTGGACTGAAACCCGAAAGGGCGGTCCAGGCAAAAGAGGGAATGAAACGAACAACTGCGTCCAGCATGATCGTTTGTGCTCATGATGACTTGGATAATCTCCGCAAGAGACCGATTGGAAGCGTCTTGTTCAGAAGACAGAAAGTGCGGAAAGTCTTGAGGACATATGAGGTGTAACTGAGTTGGAACCCGATGAGATCGCGGTTTCACGTTGCCATTAGGATAGATTTTTCCTTTTGTGTGCAATCACCTCTTTCCAGGATTTGCTTCCTGTGTGTTGCTCGGTTGCGAGCCATCTTTTGTGTTTCAGTCAATAAAGCGTGTGTTCAGTCAAATAAATTTTGTTTTTGTGTCATTACCGCTTTGATTACGAAAACATCTCGTTATTTTGATAAGAATATTTGCATTTTGAAACATACTGGTCCCTTCCGATGCATGCTTATGAGATTGAAATCTGGAAATATTATTCGGAAGTTTGAGTGACCTAAGTGTTGAAACATTGGAACGCCTGGGGCATACCTGGGGCACGCTTTTATCTGACGATCTCTGGTGCAGGTACTGTTAGATATCTTTGTTCACTTGCCGGTGATAGTGTGAACCCTTTTTAACAAGAGACAGAGCCCGACCAGGGGCAAGAGATAGACGAATGGTGTAATGACGGTGAAAGTCACGACGACGATCCTGGAAAGTTAATCAAGAAGACTCTTCAAAGTCTGATGATTGGAAAATTTGTATAAATCCCATGAGTTCGATCTCCGTGGAGTACGGGTGAGTTGGGAATACAAGATGATGGAGCAGAAAAGTCCAGATGAGTCTGGGGGTTCTTAAGAGTGGAAAGTCGACACTGTGGGAGGATGATAAATACCAGTGTTCGACGAGCCGACCGGCATCCCTGTCAAACAAGCTGCATCTCACCAGTAGGTCTGAAAGTATTATTTCCCTAGCCGGTTCGAGATCGGTGTCTCCTCAGTGGGCCTGAAAGTTTGCCATGTCCCCAGTGGGGGTGTCAGGGGCAGAATGTTTCTCAGGGTTGAGGACGTTCCCCCAGCAGATATTTTCTCCGAAGAAAGTTTGAGAGCTGTCAGAGCTGTGTTCCCCTGCAGAGGTGGCTGTGGATAGTACCTTCTTTCCTCGGCAGATTCGAGGATTGCCTATCCCCGGCAGGCCTGTGCTTGCAAAGTTCCCCAGTTGAAACTCCCCGTTCAGTGTCGGGCAGATGTTTTCCCCAGGAGGGTTTCTCCAGCGGAGTTTGTCAGTGGAATGTTGTTCCTCAGCAGTTGGGTTTGTGGTAATGTTATCCCCAGCATGGCCGTGAGTGCTTCTCCCCAGCAGGGTTGTGTTCCCTAGTAGATCTCCCAAGTAGAGATTTTGGTTTCTTCCTCAGCAAGTTCCCCGAGCGGAGCGGGTTTCAATGAAATATTTCTCCAGCAGAGTTCATCCTACCAGTGGATTGAACGAGTTTTGTAGCAGATTGATATGTGCATCCCCAGCTGAATCTATTCTACCTGTGGATTGTGGGGGTCGTCCCCAGCGGAGTAGTATTTATTTCCCAAAGCAGAGTTGATCCTACTTGTGGATTGGTTGGCTCTCCCCAGTGAAGTCGCCTGATTATCCTTAGCAAGTCGTCTCGTTACTCCCAGCAAGGTTTGTCTTTCCCCAGCAGGGTGGAAATTGACGTGGTAATGAGATCCTCCGCGCAGTTCCCAGAGTTCCCCAGTGTTGTCTCTGGAGGAAACGCGTGTTTATGCATTCATCATTTAGATAAGCATGGCATATTGCATCATTAATGCATAGCATTTCCATGATCATGGGGCATTGTGTAAAACAAAAAAAAAACTCATGCATCAACATTGCAAACATATCCATTAGCCCTAGGCCGTGGTGACCAGCCGAGATTGGGCTGTTGGAAAGAGTTTAGCATCGCGCCATTGAATCGGCTTCAGAGTTGGGTTCAGCAGCATGGCTGAGAGGTTGGCGTTTTCCCAACAAGTGACTCCTTAGTTGAGTGGGTATCCCCAGTATTCCCCTAGCAGACGTGGGCGTGTCTGATCTTTCCATGTAGAGTCTACCCCTTAAGCAGAAAATGTCTACCATTCCTTCTGCGCTCCCCACTGAGTTATACCCTCGTGGATGACGGTTGTTTCCGTTCCCTCCCAACACACGTTGGGATGGGTGTTCCCTATTGAGCTCTTTCCTCATTAGGATGAGTCCTGTTTCAGTCCGCCTTTTTGGATCGATCCTAAACTGGCTTCTTGTTGGCCTCTACCTACAACCCGGTAGTTATAAGTCCTATCTTTGTGGTTTTCTACCTATTAGCTGGTAGTTGTAAAATCCCACTTTCATCCCCTAGCGGAGGTAACCTTTGTGGTTCATTCTGTTTGGTGGCCTCTACCTAACCGGTAGCTATAAGTCCTATCTTTGTGGTTTTCTACCTTAACTGGTAGTTGTAAAATCCCACTTTCGTCCCCTTGGTGGAGTTAACCCTTTGTGCTCATCCCGACGATGACTGGTTACTTTTCCGTGGTTTTCTGCCTACAAACCGGTAGATGTAATCCCCTCTTTGCAGTTATCAGTACCCAGTTTGCGGTATTGATATTCTTTTCCCCTGGATACTTGCCTTGATCAAGCAGTATTGTCCCCAGTGGGTTTCTCACTTCCTTTTGGATATTTGCTCCGAGTTAGCAACTTTATCCTCTTTTGATTGGTCATCTTTTGCATACCTATTCCTGGTACCCGATGCCTTTCTTTTCGGTCATTTATCCATCTAACAACCTACAACCCGGTTATGGATAATCTTCCATGCGAGATTATTATCTACGTTTCGACGGCTATAGATAATACATCTCATGCGCTCGTTGGTCGAAGTGTCGTCCCTCCCAGCAGAGTAAGATTCGTATTCCTTGTGGAGTCGAATGTCCATCCTTTAACAAGATTTCTTTTCTAGCCCTCTTCAGGATGATGAGTGTTTTGGAACAAACCAATTCACGTCTTGGTCGGTCACCTGTTTCATACCTACAACCCGGTATCCTTGGTGTCCCTTCCTGTCAGCACCCGCGTGTGTTGTTTCTTTGGTGTCGGTAAACACCATCTTTCGGTGATTTCTCGGTGATTTCCAGTCATGCGTAAGTGTCTGGTCTTCTTTGGTGTCGGTAAACACCATCTTTCGGTGATTTCCAGTCATGCGTAAGTGTCTGGTCTTCTTTGGTGTCGGTAAACACCATCTTTCGGTGCTTTCCCAGTCATGCGTAAGTGTCTGGTCTTCTTTTGATGTCGGTAAACATCATCTTTCGATGTTCATAACGTCGTCCTCCCTTCCCTAGTGAAGATTCCTCCTCTCTGTTGGTGTCGATAAACGTCGAATTTTTCCCAATTATCCGCTGATAATTTGGTTGTATTTCTCTCTCCCCAGATTCCTCCTCTCCGTTGGTGTCGATAAACGTCGAGTTTTTCCTATTCGTCCTATGACGTATAGTTGCTTATTCCCCACAGATCATTTGGTAATACCAGATGATTCCCCTCAGTGGATCCTCCTCTCCGTTGGTGTCGATAAACGTCGAGTTTTTCCTATTCGTCCTATGACGTATAGTTGCTTATTCCCCACAGATCATTTGGTAATACCAGATGATTCCCCTCAGTGGATCCTCCTCTCCGTTGGTGTCGATAAACGTCGAGTTTTTCCTATTCGTCCTATGACGTCTAGTTGTACCTTTCCCCAAGTGGATTTACCTCCTCGTTGGTTTCGATAAACGTTGTGTTTTTCTCATTCGTCCGTGAACGTCTGATTGTATACCCTATTCCCAGTCATTCATTAATGTCTGGTTGATTCCCCGCCAGAATTCCCAGTAGACGTCCTATTCGGTTTCCGGTTGTGGTGCCTTTCCCTCGTGAAGTGGCTTTCTCCTTCTCCGTTGGTGTCGATAAACGTTGAGTCTCCCTTTCGTCCGTTGGCGTCTGGTCGAGTTTTCCTGGTCGTCCCCAGTTGATTCTCCTTCTCCGTTGGTGTCGATAAACGTCGAGCTTCTCCCTTTCGTCCGATGACGTCTGGTCGAGTCTCCCTTTCGTCCGTTGGCGTCTGGTTGAGTTTTCTCCTTCTCCGTTGGTATCGATAAACGTCGAGCTTCTCCCTTTCGTCCTATGACGTCTGGTCGAGTCTTCCCATTCATCCTATGATGTCTGGTTACCTCTCCGTTGGTTTCGGTAAACGTTGTGTTTTTCCCATTTCGTCCGATGACGTATGATTGTAACCTTTCCTGGTCGTCCCCAGTAGAGTTGATTTACCTCTCCGTTGGTCTTGGTAAACGTTGAGTTTTTCCTAGTTGTCCGTTGGCATCTAGTTGAGATTTCTGATCCCATTCATCGTGTGTCGATGTCTGGATGTGGTTGTACCCTGAAGAAAAAAAATTCCCAGCAGTGTGCAAATTTCTACGGTTCTTTGTATTCAATCCCTGTTTACCCTGAAAGTCTGACAGTCGTTGCTCTCATCCGTTCGGGTTCCCAGTTAATTGAATAGGGGCAGCTGTAGCACCTCAAATTTTCACCCTACCATTTTGTACATTCATTTCATATTAGGTCATAGCATAACATGTCCACTGCATAACATTGCATTGTCCCTTTGCCCAAGTCCAAGCTCAGTTGACCAATTAGGTCAAACTGATTAGGAGAATCAGTCAAGCAAGCAAGTGCCATTTTCATTGAGACAAAGCCCTAGGGTTGATTTATCAAGTTCACATGGTCCAAGGATCATTTTGAAGTGATTTGGCCAAGGATTGGATGATCAAAGCTCAACAGTCCAGCTGAATTTCTTCAAAAACCCTAGAAAGTCAACTGTGGTCAACTGTGCCTGATTTTATGGATTGAAAGGTGTGAGATGATTTGAAAGGCCTTATTCATGTCCATATAAGTCTCATTTGACATATCAAAGACCAAGGTTGAAGATTTGGAGGTCAGACAGAAAGTTTCCAAAAATAGCAGGTGACCTGTAATTTCAGCTGCCCAAAATGGAAAGTTTTTCTCCTCAAAATTACTTCATCATACAAGCTTCAAATGGAATTTTGTCCAACATGAAAGTTGAAGATCTTGATCTCACCTTTCCAAAAAGTCCAAGAACTTGAAATTCCCATGTGTGGTTAGCAAGATATGGTCCATTCATTTTCCAAAAATGCCCGAAATCAAAGTGGCATAACTTGCACATGGAATGGCCAAATTGGATGGTTCTTCTTTGAGCAAATCACATTTGATGTGTACTTTTATAATCCATCATCACATTTTGCCAAAAGCCTTCACATAAAAAGGCCATTTTTCAAGTGCACTAATTAAAATCCAAGGGCAAAATGGTCCAATTTGAGAAATACATGGAATTTTGACATGGGACTTTTTGCAACACCTTCCAAATATCATTTGTGACTTGTTTGAACCAAATTTGGACAGAAAATCAGCTGCATCATGAAAGGGCATTTTGGCCACACACTTGAAAATTGCACATTACACTAATCATCCTAATTTGCTTAATCATGATCAATTTTGGATTAATGGATTGGTATATAATGTTAATTGTAACTGTATTCACGAACCACTAATCATTTTTTCAGATCAAAGCCAAAAATCTCACAAAATTCTCCAAATTTTCCACACATTTCACATTCATTTTCTTCCAATTTCTCAAGAATCTTTGATCTTTGATGCCATTTCTTCATTGGATCTTCACTTGCAGGTGATGGTGGATTACTGTTTATAGGAATTGAAGCAAGAAACCGCGCCATTTCCAACTGTTGCATAGCTCACTCTCCAATGGCAGCTGCGAATTCTTCCATGATCGTGCGCCTTTGAGCTGGATTTCCACCATCAATTACCTTCATAATAAATCTACTTCTTCTGTTTTCGCGAATTGGATCAAAAGGAGCAAAGATTCATCAATTGCCATCGAACAAGGTTGGAATTCGAATCTAACCGTTTTCCAAATTGAGATAGGGCATTTGTAG
Organism: Lathyrus oleraceus; assembly: GCF_024323335.1. Classification (NCBI taxonomy): domain Eukaryota; kingdom Viridiplantae; phylum Streptophyta; class Magnoliopsida; order Fabales; family Fabaceae; genus Lathyrus; species Lathyrus oleraceus. The sequence continues at coordinate 557,000,154 of NC_066583.1, read as the reverse complement.
ATCTTTCATTGTAGAGTACTGAGATGCTTGTAGTTTTGATTTTAATCAATTATTGAGAGAGAAATCTAGGATTAAAGATTGCATGTCAAAACTTCTTTCGCTCGATTTGTATTGTATACGAACTTCTGGACAATTTCATGTATATATTTGTGATGTACGCACTCATATGGTTCCAACGGTATATCGCTTGCGCATTTTCGTGGAAAAAAGTTCTTGACCGGAGCTGGAGATGATGATGAACATGAACGCGCGATGAAGATTAGAAAATCTGGAAAAAAACTGCTGTAGATCCGTTCAAGGCCAGGCACATTTCGAAAACTTGTTTCCCTCCTAATTCCACCAATCGCGTGATGACACTGATTAAATGAGGCACATGCGTTTTGGACCGGCTGGGCATATTTACGAAACTGCCATCCGCAGTATAATTAAATTCATTAATCACTTAAAGGATTATTTCATAATATTAACAAATCTTAAAAAATCATAGAAAATTCAATTCTAATCCAAATTTAATGGGAATTTTTTTGTTGGATCCCAATTTTTCTCTAGAATTTTTTAGGCATAATAGTCCATGTTGTGCTTGGTAGAATTTTGGAATGTTATATTGATCTTTATCATATGTGCAATATTTGTATGTTTCACCATTTTGATCACCAAATAATCGTGCCTTATCCAAATTCAATGAAATTTCATATGATGATTCTTGACTCATGCCTGGAGATTTTGGTATATCATTTGTAATTTTTGGATCTCTGGATTGGTAGATATGATTTAATTAATTTGAGTGTGACAATATGTGTCACACTATGATAGGCCAACTTCATGATTTAATTTCCCATGCTTCCACTAGGCCTATGGCTCTGATTTTTTGCATGTGGTGTCTTGTATATGTCTAATTTCACCATGAATTTGTGTGGATTTAATTGATCCATTTTCTATTTGATTGATATTTTTGAGTGCTGTTCAGCATTTTTAAGTCTTTGTTTGTGTAACAAATGTACATGTGTTGTTAAATACTCATCCTTTACCCTATGAATATGAAATTTGGTGGAGTGTTTCCTAACATGTATAGCTTTCATTTGGCTTTGTCCCATTCATTTCTTAATTGTTCTCACTGTTTGGCACTTGATTGAAGTTGATGCTCATTTTGCTGCCTTGTGTTGGCTTGTTTGCATTTGCCTTAACTTTCTGATTTTCATTGACCTACTTCCTCTTGTCCAAATGGCATGAAATTTGATATGTAGCTCATTGAACATGTTCTGTTTAGACATGAATTTTTGTGGAATTTATTGAGCTGTTTTGGTTTGGCTTTAATTGAAATCATTCTGTTTGTGCATATGTAGTTCTTACTTGCCTAGTTTGACTTAGATTGTACATGAAATTAATTTGGTGCATAGTTTTGATGTGAGACCAATTGGATGCTCTTTGTATTTGATTAATCTTGGTTTTGATCATGTTTCACTTGCTGTTTAGACTTTTTTCCCTCCTTTGGACCCTAGGCTTGTCCTAGTGGTCTTGTATCTCACATTTGAGTTTGACTTTGACTTTTCAGGTTAAAAAGCTAATGCCTTAATGAGGTTGATTCATGTTTGAATTGTTTTACTTGACTATTTTGAACTAACTTGGTTTATGTTGTAGGATGCTTGACTCCTTTGAGCTTTGTGCCTTGCACATTGCATTGTTTGATTGTATTATCTGTTGGTTCATTACTTTGCTGTTTAGACTGTGAATTGTATACTGATCATGCTAGACTGATTTCAGGTACCATAGTTGCTTACAGTTCCTTGAGAACTTTGCATTGCTTTGCTTGACAGCATTTGCATTGAGGTAGACTCTCTTGTCTCCATGTAGTCTGGAAGACCTGGCTTGTTACTTAGCCAGGCACCTGTCTGAAGTCCTCCTTAAGAGGCAATGCTTGTGATTGTTTATATTTTGTCCCCAAGCAGGTAAAGACCTTTTGATAAGGCAATTGGCAGAACCCAAGGGATATGCAATCTATCCCCTGCTACTTTGTTGAGTCTTCCCTTTGCTCACACAACTGGTGTTGATGCATTGGGATACAAACCCAAGATCTTGTACAAGTGTACAGTGTTAGTGTCTTAAGTGTAGAAGGGTTCCCACTTTCTGGACCCACACTTCTTTGTCTATAGCTCTCCCTGGCCAGGGATAAGAGCTGTGAAGTCTTATCTTCACTCACCTTTCATCTGCTTCACCTTAGCCCCTCAATGGCAAGGTTAAGAGCAAAACTCACCTTGTACAGTTGGCTTGCCTATGCAGCCTCACCCTTGTTTGAGCCTCACTTGTGTGCATATAGTGTGTGCTGTTTGTGATTGATTGTGTGATATTGCTTGTGAATAGGATAGGCTGGCTCCCTGTGCTAGTTAGCTAGAAACCTTAACTTAGGGATGATTTTGCATGATAACATCTAGGCTCGAGTCGTAGTCCCCCTAGTTGTGTCTCCCTTTGTTATCTGGTTAGGCTAGTCCTGTATCCCTGCGTAGGGGAACTACGTCGCCCTGATCCTCATACCAGATGAGGTACGTAGGCAGGAGATGAGCTGATCTCTCTGGGCGCCCTTTTTCTTTTTCAACCTTTTGTTTTTTTTTGTGTGTTGTTGTGTGCTTGGAAGCTGATGTAAGACCATCGAGTGGCATTCGGGTTCCAGTGTGGGTTTGTTTGGTTCAGATGCTGATGTAAGTCCAGTGATTGGCAGTCGGGCTCCACGTTTGCCTCTTTGTGTGCGTTTTGGTTCGGATGCTGATGTAAGTCCAGTGATTGGCAGTCGGGCTCCACGTTTGCCCCTTTGTGTGTGTTTTGGTTCGGATGCTGATGTAAGTCCAGTGATTGGCAGTCGGGCTCCACGTTTACTTGTGTTTGTGTGGTTTTGTTTAGCGTGTGTTAGCCGAGCTACGAATGCTCTGATTTTTCTTCGTCCGAGAAGATACGTATGCATGGGATGCAATATCCTAGCGAGCATGTGTCGTTTTCCCCAGTCCGAACTACTTCGACTCTGATGTCTATGCCTGATAGACTAAGTAGGCCCAGGATGTTGTATCCTGCCGAGTCAGTTTCAGTCTATTTTTCTTGTGTCTCTTTCAGCCAGTGTGTGTGTGAGCATTATTATAGCAACCATTTTCCTTCCTTTTGTGCGTGGATCCCGTCGAGTACGACGGATGCGTAGGGGTGCTAATACCTTCCCTTCGCATAACCGACTCCCGATCCCATTCTCTTTGGTCGCGAGACCATGTCTTTTCCAGGTTTACTCTGAGCGTTTCCTTTCCCTCTTTTGGGATAAATAACACACGGTGGCGGCTCTGTTGTCTTGTTTTCCCGCCGGTTTTTCGCGTAATGCGACAGGCTCGAGTCGTAGTCTCCCTAGTTGTGTCTCCCTCTGTTATCTGGTTAGGCTAGTCCTTTTTCCCTGCGTAGGGGAACTACGTCGCCCTGATCCTCATACCAGATGAGGTACGTAGGCAGGAGATTGAGCTGATCTCTCCGGGCAACCTTTGTGTCTTCTTGTGTTGTTTGTGTGTGTTGTTGTGTGCTTGGAAGTTGATGTAAGTCCATCGAGTGGCATTCGGGTTCCAGTGTGGGTTTGTTTGGTTCGGATGCTGATGTAAGTCCAGTGATTGGCATTCGGGCTCCACGTTTGCCTCTTTGTGTGTGTTTTGGTTCGGGCGCTGATATAAGTCCAGTGATTGGCATTCGGGTCCCATGTTTGCCTGTTTGTGTTGTTTTGTTTGGCGTGCGTGAGCCGAGCTACGAATGCTCTGATTCTTCTTCGTCCAAGAAGATACGTATGCATAGGATGCGATATCCTAGCGAGCATGTGTCGTTTCCCCCAGTCCGAACTACTTCGACTCTGATGTCTATGCTTGATAGACTAAGTAGGCCCAGGATGCGATATCCTGCCGAGTCAGTTTCAGTCTGTTTTCTTGTGTCTCTTTCAGCCAGTGTGTGTGTGTGAGCAGTGTTTAGCAACCATTTTCCTTTCTATTGTGCGTGGATCCCGTCGAGTACGACGGATGCGTAGGGGTGCTAATACCTTCCCTTCGCATAACCGACTCCCGATCCCATTCTCTTTCGTCGCGAGACCATGTCTTTTCCAGGTTTACTTCGAGTGTTTCCTTTCCCTCTTTTGGGATAAATAACGCACGGTGGCGGCTCTGTTGTTTTTGTTTTCCCGCCGGTTTTTCGCGTAATGCGACACTCATAAACTGGGCCATGTTAGCCCTCATCTCAGCCAATTCAGCCTGAACTTGGTCCATAATTCTCTGTTGATTCAGTCTTGTAGCGTAGCGGTGCGGACGACGATCAGCAATCCTGCCTAAAACAGGAACCAGAATGAGAAGTCTTGTTGAAGAACACCTGTAATGCAAGAACGATATGTGTATGATGTGTATGATGCGTAAGGTGCACATGTTATGTTCATTTCTCAGGCATTCAAGAGCTTAATTCATCTTTTGAAAAATGGCAACCTGCAACATAAATAACAAAGAAGCAACCTACACAGGATGATGAGCACAGGTAAACCATCAACAATCTCATCTATAAACATGAGAAATAGAGATCATACAACATGGTTCAATCAAAGATTCAAATCAGCAGAATGCAACAAGGAATCCCATCCAACAATTCTGGAGGTGATTCTCAAAATAAACAACAAGACAAGCTAAGAAAGTCGTCCTCCAGGAATGAGAGTCTTCAGGTACTGGCACTGATCAATCAACAAGTTACACTCTGAACACTCAGGTAAAGGAGTGAGCTTCTCCTTCAGTTTCTCCTTGAGTTCCACTACTTCTCCTCTGAGCTGGCTCTCTGATGCACGCCTTAGGTCCACTTCCTTCTTTAATTGAACATCTTTGTCCCTGAGCTTCTTTTCCAAGTCTCGTATCTTCTTTTGGTAATTGGCTTCCGCTTTTTGCAACCTTAAGCGTTCATGGTATTCTTCATTCAACATTGTCTCTATCTCCTCATAGGACCTCTTCTTGCTCTTCACTCTGCTAGCATCTTCACATTGCACTCCTTTGAGTTTATGAGCCAAGTTCAACTTATCAACTTTGGCTTTGTAAAGCTCCATCTGGATATCTTGTTCCTTCTTTTTTAACTGGCGATTCTCCATTAAAGCTCGTTTGTAGTACTCAACGGGCACATTCTCAGAATGTATCAAAGGTGATTGCTCTTGCAATGGCTCTATCCTATCATAGGGTAACAACAGAGCTTCAACTCTCTTCTTGACCCAATCAAGGTAAGCAGGCATGGCAACTGCAAACTTCTTCCATAGCACAAATCCATCTTTGACACCAATAGTCTTCCAAGCTCTTCCCACTTGCTCCAATCTAGCTGGGTCACCCCGCTTCTCAAAGTACACACTCTCAGCTATCTCAGCATCTAGTGGCCTTTCATTCATGACAAAGCCCAACTGACGGAGAGAAAGAACTGGGTTGTAATTGATGCAACCCTTAGTCCCTATGAGTGGAACATTACGAAACTCTCCACAACTCATAATGACATTGCGCACATTAAGCCTGTAAGCTTGCCACTTGATATCATAGGATGTGAGGGACATGATCCTCTGAGTCCATTTGTGAGTATTCTGAGTATCCACAAAAGGTCCACTGGTTGGCAGAAAGGACAAGAACCACTTGAGTAGCAATGGGAGACAACACCTGATAGCTCCACCCTTACCATGCCTGCTGTGTATAGCATAATAAGTTTCAGCTAACAAAGTAGGAACCGGGTTTCCTCCAATGAAAATAGTGATCGCTGCAAGGTTTACAAAATTAGGCATACTAGGGAACAACACAACTCCATAGATCATGATAGCCAACTGAGCGTTGAAAGCTTCCCAATTTCCTTTCTTTGCTTCTTCCTTAGCCATTCTCACCAGATACTTCAAGGACAAACCCACAACATCACCACTTGATTTCCAATTATCACTCATCTCCTTGATACTCAAATAAAGAGCCTTAGCAACAACCATGAAATCCACCTCCTTTGGCACATCTAGGAAAGGTACCTGGTATTTGACTGGGACATTCGTCAGGATGGAATACTCTTCAAGAGTGGGAGCTAACTGATAATCCTGAAAAGTGAAACAACGAAGCTCTGGGTCATAGAACTGTAGGAGAGTCTGCAGAGGTACTGGATCTACCACCATCTCCAACAGTGTCAGAATATCCCCATACTGATCATCAAACACCTTCTGATTACAACCGGTCACCAGATTTCTCAACTCTACCAAAGATGTCAATGGCTCACGGTGAAAACTGTAGGTGTAAATCTTCCTCTTCAACTCTGGAATGGCTGCCATCTCTCACCGTGAACAGACTCCTGAATGAACCTGAGAAATGATATGCATGAGCAGATTAGCTTTTTTCTTTTCTCTTTTCTTTTTTTTTCATTTTTGAAAATAAACATGCTATGATGCAAATGATGCAACTATGACTGGTTGGTTGTGTCTCACAAGGCACAGGCTCAGATCTTCGGCCTGAATTCGGAACCGGAAACCACAGATCAAAGTCATCTGGAACCCAAGGTCATCTGGAACCCATACTTCAGAACCCAGTCACCAACAGGACCAAACAGAAGTCACCAACAGGATACAGTCACCAACAGATCAAGTCACCAACGGTACCTGTAATGATTCATTCCCTCCCCACTCACGGATGTCATCTAGGCCAGGGTAAGGTCAAGAGAAACGCAGGATAAACGATCCTTTCAAGAATATCATCATATGCACACCAGATGTATGCAACGATAATACCCCATCAGGATCTGAGCTGCTCGTGATACCATGTTCCGCTAAGTGGCGCTATACCACCCGCTTCCCATGAATCACTCTATTCCTAGGTGTCCTAAAGTTCACTCATAGCCTAGGTATTGGGCCTTTTACCTCTTGTAACTCCCACCCCACAGAGAAACAGATACACAACCAACATAATGAGAATATGATGCATACAAACCTATATGCACATATATACAATCACAACATAATCATAAATGCAATAAATAAAGCAGTAAAAGCAACCACAACTATCCTAAAGAGCTCTAGGATTGACTCGCTTAGGGAAGATGGACCAACAAGAGGTCAACTTCTCTTTAGTCCCCAGCAGAGTCGCCAACTGTCGCATTACGTGAAAAACCGGTGGGAAAAGACACAGAGCCGCCACCGTGTGTTATTTATCCCAAGGGAGGGAAAGGAAATGCTCGAAGTAAACCTGGAAAGGAATGGTCTCACGACCAGAGATTGATAGATACGGGAGTCGGTTATGCGAAGGGAAGGTATTAGCACCCCTACGCATCCATCGTACTCGACGGGATCCATGCTCAAAAGAATAGAAGAAAGGTTGCTAAAGAAACTACTCAAAATTGCACACTGGAATAGAAACACAGATGAAAAACGGAAGAAGGTAACTCGGCAGGATGTCGCATCCTGGTCCTACGTAGTTTGTCAAACACAAACATCAGAGTCTACGTAGTTCGGGGAAACGGGAAACGTGCTCGCTAGGACATCGCATCCTATGAATACGTATCTTCTCTAACTAGAGGAAGAATCAGAGCATTCGTAGCTCGGCTAACACACGCCGAAACAAACACTGAAAAGGAGACGCTGAGACGTCAAACAAGACACATAACTGGAAACGGAATTCCAATCAATGGGCTTACATCCAGCTCCAGACAGAACAAACGAACAAAGAAACCGAACGCCAATCGCTGGACTTACATCAGACTTCGAACCAACAAACACACACAGGAAACCGACTGCCAATCGCTGGACTTACGTCATACTCCAAACAAACAAACACACACAGGAAACCGACTGCCAATCGCTGGACTTACGTCAGACTCCAAACACACACAAGAAGGTGAAAAGAAGAAAGGTTGAAAAGAAAAAGGTTGCCCGGAGAGATCAGCTCAATCTCCTGCCTACGTACCTCATCTGGTATGAGGATCAGGGCGACGTAGTTCCCCTTAACAGGGAAAAAACTATCCTAACCAGAGACTAGGGAGATAACAGACTACTAGGGAGACTACGACTCGAGCCTAGAAGTTGTCATGCATACGATCCCTAATTTGAGGTCTCTAATCAGAACCTAACTCGCACAGGAAGCAAGCTATCCTAAATAGCAAGTAAGCAAACAGGTGAACAGGTATCACACACTATATGCAAACAATTGGCTCATACAAGGTTGGGCTTTAGTTAAGGGGTCATGTCAACCTCGACAAACAAGCCAACTGGAAGGGGTATCTGATGCAGCTCTTAACCATTGACATTGACCGTCAGGGTGAGCAGATGAAAAGGTAATGAGGGTACGACCTCATAGCTCTTAACCCCGGCCTGGGTGAGCTTCAAACAATGAAGGTGTGGGAGTCCAGAATGAGGAACTCTACTCCACATGATTGACTCTATATACAAGGATCTTGGGTGTTTATTCAAAAGCATCAGCATGTAGTGCAAGCATAATGAAAGACTCAACTGAATAGCAGGGGATTGATTTCTAATCCCTTCTATCTGCCAATTGCCTCTTCACTTATGAGGACTTGAAGTACATGGCACAAAAGTAAACAAACACAATCATTGCCTCTTAAGGAGGACTTCAACCAAATTCCTGCCAAACATAAACGACAGGGCTTCCAGACTACATGGAGTTAGAGGTCATTACCTAAGTGGTATGCCAACCACAAGCAAAGCAAAGTTCAAATAATGAACTTAAAGCTACTAAGGTACCTGTAAAAAAGTCAAAATAATCAGTATGATATTCAGACAAACAACCAACAGATAACAACAGTCAGACATTCCCAATATGCACAACATGTAAGCCACAAGAGGCAAACACTCAAGTGATTCACTACCAAAGGACCTACAAAATAACCAAAGGTTAGCAAACAAAGCAAAATAGCAAAGCTCAAATGATGAGGCAACATCAACCATGGGGCTAAATGCTTGATCCTGAAATACAAAGCTCAAATGTGAGTTCAAACCCCTAGGGAAAAGCCTAGGGTCAAAGGTAGGGAAAAAGGTCAAAACAGCAACCAATATTTCACAAGAAGCAACTTCATACAAATGAGAACATGTCCTAAAAAGGACCAAGTCAAAAGCATTAAGCAAAGTCATCATTCAACCAAGAGAAGGCAGGGCAAGCAAAAGGTGCATACAATTGGCCAACAAGAATCAAAATTCCATATTAAAACAGAAAGGAATCAAACAATCATGAAAATTTTTATGAGCAATCAATATATCAAACATAATCATCATGCCAAAAATTGTGATCAGAGAAGCTCAATTGGCAAGGCAATGAAAATGAATAAGATCAACATCAAATTGTGTGACACACATTGTCACACCATACAATCATGTGTCCCAAACAGAGAAGGAAAATGCTAAAAATGCCAAATAAAATCTCAAGCATCCTACAACATGTCAGGAGTCCACATATATAATTTCATGGCAACTGGATCATTATTGAGCATTTCACATCAATTTGAATGAGGCATGGTACATTTGTATGCATGTTCAAAGAATTCAACACAATTTAATTTCCAGAAATGATAAAATCATAAAATCACAACCAAAAAATAAAAGACATCCATATGATGCCGTTTTGATTGTGGATGCGAAGGGAGGTTTCCATCGCGTCTCAAAACGACGTCGTTTTGATTATGTGGAATAAAAATGCAAAAATGCAGAAATGCGCTCAGTGGGAATCGAAGGAGGTTCAAAGCGCGTCAAAATGATGCCGTTTTGAGTGTGGATGTTAGGGTTTTACAGACGGCGGCTAGGCTGTTCACGCACGGAGGAAACCACCGTCTTCTTCATGAAGAGGGTGGTGCTACAGTACCACGCGACATAAATTTTTCCAGAAACAGGCAACGCATACACCATTCAAAAGCTTATGACATGAGGAACACAAATCCAGCATCAACTAAGTCTAAAGCATCATGAACAAGGCGAATCGAATCAAAACAAATATGCACTCAAAACTTTAACTTCATATAACTCCATGAATACTCAACCAAATTTCAAGATTTTTATATCAGAATGATCAGGAAGCAAAGATCTACAACATTATGCACATAAAATCATGAATTAAGAAACTCGAAAATCCAACCTCTTGAAGCTCAATCAATGGCAGCAGTGGATCTAGGTATCTAGCCACGTCCAAATCTCTTCTATCAACCTTGGTATGACTTCTGAAGCACGAATCAACTCTTGGAAAGGCTTGGATCTAGCTCAAAGTTCAATTTCCATTTCCATGTTCTTGAGCTTCATATGCTTAATTCTTCACCAAATTCTGCAAATCAAAGCTTAATCTATACTAGATGATGATCAGAGAACACACATATGCAAGAAAATCAAGGTGTTATGTGGAAAAATTTTGAATTATGGTGGAGAGAAATTTTGGAGGGAAAGTTTGAATCTAGATCTAGAATGATGAATTGTGAAAATTCTGTTAGGATTAGGGCTTTATATGTTATGTTAATCCATTTGCTAATTAGAATTAAGCATGGCTAATGAAAGTTTAGTGAGAAATAAGGTGTAGTGCAAAAATTTATTTTTCACCCCATGCATGCAATATGCACGTGAACAGTACCACATGACCATGCAATTTCACTTAAAATCATCTTATGAACATGTTGGAATGGTTAAAAAGCTCATATGATGCACCAAATTCAAATTCATGATTTTCCCTCCAAAATGAGCATGAATGAGCAAATGGTCATGTGATGAAATTTCATGCAATGCCTTGATGGATTTGTAAAATATGAGTCATGACAAGCATTATGCAAAAATAGGCACTCAATTTGGAGTTATGAGTCAAAAGTTATGGCATTTTGAAGTTCCATGCACACTTGGCAATCATTTGATCATATCTCCTCAACCATTCATCAGATGCTTATGATCTTGGACTTTTTGGAAATGGGAGAGAAAGATCTTCAACTTTCATGTTGGACAAAATTTCATTTGAAGCTTCTTTTACGTTGGAAAGTCAAGTTGAAAGTGGTCCAAAAACTTGCCATTTTTGGAAACTTGAAATTACATGTCACTTTCCATTTTTGGAAACTTTTGATCTGGCTCCAAAATCTTCAAGGTAGATGTTTGACATGATGAATAAACCTCTTTTAGACCTTAATGAAGTGTCTCAAACCCTTTCCCCATCTCCTGGCCCTCAGTTGACTTGCAGTTGACTTTTATGGGCCTTAGATGACCTGAAACTACACTATGGACTTTGAGCCTCTAACACTTGGTCAAATTGCTTCAAAATGAACCTTGGCTCATATGAGCTCTCTAGAACAACCATGTGGCCTTTATCTCAAGAAAATGCTTTCCTTTTGTACAAATGAATTCTCCTGATACCAGTTTTGACTGATAAGATGCAATGCACTATGCAATGTTAGTGTAATGTTAATGTAATGTCAATGACCTAAAAATGAAATGAATGTACAAATGGGGGGTGCAAATTTGAGGTGCTACAGAATGTACTCCCCAAGTCAACTCTGTCAAAATTAACGTATCAAGGCGCTCCTATTAGATACAGTGGCGTGATCGTCAAAGCTTTTGATGGTTCTTGCAAGACTGTTATTGGTGAGGTGGACCTTCTAGTGAAGATAGGTCCGAGTGATTTCCAAATTACTTTTCAAGTAATGGACATTCGCCCGGCCTATAGCTGCTTGTTGGGAAGGCCATGGATCCACGAGGCTGGAGCTGTGATATCCACTCTGCATCAGAAGTTGAAATTCGTGAAGAATGGAAAGCTTGTCATTGTGGGAGGAGAGAAGGCACGGTTGGTGAGTCACTTGTCATCTTTATCATATGTGGAACTGAGGATGAGATTAGAAATCCTTTCCAAGATCTATCTATTGCTAAAGAGAAGAAATTTAGGGCACATATGTCCTCTTTTAAGGATGCTCAGAAGATTATCGAAGATGGCAGTTCTGATCAGTGGGGCCGGATGGTAGAGGTCGCCGAGAACAAGAACCGGGCCGGTTTGGGTTTCCAGCAAGGAATTTCTGTTGTCAAATTTGAAGATATGCACCCTAGTTTCCGTAGCGGAGGGTTCATTCATGGTAATGAACAACACTCAGCTGCCGTGATCAAGGGGGATGAAGATGAAGATTGCACCAATTTTATGATGCATGGAAAAGCTTGCAACAATTGGATCGCTGTCGATATTCCTGTTATTGTTCATCTCTCTAAGTAATTATTTTTATTATGTTTGAAAATTCTTCTCCTATGCCTAAGGGAGAAGCGAACATTGTTGGGCATATTTCAAATTAATCATCAATAAAATGCAATTCTATTCATCCACATCTATGATGTTTTATTTTTACGTTTTGCTTTTCTAAAAATGGTAATCACATAAAACATGATTAAATAAGTAATAATTGTCCACCTACATAATATTTGGTCACAATTCACTTCTCTAAAATAAAAATATCCAATCATTATGCAGGTTGGTTTCTAAACCCATTGAATACAATGATCATACTCCTTCTCCAAACTTTGAATTCCCCGTGTTTGAGGCTGAGGAAGAAAGTGATGAAGAAGTGTCTGATGAACTAACTCGTCTACTTGACCACGAAGAAAAATCCATTTAGCCATTCTAAGAGCATATTGAGTTAGTCAACCTGGGTTCCGAAGATAATGTGAAGGAAGTCAAGATTGGGTCTCGATTATGTCCAGAAGTTAAGAAGGGGTTGATTGATCTTCTGTGAGAGTATTCAGATGTATTTGCCTGGTCCTATCAAGACATGCCTGGTTTGGATTTTGAGATTGTGGAGCATAGATTGTCGTTGAAGCCAGGATTCCCGCCAGTCAAGAAGAAGTTGAGGAGGACTCATCCTGATATGGCAGTGAAGATCAAAGAAGAAGTGCAAAAGAAGATTGATGTTGGTTTCCTTGTTACTGTTGAGTATCCGCAGCGGGTGGCCAATATTGTGCCTGTTCCGAAGAAGGATGGAAAAGCCCGTGTGTGTGTTGATTATAGATATTTGAACAAGGCTAGTCCTAAAGATGATTTCCCCCTGCCACACATTGATATGTTGGTAGACAATACAGCTAAGTTCAAAGTCTTTTCATTTATGGATGAATTTTCCGGTTATAATCAGATTAAAATGGCACCCGAAGATATAGAGAAAACCACATTCATTACACCCTGGGGAACATTTCGTTATAGAGTGATACCTTTCGGTTTAAAGAATGTTGGTGCAACATACCAGAGAGCAATGACCACTACTTTTCATGATATGATGCACAGAGAGATCGAAGTTTATGTTGATGATATGATTGCTAAATCTAGTGATGAAGAAGAGCATGTTGAGCATTTGTTGAAGCTATTCCAGCATTTGAGGAAGTATAAACTCCACTTGAATCCCAATAAATGTACATTTGGTGTTCGTTCTGGTAAGTTGTTGGGCTTTGTTGTCAGCGAGAAGAGTATTGAAGTTGATCCTGCCAAGGTCAAAGCAATACAAGAGATGCTTGCGCCAAAAACTGAGAAGCAAGTCAGAGGTTTTCTCGACCGCTTGAATTATATCTCAAGATTTATTTCACACATGACTGCCAAGTGTGCACCTATATTTAAGCTTCTTCGGAAAGATCAGTCTTGTGTTTGGACCGAGGATTTCCAGAAATATTTTGACAGTATAAAAGAGTATCTGCTTGAGCCTCCAATTCTGTCTCCGCCTGTTGAAGGAAGACCGTTGATCATGTATTTGATTGTGCTTGAAGAAAGTATGGGTTGTATTCTTGGTCATCAAGATGAAAATGGAAAGAAAGAATATGCTATTTACTACCCCAGCAAGAAATTCACCGACTGTGAGACTCGGTATTCTATGCTTGAAAAGACTTGTTGCGCATTTGCTTGGGCTGCTAAGCGTTTGCGTCAGTATACGTTGAATCATACTACTTGGTTGATATCCAAAATGGATCCAATCGAGTATATTTTTGAGAAGCCTGCTTTAACTTGGAGGATTTCCCGTTGGCAGATGTTGTTATCAGAGTATGATATTGAATACCGATCTTAGAAAGCTATTAAAAGTAGTGTTTTCGCTGACCATTTGGCACACCAACCTATTGAAGATTATCAGTCAGTGCAGTATGATTTTCCTGATGAAGAGATTTTGTACCTAAAGATGAAAGATTGTGATGAACCATTGCTTGAAGAAGGACCAGAACCTGGTTCTTGTTGGGGCATGGTATTTGATGGAGTTGTTAATCAATATGGTAATGGCATTGGGGAAGTGATTATTACTCCTCAAGGCACACATTTTCCGTTTACAGCTAGGTTGACTTTCAAGTGTACAAATAATATGGTTGAGTATGAAGCTTGTATTATGGGGCTTGAAGAGGCCATTGATCTCAGAATCAAGTATTTAGACGTCTATGGAGATTCAACTTTGGATGTGAATCAGATCAAGGGTAAATGGGAGACCAATCAACCCGGTTTGATACCATATAGAGATTATGCGAGGAGGATTTCAACTTTCTTTACAAAGGTTGAATTTCATCATATCCCTCGAGATGAAAACCGGATGGCAGATGCTCTTGCAACGTTGGCTTCAACGATTATGGTGAAGTTCTGGAATGAAGTTCCCAATTTGACTGTGATGCATCTTGATAGGCCAGCTCATGTGTTTGCTGTTGAAGGAGTAAAAGATGAAAAGCCGTGGTATTTTGATATCAAGTGGTGTGCCAAGTAAGATCATTAATGATAATGGATCAAACTTGAATAATAATATGGTGGAAGCTCTTTGCAAAGACTTCAAGATTGCACATCATAATTCTTCTCCCTATAGACCCAAGATGAATGGGGTTGTTGAAGCTGCAAACAAGAACATCTAGAAGATGGTTGTGACGTATAAGGATTGGCATGAAATGCTCCCATTTGCTTTGCACGGGTATCGTACATCCATTCGCACTTCAACAGGGGCAACCCCTTTCTCACTTGTTTATGGTATGGAAGATGAGCTCCCAGTAGAGGTTGAGATCCCATCATTGTGTGTCCTAATGGAAGCCAAGTTGGCAGAAGTTGAATGGTGTCAGACCAGGTATGACCAATTGAATTTGATCAAAGAAAAGAGGTTGAAAGTCATGTGTCATTGTCAGTTATATCAGCAAAGAATGAAGAAAGTGTTTGATAAAAACGTCAGACCTCGTGTGTTCAGAGAAGGTGACCTTGTGCTCAAGAAGATTCTATCATTTAAACCAGATTCTATGTGCAAATGGACTCCAAATTATGAAGGCCCATACGTTTTTAAGAGAGCCTTTTCAGGCGGTACTTTGATTCTTACAACTATGGATGGTGAAAAGTTCACGCGTCCTATGAATGCCGATGCAGTCAAGAAATACTTCGCCTAAAAAAGAAATGAACAACTCGCTAAGTTGAAAACCCGAAAGGGCGGATTAGGAAAAAAATGAGCGTCTCGGTGGATTGAAAACCTGAAAGGGTGATCCAAGAAAAAATTAGAGACAAAAACAGAAATATTATCCTGATAAATTGAGTACCCCATCTTGGGGCAATTTATGCAAAATTAGGGATCATGGCAAGTAACTGCATTATGTTGATCTTCAGTCTTAAAGACTTCTTGAGCACGTCATTTGGTTCTAATTCATCCTCAACCGAAGCCAAGAACACAGTGGATATCAAAGTTGGTAGAAGGATTAGTGATCATTGTATTCAATGTAGCCTTTTTCCATGTAAATTACCATTTTTCAACTTTTGTAAAGATCTATGGAGTCTTGTCATTTACAGACTACCATTCTATTAAATAAAGTTGAGCTTTTTATCCAATTGTTTCCACTCTTATTTATCTTTCATCCGAATAGATTTAAATTTTATGATGATCATTTTGAAATTAAATTTTAAATCAAAATCACGTTTTCTTAAATAATAAAAGCAGTTACTTTAAGAGCGATCGATTTCATTTGAGGAATATCAACAGAGGTCTGAAAATCGGTAAGCCCTAAAATGCGAAGCATTGTTGGTTTTCCCCAAGCAGTTGGAGTAAGCTCTTTGTTTTCCCTAGCAACGTTTCGACATCTCCGGCCGATTTTTTTTTGGTTTCCCTAGTTGAGTTTTTGATGGCCTCCCTTGTGTTGTAGGCGAGATGTCTCAGCAGTTTGCATTAGATTCAGCACGGATTCTTGTTTCCCTTCAGGTCTCCAGCGGATCTCATTCAACACTGATTCTAGAGTAGTATGTTGGATCCTCTACAAGGTTGTCTCCCATTTGATATGGTGTTGACCTGAAATTCCCCGCAGAGTTGGTAGTGCAGCTTCTCAGCAGATCTTCCCTCTTCCCCAGCCAGGGTTGAGCCTTTGAGACTGTTGATTCGCTTTCTCCCTCTCTAGTTGGTTCCCTCCTGTTGAGATTGGTCGAGCATTGTATTGATGATTCAAACCAGCGACAGTTGTATCCTTTGTGATCGTTTTGTCAGCATAATCATCATATATACATATACATATACATATACATATACATTCATAGATTTAATTATTCTATTATTATTACACTTTGTGATTCATTATTTCTCCGATCCTCTGTTATGGTGGTGTCCTTTTCCCCACGCAGATTCGGTATGTTTGTCCTCTTTCAATTATAAAGTGTCAGCGCCCTAAGTAGAAAGATTTAAACCTTTCTCATTCCCCACTGAGTTATTTCCTCGTGGATGATTATTATTTCAGTTTCCTCCTCAAGTTGATTATCTGGATGGAGCCACTCCCACTGAGTTATATCCTCATTGGGTTGAGTTTTTGATTGACCGTTTCTTTCTAGATCTTACGTAGATAGATACTTGTGGTCCCCTTGAGAGTCTATTACCCAGTAACTGGTAATATTCTTCTTGATTTGCATGTATTTTACTCTTGCCCAATACCCGACAAGAGTAACTTTTTTCCCAGCGGGTTCATTTTCACGTTTCCCTATGAAGTGTATCCTTAATATGTTCATCCTAACTAATGACAGATATTTTCTTCCCCTGCTTTGAGTTTATCCTTGATATGTTCATCCTAACCGATGACTGATACTTCTCTTTATGGTATTCTACCCAGTAAAAAGGTAGTTGTAATCCCTATTTCTTTCCCCCAAAGGGTTAATCCTATATTATGTTCATCCTAACCAATGACGGATTTCCTCCTCCTTGCGGTTTTCTGCCTAGTAACCGGTAGTTATAAATCTTACTTCCCCTTGCGGAGTTTATCCTTGATATGTTCACTTTAACCGGTGACGGATATTCTCTCTTTTGGTTTTCTATCCAGTAACTGATAGATGTAATTCTTATTTCTCCCCTCATAGTCCATCCTTATTATGTTCATCCTAATCGATGACAGATATCCTCTTTTCGGTATTCTATCCAGTAATTGATAAATGCAATTCCTGTGTTCTCCAGCAGTCTATCCTTGATATGTTCATCTTAATTGATGACGGATATCCTTCCTTTTGAGTCTATCCTTGATATGATCACTTTAACCAGTGACAAATATTCTCTCTCTTTGGTTTTCTGCCCAATAACCGGTAGTTGTAAACCCTATTTTGGCTTTTCCCAGCAGTTTATTCTTACCCAGTAACCAGTGATGAATACAACCTCTGGCGGTCCTTTAGCGAGTCATCCTTGATAAGTCTACCCTAACCGGTGACGGGTGTCCTCCATGTCAGAACTTGTTATCCCTGTACCCAGTAACCGGTAGTGGATAATACATTTATGTTACTCCTGTGTTGAAGATTATCTCTTCCCCAATTGAGTTTGAGTGCGTATTTCCTTAGAGAAATTGCCTTTCCCTGCTTGGTTCGAGTATTTCAGCTTTGTTCTGATCTACCCATTTCTCCTGTAGATTTTCCTTTTATCCCTGGATAAGTCTTTCCATTGATTTATTTTCATGGAATCCCTTGTGTCCCCCAACAGTTTTTAGTTGTAGCCTGGCCTACGCGTATCTTTTATCCCCAAGAGTCTCTGTCTCCCCAGTGAGTTCTCCTTATCGAACGCATTATGCTCCTGCGTACTTTTATTCTCTCTGAATTCTTTTCCTTTGTGGCAACTTTTTCCCCACAGAGATTATTTTCAACATTTCAAACCATATGCATCATGAGGTCTCTTAGGGACCAAAATTTGTTTCTATTGTTGTTATTTAATCCCATTCTATTGAGTCGATACGAAGATTTTAACTTTCATCTCCTCATCTAGAACATCCTTAAATAGGGGCAGCTGTAAGACCCTACTTTTGACCCTAAGATCCCTCATGTTATTCTCATCATATGCATTAGCATTGGGATCACACATTGGTATCCTCCTTACCCCTCATTCATTGGGTTTGCATTGGGAGAGATCACCAAGCACTTTTGATTGTATCATACTTCATTTTTCATTATTTACTAAACAAAATACCAAAAATATGTCATTGTAAGTTTAACTCTTTTGTAGGTAGTGTATGTGCGCACCTATGCTCAGGCAAGCTCATATCTAGGGTTTAAGACCCTCATTGTAAGGAGCTCAATCAAGAATTGGTTTACATTGGCTCTAAGTATCATATATGGATCCCCATGATCTTCACATGTTATTTTTATCAAGAAGAAATCATCAAGAGTTTGGAGTTTGTTTGCCTTGGAAACCCTAATTCATCTAGGTATCTTGTGTGACTTCTTCAACAAGTTTCTTCAACAATTAGTCAAATATTTCAAGGGATAATTCACCTTACATCCTCTTATGCATATGTGATCCTCCATGAGTCCCAAAAGTCAAGAGAATGTCAAGCTAGCAAGTTGGTTCATGGTGGTTGACGAGAGAAAGTCAACTAGTCAAAACTGGGGTTCCCTAGACCCTATCTCCTACAAATTTTGTCATATGAAAATGATTTCAAGAGAAACGTTACTCTAAATGAAATTCCAAACAACTGTAATGTTGAGGTCAAGGGCTAACTTTTCTTGGAAAGTCATTTTTTATGGTGAACGATTATAGGTCATTTTGTCTAAACCCTAGTTTGAAGGTCAAATTCCCAAGACCATGACTTGCTCAATTTTTATGAGATGAAAGCCATTCAAATTTCATGATAAAATTCGATATGTCTACTTCAACTTTGATTTTTTGAGTAAGTGAAAATTCAACTTGCAAATGCATATGCCAAGAGGAAACATTATAGGTCATTTTGGACTAATACCATTGAACAAGTGATTTTCCTCAACTTCTAAAATGCATAACTCCTTCATGACAAATACAAATGAGGTCAAACTGGTGACCAAATTGAAGAGGTTTGAAAGAGCTACAACTTTGACGAAGGGATGTTTCTCATTTGAAGCCCATAGAAAAAGTTATTCAAGGTGGAAGAAGTGAACATTTGACTTGGGACTTAGAAATGTTTCAAATATATTATCAATAGAGGTGAATAAAATGAGAAATTGGGTCATTCGTCTCGTACCCAGAGATATTCTGAATGAGGGAGGAATTTCGATATGGTGGATCAGTTATTGCACACCCGGACTAAGATGGCAGTCTTGTCTTATTTGTACTGATGAATTCAGAAGCTCGACGAGAAGCTTTGCAGAAGGTCCTGGAGCAAGCCTATATGGATCGCAATGTAACAATTGGTTAGTTTGATGGCATTATGTCCAATATTACCGCATGTAGCAATCTGAGCTTCAGTAATGAAGAGTTTCCCGAGCAGAAGAGGAACCATAATTTGGCTTTGCACATCTCTATGAACTGTCAAGAAGATGCTCTTTTAATTGTTTTTGATTTTATTCTTAAAATACTTTTAGTTTTACAGGAGAAAGAAAACAAAATGGAAGAGAGAAACCCTAGAAGGTTGAAGTCTGATCTTCAGTATGCATCCCACATATGTGTAGAAAGACTTATCAATTATTCAATTTAAATTGCACTAAAGTCTATGAATAGAGGTGAATACGAAAGCAATTGGGTCATTCGTCCCATACCCAAAGATATTCAGAATGAGGATAGGAATTCTCCACTCTCACCTCTTCTCTATTACTTAAGGCTCATGACGTGAAATTTGCATCATAACTGATGAGTGTTGAAGTTGAATTTCCTTGCATCTTCCTGTGATGAAGGGTTGCTTTGAAGAAAGAGGAGACTTGGAAATCGATTCACTCAAATTATGCCAAAGCTATGAATAGAGGTGAATAAAATGAGCAATTGGGTCATTCGTTCCATACCCAGAGATATTCAAAATGAGGATAGGAATTCTCCATTCTCACCTCTTCTCTATTGCTTAAAGCTCATGGAACACAACTTGACTCATGATTGACAAGTGTTGAATACACCTTTGTTGTACTTGAATAGTAGTCCAGTCTGTCTTGTACTGATTTTAGTTGAATGAAGTCTTGAATCTTGAGGTCTTGTACAGCTCTTAAGATCCAATATATCTAGTACAACTTGAACATAAGGGACTTTCCCTATCAAGTCATCAAATGTATTTTGATCACTTGAATAGGATTGGGGAATTTATCACAATCAAAGGATTTAATTGGTCAAAGAAAACTTTGATCAACTGAATATATCGGGGAGAAAATAGTTGAAAATTCATGCACAAAGAGATAAGGACTAGCAAAGACCCTAGGGATCAAATCCTAAACACCTAAATCTAAGGGATCATGCCATGGATAAAGTGAAATTTAATCAGGGAAAATCATCAAAGTTCTAACAAGAAAATAATTGATTAAGTGACCAAATTAATCCTAACAATTCACAAACAAGGTTAATTCTAACCAATTGAAATTCTAAATCAAGAATTGAAACATGAATTAAAAAATAATACGTGTAAGATTTAAGATCGAATCACACAATGTAATCAACAAGTATCATGTACAATTGAAAACTTTAAACCTAAACAAAAACTAGGTTAAAGCATATATTTTTATCGTTTTTCAACAATTAAGAATTAATCTACATCAATTAACTATAATTTAATCAATTCATCAAGTTGAAACAATCTAATTAAAATAGAAATTCTGGCAAGCAGATCCATGATGTCATACACGATGTCACGACCTCAGGGTCATCATATCATCACACCACAAACAATAACATGATTTAAATAAAAGTATGACAGGAAATAACACAATCAGTTGTTAACCCAGTTCGGTGCAACGTCGCCTACATCTGGGGGTTGCCAAGCCAGAAAGGAAATCCACCATCACAGAATTAGTTTGAAGTCCTGAACAACCTCAGGTTTTATAAACTTTTCATCTTATCTCTACCCATGGAAGTTTCTATCTAGGACACTCCTAGATATGAGACCCCTTCATTTCCCTTCAACCTTACACCAATTAACAACTAAGAAACACAATCCATTCTTCCTTAAAAGCTTCTGAGGGATTGTCTATTACAACTCAATACAGTAGGTCCAATTCAAGTATCAAGGAGATACCCGAATGGCTCACACAAAACCTCTCTTTCTGAGCACACACATGAAACCCTGATTTGAACAATACACTGCACTGCT